>NC_092723.1:37012977-37312977 GCF_047496885.1 Scyliorhinus torazame | reverse complement strand
CTCCCCCCACATCTACAGTTCATCCTCTGATGTTAGTTTCCCTGCTGTTTGACCTTTCACATCTTTTGGCCTCTCTGGGGACTGCCATTAGCACTCTTTCCCCTTGGTTTCTGTGGCCATTTGCATCCGGTTTACCTGGGTTTCTGTGGCTGTGACTCATCTTTCATTCTCACGCCACACTGTAAATATTTCCCACTTTCTCTGTCTGTTAGCTTTGACAAAGAGTCATCGGACTTGAAACGTTAGCTCTTTTCTCTCCCTACAGATGCTGCCAGACTTGCTGAGATTTTCTAGCATTTTCTCTTTCGAAGTCTGTGAAAGTGTATCTTTACATCTGGCGATGGGGATAAAATAGGGGCCGTTTAGCACAGGGCTAAATCGCTGGATTTGAAAGCAGACAAAGGCAGGCCAGCAGCACGGTTCAATTCCCGTAACAGCCTCCCCAAACAGGTGCCAGAATGTGGCGACTAGGGGCTTTTCACAGTAACTTCATTTGAAGCCTACTTGTGACAATAAGCGATTTTCATTTCATTTCAAATTATACTGACACTGCCTCTGACCTGACACCTGTGAGTATTCTGTTTAATCAAAGTCTTTAAAAAAGGTACTCACCAAAATGCTTCTCTTTAGGCAAATAGGATCATGTGACTCCTCCACGGAGGACTGGGCAGAATATGTTGAGCGCCTTGGGTATTATTTCCAAGCAAACAAAATAGGGAGGAGGCAAAATGCAAGGCAGCTCTCCTCAGTGTTTGTGGAACTCAGACCTATAGTCTGGTTCACAGTCTCACAGCCCCAAATGTGCCTGTCTCCAAATCATTTTCTGAGCTTGTGGATTAAGTGAAGGCTCAATTGCAACCTTAACCATCAGGCAGACTCCAGAGGTTCAAATTTATTTCAAGGGTGAGAGCCCCAGGTGAACCGATCATGACTTACATTGCTAAACTGAAGCAATTATCGGAGTATTGTGATTTTGGAACCGGACGAAATGACATGTTACGGAATAAGTTAGCCTGTGGCATGAGCAATGATGTTGTTCAAAGCAGATTGCTTGCATTGGTCAACATGTGTTTTAAACAAGCAATGGAGATAGCCCTGGCTATGGAAAGTGCTGAAAAAGGTGCGCAAGAGTTGCAGGGCTCACCAGTGAGGGCGGGGAAGCTGCAGCTAGTCGTGGCACCAAAACCGCCGAAGCAGCCGTGAAGCAGGAAACAATTGCAGCCACCAACAAAACAAAAAGGTACAGAATAGACAGTCAGTCAGTGATGCTTAAAGTGGAATGTTACCAATATGGAGGTAACCACACTCCTGAATCATATCGGTTTAAAGAGGCAAAATATTATTGTCACAAAATAGGACATTTTTTGAAGCAGTGCAGAGCTAACAAGATCGCCGAATAATCAATCAACCAAGATGTTACAAGTATAAAGTGTGGAAGAGCCTAGTAGCAATGATTCTGGTATTTACTCTGTTTAATCTAAAAACAGACAAGATACACCCAGGGCAGGATTCTCTGTTGGCTGACTCCGAAATCGGAAAACGTGATCGGGCAGAGAATCAATTCCGATGCTAAAATTGCAGCGGGCGCTGATTTCAGGCCAAATCGCAATTCTCCGTCGCCTTGACAGCAGCGTCAATGCGTTCTAGAATGCATGTACAGTAAATACCATTGGCATATCATTAGCGGGCCGGACCCGGTAGTCTCTGGGGCCTGCGTGATTCTCCGCCTCCGATGGGCCAAATTCCTGATGGCGAGGTTCACAATCGTGAAACCGGTGTCGTGGCTGAAAAGGGAGAGAGAGGGGGTAGGACATGGAGAGGCCTGATGGTGGGCTGCCGTGCCCGATAGCAGCCGGGCTGGCTGGGGTGGGGGGGGGGAGGTGACGGGGGAATGGGCCGTGGGGTCGGGGCGACACCCCATGGGATTGGGGCGGGACCCAGGCACAGACCGCCATTGTCACGGCCTGTAAGGCAGCCATCTTGCTGCACACCCCACTGACCATCCACCTTGGCCCCTGGTTCTGCAGAGTGACACTGGCCAGATGTGTGCTCCCACCCCACCACACCTGCACCCCAGCCACCACCCTCCAACCCCACCACCACACAGCACCCCCCACCCTCCATCCCACCCACCCCCATACCACACCCGGTCGCCAACCACCAGGGCATCACGCGGCCCACCCAAGCGTATTGCCCACAGTAGCCCCTACGTGGGTGCCAGGCGAGGTTCATGGATGTACCACTGGCAAGGGCAGAACCAGCCCATGGCAGCAGGGATGGGCACCAAGGCCAGAGGTCTCCATGGTGCCAGGCACCGATGGGACCAGAGGTGTGGGGATGTGGGGTTGGGGGGGGGAACATGCAGGGGCATGGTCTTCAGTGCCAACTGGGGCCACCATGTAGCCCGGTAATCCTGGTTGGGGGTATGTGCCATGCTAACATGTCGGCCTTTAACCCCCTGCAGACAATGGATATTGGAATTCACCCAGCAATGGTGGCTTTCCTGCTAGTCGTCGCAGCCCTGGGGGATGGCTTGCGGCACGAGCTGGAGCAGTTCATGGAGGAGGAAGATGCAGCAGCGGAGCGGGGAGCAGCGGAGCCTGCCCCAGAGGAACAGGAGGCAGCTGTGCAGGGTGGAGAACCGGCCGCCCAACAGGCCGACGAGGAGGAGATGCAAAGTAGTTGCTGCATGAGGACCCATGTGTAAAGGCAGCGCATGTCGTTTGAGGACCTGCTGGACTGAGCATGCCGTCGTAGACTCTGGCTGAGCAGGGAGACAGTGCGACATATCTGCCAGATCCTGACGCACCTGGCACCACAGGGGAATGGTGGAGGATACCCTCTCTCAGTGGCCGTCGTGACGGTCGCCCTGAAATTTTACACCACGACATCCTTCCAGGCACCGAGTGGGTACCTGTCTGGAATCTCACAGAGCTTGCTGCACAGGTGCATCCACCTCATCACGGAGGCCCTTTATGCCCAGTCAGCACAATACATTCACTTCAATGTGGACCAAGCCCACCAGGATGCCTGGGCAGCGGGTTCGCCGCCATGGCCGTCTTGTTCCGGATGCAGGGTGTGATCGACGGGATGCATGCCCCTCTACGAGCACCTGCCAATGACAGGCCGCTCTACACAAACCGAAAGGGGTTCCACTCGAACGTGTAGCTGGTGCGTGACCATCAGCTGTGCATCACGCACTCCTGCGTCTGATGCCCGGGCAGTGTGCATGATGCTTTCACCCTGGCACACTTGACGATTCCTGACATGTTCGAGGTGCCCCCCCCTCCCATCTCCCGCTGGGCGTTGGCTCCTGGATGACAATGGTCATGGCTGATGACTCCTATTCCGAGGCCACAAACCGACGCCAAGACTCGCTCCAACGACGTCCATGTAGCAACCAGGGGCGTGATCGTGTAGTGCTTTGGCATTCTGAAGATGCGGTTCAGGTGCCTGGATCATTCTGGACGGGCCCTTCGGTATGACGCTGAGAGGGTCGCCCGCATCGTGGCGGCTGCGTCCTCCACAACATCGCACAACAGAGGGGCGATGTGTTGGAGGAGGAGGATGAACACCAGACCTCATTCGATGACGAGGATGCAGGGGAGGGCAAGGATGGGCAGGACATGGGGCTCAGGCAGGGACTGGAAGCCACGTAAGGGACGCTCTGATTGCCTCCAGGTTCACCGACTGGAGAGCCGGGGTGGGGGGGGGGTGGTCTGGCCAGGGGCACGGTCACCCCATCCCACCTCCACAACTACCTCCCCCCCCCAGCCTGCAACCCCTCCTTTGTGGCATACCTGCCACACTAGGGGGGGGGGGGGGGGTGCCCTGTGTTGGCAGTAACAGCGGGTCTGGCCCATGATGTTGGCATATCATCAATGTGCCCGACCCAGCATTTTCCAGGCCTCCCGCGATGCTCCTCTTACGCCAGGAGGAATCACCGACTGTAAGATACATTTGTGGTATTTACAACCTGGAAACACCGTGGTTGCTGAGGGGGAGAGCGGGGTTACGAACTGTGTCCAACATTGCTTTAGTGTGCTGACAGTTGTGCCGCCGCCCAGGGGGGGCATCTGCCAGGTCCGGGGGGGAGTAGTGGGGAGTGGCCAGGAGGTGGGCTGTGGGTTCGGGGTAGCCAGGCACAGACCACCATTGCCGTAGCCTGCAAGGCAACCATCAGGCTGCACATGCCGCTGACTGCCGATGTGAACTTAGCGCCACGGGTCATATGGGTGCCCCCCCCCCCACCCCCCCAGGCCACCCTCCTAGGTACCCTCTGGCCCCAACTGACCCATTCACAGGATGGGCATGTTCTAGCGTAGCCAGTGCCGTCTTCTTGGCTTGAATGAGGGTTAGCATTCATTGGAATCGCACAAGTTCCATGTTGCGCTGGTGCTATCCATTAATGGGACCTGATTTACTCCGGGATTGGCACCACTTTGTGAACGTAGAACACTCGCGATTCAGTCCCGGCGTCAGCACTTACTCTCTCAAAGAAATTATCCAGCCCAATGTTTTTGCTTGTGATTGATGCACATTCTAATTTTTTGGGGTGAAGTCACCTCCATCGTTTGCTACCATCGAAAGATTACGCCAATGCTTTTCAGCTCATGGTTATCTGAAGACATGTTGTCAGACAATGGAACCCTATTCAGAAGTGCTGAATTACAAAACCTCATCACGCTCAATGGTATTAACCACATCAGAACTGCGTCTTACCACCCAGCATCTAATGGCCCAGCTGAGAAAGCCATCCAAACCTTTACATCTGGCCTAAAGAAACTGTCAGGAGGAACCTTGGAGACCATGGGCGGGATTCTCCACCCCGCCCCCCCCCCCCCCCGGGCCGGAGAATCACCGGGGGGGCGGCGTGAATCCTGCACGCCACCCCGCCGCCGGCTGCTGGATTCTCGAGCGCCGGTTTTTCAGCGGGAGTGGGAATCGCGTCGTGCCTGGTCGGGGGCCGTTGGCACCAGGCCCCCCCCCCCGGCGATTCTCCGCTCCGCGATGTGCCGAGTGGCCGCCCGCTTTCGGCCAGTGCCGCCGGCATAAATCAAACTAAGTCCTTACTGGCGGGACCTGGCTTTGCGGGCGGCCTGCGGAGTCCTCTGGGGGGGGGGCGCTGGGTGATCTGGCCCCACGGTGGCCTGGCCCGCAATCGGGGCCCACCGATCTGCGGGCTGGCCTGTGCTGTGGGGGCACTCTTTCCCTCCGCGCCGGCCGCTATAATGGTCCGCCATGGCTGGCGTGGAGACGAACCCCCCTGCGCATGCGCTGGGATCACGCCAGAACACGCTGGCGCTCCAGCACATGCGCCAACTCGCGTTGGCCGGCGGAGGCCCTGTGGCGACGGTTGGCACGGCGCCAACACCGCCGGCGCCCGCCTAGCCCCTGAAGGTGCGGAGTGGTTCACGCCACTCTTTGGCGCCGGTACGGCCCGCCCGCCGGATTCCGAAGAATTCCACCCCAGAATCTCACGATTCCTCCTTAGCTATCGTACCACTCCACATGTAACAACCAGAGTTCCACCAGGAGAACTGCTGATGAAATGTTGTATCGGAAAAAGCCTGGGCCTCGTGTTTCCAAATTTGCCGGGCAGTATAGAGGCTGCCCAAAGTAATCAGAAAGGAAGACACGTTTCACATTGTACAGCACGATCATTTATAGTAAATGAAGTCCTATATGGGAGAAACTTTGGTACTGGATCTAGTTGGATCGCTGGAATTATTGGGCAGACCTTTACAAAATGCTGGATCAGGCGAGAAAGCTGTGCGAAACTTGCAAGCTTCAGATATACCTTTTCCCATCTGATTCAACAGCAAACAGTGCAGTTTCAAAGTGCTGGTGAAGATCAAACATCAGAGATTTCCGAAGGGCGTCCTGATCCAAAAGTGACATATAACCCCACCCAGCGCCCCCCCCCCCCCCCCTCCCCCCTCACACCCCACCCCCCTCTACCCCTCAGAGATCAGACACCCCCCCCCCCCCCATGGAAATACAGTCCGGGACACATCCCTCCCCCCAAGCATTGTGGAATCCGTCCCCCCCCCCCCCACCACAATGCAATCATCGGGGCAACCCCCCGTGCCGCATTGTCATCGGGGCTCTCCCCTCTTCCATCCCCCACCGCGCTGTCATCAGGACCCTCCCCTCTCTACCCTCCCATGCTGTCATCAGGGCTCTCCCCCACCACCACACATAAGGAGAAACCCCTGCCCACACTGAAGGAGGGTTATACCCCACAAAAGTACCCTTGTCACTCTCCCTTCATGTGCCCGCTTGACACTGTCCCCTTGACACTGGCAGGAGGCCCTGCCAGGGTGCCATGGGGCAATGCCCAGCCTTATCCTTCAATCTCTGGGACCTCCAGACACCTCCACCCCCCCCCACCCCACCCTATGCATTGGTCATTATGACTGTTTTTCACTTTTGAAAACCAGTAATGATTTACGCCAACATGGTGGGGTGGGGGTGGGTGACAATATGTTGCGGGCGGACACTACGGTGTAAAACCTATTAATTATGTTCAAATGTATTTAAATTGTTGGAAATCAGTCTCATGCCCTTGCTGGAAGCTGATAATTGTACGGGGGAGTGGGGGGGGGGGGGGGGGGGGGGGGGAGAGGAGGGGGGGGGGGTCTCGCAAGATTCAATGACCATTTTGCATTTTCCTCTTTTGCCTAGCAGTGCCTTTAAAGATCATTGTTGTGCCTCCTATCCGCCTGTGAAAACCGAATACGGGATTTGCGCCTGTGGAGAACGGGGCAGCTAGATCTCGCCCGTTGTCTCTGAGACTGGACACCTTTCAGACCAAGTGGACATGAAGGGGCAGATTATTTATTAACATGTGGACCACATGAGGAGTAAAGCGACACTCCAGTAGTCAGTGTTACCATCAAGAAATGTTTTTGAACCCATTAGCACCAAAGTACCTACTCGACCTGTTATCGACATAACTGATGTCTCCTTGGAAGCAAAAAGTGATGGATCGCCTGTGCCAAAAGAGGTACACATTATTGCAGTTCCTGTTAACGTCGATCCTGTGGAATCATCTTTAACAAAAGAATTACACCGCTCTACGAGAAACAGAAAACCCCTCTGAGCCTCGATTTGGAGCTGTTCAACTCATGTTCATAATGTTTAATATTTGGGACTGAGTGAATTAGTAGTTGAAGATTGTATAAAGGAATTAAAGGGAGAGGATGTGGTGATTGCTCCTTTAAGGGCAACACAGCAGAGTGAGGGTCACCTGCCCTGGGTGACCAATCAGGATTCAGGGTGTGAGAGAGGTTTCTGGGCAGACACATTTTGGGAGCTTGTTACAGCCATGTGGCTGCTGTACAGTTTTTATCAATAAATTCCTTTTGTGTTCACTAATTGAGTCTGTGAAAGTGCATCTTTACAATGCCCTCTTTTGATTCAGAATGTCTGCCTGACATGGACATTAGGCCCACTGCCTCTGCAAATCAAGAACTTTGGCCGCCGTGAATCCCGCCCCCGCCGGTACCGGATATTTGGCGGGGGCGGGAATCGGGCCGCGCCGGTTGGCGGGCCCCCCCCCCTGCTGGATTCTCCGGCCCGGATGGGCCGAAGTCCCGTCGATAAATTGCCAGTCCCGCCGGCGTAAATTAGAGTACCTATTTACCGGCGGGACAAGGCGGCGTGGGTGGGCTCCGGGGTCCTGGGGGGGGGGCGCAGGGCGATCTGACCGGGGGGTGCCCCCACGGTGGCCTGGCCCGCGATCGGGCCCACCGATCCGCGGGCGGGCCTGTGCCGTGGGGGCACTCTTTCCCTTCCGCCTCTGCAACGGTCTCCACCATGGCGGAGGTGGAAGAGACTCTCCCCACTGCACATGCGCGGGAAACTGTCAGCGCCCGCTGACGCTCCCACGCATGCGCCGCCCCGACATGTCATTTCCGCGCCAGCTGGCGGGGCAACAAAGGCCGTTTCCGCCAGCTGGCGGGGCGGAAATCCCTCCGGCGCCGGCCTAGCCCCTCAATATTGGGGCTCGGCCCCCAAAGATGCGGAGCATTCCGCACCTTTGGGGCGGCGTGATGCCCGTCTGATTGGCGCCGTTTTGGGCGCCAGTTGGCGTCATCGCGCCGTTTGGGGAGAATTTCACCCCTGATGCCTGTTCCAGTCCTGCTGCCAAATTGGATTGCAACTATCCTAATCAGTTTTCATGCACCAACAGCAGATAAACTAATGATCCTTAAAATGCACTGGGAGGCAAAAAAAGGAATGTGCAAAATGTTGCACATATAATTGCGACCAATGCCAACCATTGCTCACCCAATCCTCAGTACCCTCCTTCCTGTCCCCACCATACCCCACACAATCCACCACCCCTAATATGGGCATAAGTGAATCTCTAGGCCACTTACTTTCCTCACACAGTTGCATTTTTATCTCCCTCTTTCCGAAAAGTTTTTCTTTCCTTCTACACCGTTCCTGTAGGCATTGACTCAAGCTGGATATAGTTCCAACGGTAGGTAAGTTGGGACATTTTATTATGTTAAAGATGGTGCAGATGTGCCAGTTGTTGTTGCGATTGAAGCATTCTAGTATTCAGCCAAGAGGTACCAGCACAGACCAGGGATCCATATAATTTAGCAGCAGACGAGGCAAGGTATTCATCGACTGGGCATCAAGGGAGTGCTCAAGATCGCTCATAAGTACCTTTCCACACAGAGTACCATTGTTGGGAATGGAAAGTGACACAAATCCATTAAAAAAGCTATTTATGAATTTCAGGAAACAAGGGAAAGTTAGCACTTGAAAGGGCTCTGTTACAAGGATTTCCTAGTTCTGTGTACAATTATGTGCGGGTATAATCATCGGGAGACACAGTCGTTATTGTTCTTGTTAAAGCGTTATTAACTGCACTGCAACCAAACAGCCAGACATAAGGATGCAATAATTGGAAATGTTAGAATCGTAGTATCTCAATTTCCACAGTCATTGCTGAAGTTAATGGTTCATGTCCTTATCAAAAAAGGTTTGACTTTCAGTTCTGTCTGAGCATGAAATGCAATATTTCAAAAGTAAGCATGTTCTGGTTTAATAAATTTAGAGTCTGCCAAATGAGTACCATGTGAATACGATTAGCATATGGCATACAAATACATTACTAAAGGGAGATGTTACAGTTTACTGTTCGTTTACTAGCTGTGAATTACCTAATACATAGAGGCAGACTGTTTCAGAGCAGGGAGGTTATGCTGGAACTACATAAAACGTTGGTTAGGCCACAGCGAGAGTATTATGTGTAACTCTGGAATCCAAATTATAGGAGGGATGTGATAGCACTGGAAAGGGTGCAGCGGAGATTTACCAGTATGTTGACTGGGCTGGAGAGTTTTAGTTATGAAGAGAGATTGGATAGAATTGGATTTTCCTCAGAGCAGAGGAGACCGAGGACGGACATTATTGAGATGTATAAAATGAGAGGGGCCTGAATAGAGTAGACAGGAAGAAACTTTTTCCCTTGGCAGAGGGATCAATGGCCAGGGGGCATAGGTTTAAGGTGAGGGGCAGGAGGTTTAGAGGGGATGTGATGAAACACTTTTTTACCCAAAGGGTGGTGGGAGTTTGGAACTTGATACCTGAAAGGGTGGTGGAGCAGAGAACCTCATAACATTTAAGAAGCAGAACATTTTAGATGTGCACTTGCAATCCCAAGGCATGCAAGGTTATGGGCCAAATGATGGAAAATGGGATGAGAATAGTTGCGTGGTTGCTTCTGACTGGTGCAGATGTGATGGGCAGAAGGGTCCTTTCTGTATTTTTAAGGCAGAGCGAGAGAGATTCTTGAGTAACAAGGGGGTGAAAGGTTATCGGGATGGAGGCAGGAGGGTGGGAATGAGGTTACCCAATCTAATCAGCCAGAATCTTATTGAGTAATGGATCAGGCTTGGGGGCCGAGTGACCTACTCCTGCTCATAATTCGGATGTAAGTCTGTACGTATATTTGCTGGAGCTGTTGGGGAGGGTTTAAACTAATGTGGCAGGGGGATGGGAACTGATGCAGGAAGTCGGAAGGTAGTAAAACAGGGACAGAAACAAAAGGCAGTAACGGGGAAAGTGTAAGGCAGAGAAGCCATCGTCAAAAATCAAAAAGGGCGACAGTACAAGGTACAGTGACTGAGGGGAGCTCAGTGAATTTTCCAGTAATACTAAAAGGAATAAAACGGGAAGTAAATACATAAATGGTAAGCGACGTGGTAGGTTGTTACATGAAGATATGGGTTCTACGACAAGGAAAATTAGGAGGAAAGTTAAGAGGAAATATAACTTAGGAGAGGTTACTGATCGAGGTGTTAAGATTCAAATCAGAGGAATAAAAGCCAACAGAAGTGTACTTTACCTGAATGCTCATAGTATTCGGAATAAGGTAAATGAGTTGATAGCGCAAATCATCGTGAATGACTATGATTTAGTGGCCATTACTGAAACATGGTTAAAGGATGGTCACAACTGGGAGTTAAATATCCGAGGGTACCAAACTATTCGGAAGGACAGGGTGGATGGTAAAGAGGTAGTGTAGCTCTGTTATTTAACAGGTTTGTTTCGATGTCACTAGCTTTCGGAGCGCTGCTCCTTCCTCAGGTGAATGAAGAGGTCTGTTCCAGAAACAAACCAATTCAAAGCTGCCAGACAATGCTTGGAATGCGAGCATTAGCAGGTGATTAAATCTTTACAGATCCAGAGATGGGGTAACCTCAGGTTAAAGAGGTGTGAATTGTGTCAAACCAGCAGACGTATATCTGGATTTCCAGAAAGCATTTGACAAGGTGCCACACAAAAGGTTGCTGCATAAGATAAAGATGCATGGCAATAAGGGTAAAGTAGTAGCATGGATAGAGGTTGGTTAATTCATAGAAAGCAAAGAGTGGAGATTAATGGGTGTTTCTCTGGTTGGCAATCAGGAGCTTGTGGTGTCCCTCAGGGATCAGTGTTGGGCCCACAATTGTTCACAATTTACATAGATGATTTGGAGTTGGGGACCAAGGGCAATGTGTCCAAGTTTGCAGACGACACTAAGATGAGTGGTAAAGCAAAAAGTGCAGAGGATACTGGAAGTCTGCAGAGAGATTTGGATAGGTTAAGTGAATGGGCTAGGGTCTGGCAGATGGAATACAATGTTGACAAAAGTGAGGTTATCCATTTTTGTAGGAATAACAGCAAAAGGGATTATTATTTAAATGATAAAATATTAAAACATGCGCTAGTGCATGAGTCTCAAAAAGTTGGTTCCCAGGTGCAACAGGTGATTAAGAAGGCAAATGGACTTTTGTCCTTCATTGCTAGAGGGATGGAGTTTAAGACGAGGGAGGTTATGCTGCAATTGTATAAGGTGTTGGTGAGGCCACACCTGGAGTATTGTGTTCAGTTTTGGTCTCCTTACCTGAGAAAGGACGTACTGGCGCTGGAGGGTGTACAGAGGAGATTCACTCGGTTAATCCCAGAGCTGAAGGGGTCGGATTACGAGGAGAGGTTGAGTAGACTGGGACTGTAATCATTGGAATTTAGAAGGATGAGGGGGGATCTTATAGAAACGTATAAAATTATGAAGGGAATAGATAGAACATAGAACATAGAACATAGAACAATACAGCGCAGTACAGGCCCTTCGGCCCACGATGTTGCACCGAAACAAAAGCCATCTAACCTACACTATGCCATTATCATCCATATGTTTATCCAATAAACTTTTAAATGCCCTCAATGTTGGCGAGTTCACTACTGTAGCAGGTAGGGCATTCCATGGCCTCACTACTCTTTGCGTAAAGAACCTACCTCTGACCTCTGTCCTATATCTATTACCCCTCAGTTTAAAGTTATGTCCCCTCGTGCCAGCCATATCCATCCGCGGGAGAAGGCTCTCACTGTCCACCCTATCCAACCCCCTGATAGGATAGGATAGATGAGGGCAGGTTGTTCCCACTGGCGGGTGAAAGCAGAACGAGGGGGTGTTTAGCACAGGGCTAAATCGCTGGCTTTGAAAGCAGACCAAGGCAGGCCAGCAGCACGGTTCAATTCCTGTAACAGCCTCCCCGAACAGGCGCCGGAATGTGGCGACTAGGGGCTTTTCACAGTAACTTCATTTGAAGCCTACTTGTGACAATAAGCGATTTCCATTTTCATTTTCGAATAGCCTCAAAATAAGGGGAAGTAGATTTAGGACTGAGTATAGGAGGAACGTCTTCACCCAAAGGGTTGTGAATCTATGGAATTCCTTGCCCAGTGAAGCAGTGGAGGCTCCTTCATTTAATGTTTTTCAGATAAAGATAGATAGTTTTTTGAAGAATAAAGGGATTAAGGGTTATGGTGTTCGGGCCGGAAAGTGGAGCTGAGTCCACAAAAGATCAGCCATGATCTCATTGAATGGCGGAGCAGTCTCGAGGGGCCAGATGGCCTACTCCTGTTCCTCGTTCTTATGTATCTACATATGTCAGTATGTATGTATATACACAAGTATGTATGTGTGTATTGAGGTAAGTATGTATATATGTGTGTATGTACATAAGTATGTATGCATGTATTTAAGTGTTTAGGTATGTAAGTATGTATCGATGTATGTATGTATGTTTGCAGATGGAAAACCTGTAAAATTCACCAGCTGTCCTTCCCAAACTGCCAGAAATTTGAAGGAGTGTAGACACTCAAGGACTGCTTCCCTAGCAGACACATTTTAACTAGTGGGAGGAGGTCAGGGATGATTTTGAATCCTGACATGTAAGTCTGCTCAGGTCTCAGGCAAGAGAGGGGTGCCTTCATCACCAACCCCATTTCATGATTATGTCACCCCTCTCAGGGTCTGTCTCTGCTCCCCACTCCACGTGTTCCATCCTCCCCAGCATTTCCAACACAATTCCACTCCCTTGCGCGTTCCCCAGTACATCCCTTCCTGTCCCCACCATGTACTCCCCACGTCATGGCCTCTCCTTAGTCCCAGGCTCCCACCACTTAGACATGTGGGATTCTAGATGTAGTCCCAGCACTGGTGGTGCTCTTGGGTCTACAGAGCTGCTGGCCAGTCAGATTTTCCAGCAGTTCTCTGGGGTGGAACATTCCCCCGAGTGACAGGTGGAACGCCCACCTCCAACCGATTCACGCTCCATCGAGTATTAAATGGCTGTGGGGAATCCGACGTCAGTGGAAATGCATTCCCCGCTGATTTTTTCAGTGGCGGCGGGTGGAAAACTCCCCCATCCGAGAAATCCTGCCCACATTATTTGGGCCCTGACATCCTCCCACACTGGGTTGGTATTTCAGAAGCTCAGGCCTTGTAGTAAATATTGTTCAGACCCTGATGACAACTTCACCAGCTCCGGGAAGGTGTTGCTACCATTTGCTGAGGGTTGCAGGTTCAAGTATAAACCTGCCTGCTCCACGTGGCTCTAGGGTGGATGGGTAACTGGGCAAATCTGACTTCCAGGCGGGTAGAAAGAAAGTTGCTTCCCATATATATAGTTGATAGGAACATACACAATAGACATCGTGTCATCGATGAGCATATAATTAACAAATAATATAGAGATTTCAGGAGAAAATATCTTTACCAGAGTGTGGTGAGAATGTAGAACTCACCACCACATTTGTTGCAATTGTTTGGCTCGTTGGTGAGACCACATCTGGAGTGTTGTATCCAGTTTTGGTCTCCTTATTTGTGGGAGGATGTGGTGGCATTGGAGGCAGTTCAGAGGAAGTTCACCAGATTGATTCTGGGGATGAATGGGTTGATGTTTGAGGAGAGATTAGTCATTGGACTTATCCTGGAGTTTAGAAGAATGAGAGGGCATCTGATCAAGGTATGTCAAATACGAAATGGGATTTATCAAGTAACTGTAGACTAAATGTTCTCCTTTGTGGGGAAATCTAGAAGAGAGGTCACGGATGTAGGTTGAGAGGCGGTAGATTTAGAACTGAGATGAGGAGAAACTACTTCTCGCAGAGGGTGGTAAATTCGTGGAACTCGCTGCCTGCCCCATAGTGTGGTGGAATCGGAGTCATTAAATGGTTTCAAGGAGATAGATATATTTCTGATGAAGCGATATGCGGAACAGGTAAGAAGGTGGCTTTGAGATCAGGAAGAGATCAGCTATGATTTGATTGAATGGCGGAGCAGGCTTGAAGGTCTGAATTGCCTACTTCTGTTTCTAATTCCTATGTTCTTCTTTCCCGATGTTCACAGGGAGTCGCTAAATTAAGAATCAGCTGCATGTAAGGGGAAGTTAAATAATCAGATCATCAGCTGGGCTAAATGACCTGTTTCTACACTATTTCAATGTAACTCAATGGAATTGATAACCATCTCACTGGCTGTAAGGTGTAAAGCTGTGACTTTCACTGGCCATAAAATGTTCTTTATCTTATGGATCCAAAGATGTGCAGGTTAGTGAAGTGTTAGGTACTCTGATACACAGACGAACCAACACGGTTGCGAATGGTACAACGCAGTTTTATTTCAATCGACTATTAACATAGTAAACTCTGGTACTCAGCACATGGTGAATGTCTGAGTGGCTGGCAATGAGGTCTGTGCCCTGAGCCGTCTCCTGCTCGAGTGCCCAGGAAGTGTTGTGTTCCCTGTTTTGTACTGCGTATGCTCTTGTCTGTGATTGGCTGTCATGTTGTGTGTGTTGATTGGTCCGTTGATCTGTCCATCATTATGTATATATGTATGTGCTATGATGTTCACCTGAATATCATGACAGTTAGGTGGATTGGCTCTGCAAAAAATTGCTCCTTAGTGTCCAAAGATGTGCAGGTTAGGTGGGGTTATGGGCTAGGGTGGGGGAATGGGCCTAGGTAGGGATGCTCTTTCAGGAGGTTGATGCAGACTTGATGGGCCAAATGGCCTCCTTCTGCACTGTAGGGATTCTATGGATTCCAGTGTTCCCCTGAGAAACCTTCACCATGTTTTCATGCAAAAGGAGTTTGAATGAAAACTCTTCTTCAGAAGAGATTATCCAAATTTTACAAATGAATCTTCCTATCAGTCATGATCAAAGCATCTTAAACATGACCCATCCTGGATGACAGAAGATATATGGTGTGTAATGTCTGTCAACACTTCAAGCTGGAACTGTGATAAAAGTTTACGTGGCCTAAAAATAAATATAGCTATTATAAACCATCTGAATGGAAACTTGTGAGACAATCCTCATACAAATTACATTTTATGAGACTCACACATTCTTACACTACCCAATGTCTCAGATTTATTTTCCGAGGGTGGAGCTTCCTACTTTTACTGAAAGCCCAATTGTTGTGACGCTGCTTTAATCTGCCTGGTGCCTTATTAGATAATGTCTCCCTCAAACTGTACACTCAGTCTCTGCCTACTTTTCCCTGCAAATGTCAAAGCTGAATTAACAGTTTAGCTGATGGATCTGAAACCATTACCGCTTGTTAGGAGAAAATGAATTCTAGCTGCAGACAGGAGAGTGATTTGGTGCAGATTGCAGTGTATTCCACTGATTCATTGTCTATTATTATTAAACCCTCAAAACACTAAGCTATCTGTAGTCAAATCTTGATTTCTTATATCACAAAATCATTTATTTTTAAGTGTGATTTGCACCTCAGTAACCAAAAGTGTAATCTAAACAATTTCACTTCATTTAGACAAAGAGTGGCTTGCCTGTTCTGCACGTTATCCAGTTTGTTGACTGACATACCTAAAAAGTATTTATGTCTCATCATTTTCTCATTGTGCCACTTTAATCTCGTCTGTTTTTCGAGCTGCTGCGGATTCTTTTATTTATCTCTGTTATTTGTTCCGCAGTTTTCCCCGACAGGCAATTACTCATGTTGGCATTTGATTCCTTGGGCATTGGCAGGTCTCTCGTTTTTCATCCAGGAGTGCATTTCAACAGCAAGCTGGAGATCGTGAGGTCTCCCTCCTGGTGGAAATAGGGCAGTACGCCCCCAAATTGATAGGCAATGACTTACCGCCCCTTTCACATTGTCACTGTGGCTGCTGTAATCTTGACGTCGGCCTACAAGCGGGTCAACAGGCCTGAATCAGGCAATAGACCCATTTAAAATCAGGGCCCAATTTTCCATTTTAGGACAGTACTGGGTGACGTGTGTGCTGTGCGCTGTTTCCCCGTCTCCTTACCTCTGAAGGAGGGTCTCATGGACTCAAAATTCTAACTCTTTTTCTCTCTCCACAGATGCTGCGAGGCTTGCTGGTTTTTTCTAGCAATTCCAGCACATTATTTAAATGGAGAAAGACTGCAGAAAACTGCTGCTCAGAGGGATTTGGGGATCCTCGTGCATAAATCACAAAAAAGCTAGCACGCAGGTAATTGGGAAGACAAATGGAATGTTGGCCTTTAGTTCAAAGGGAATGGAGTATAAAATCAGGGAAGTCCAGCTAAAATGACACATGTATTAGTTAGACCACACCTGGAATGCTGTGGACAGTTTTGGTTCCCTTATCTAAGGAAAGATATAATGGCATTAGAGGCTGTCGAGAGTAGGTTCACTAGTTTGATCCTGGATTTTAGAGAGATTTTGTTATGAGGCGAGGTTGAGTAGATTGGGATTGAACTCATTGGAGTTTAGAAGAATGAGAGGTGACCTTATTGAGACATATAGGATTCTCAGGGGGTTTGACAGGGTAGATGCTGAGAGGATGTTTCCTCTTGTGGAAGAGTCTAGGACCAGAGAGCATAATCAAAGAGTAAGGCTTCGTCCATTTGAGACATAGATTCCCTGGACCTGGGGCATCCCGGCGATGGCAGAGAATCTTGCAGCCTGGGCACCTTGATGGGTTTGGTCCAGCTCACAATTGCCCGGGCAAACAGAACATCCGTGACCTCACAGGTGCACTTAGAGCTATAGCTTTGTGAAATGCAGCACAAGTCCCCGCTCGAGCCTTGGAATGAACAGGTGGCATTAAAGTTCAGGGCTGCGGTGACCTTCCCAGCCACTGGGAGCAGGTATCCTCCTCTCCTCCATGGGGTGCCAAGTCGGTGAGGACGTGGCAAAGATGCTGCACTGTCTCTTTGTTGAGATGGATTCTCCTGCAGCACATGCTGTCCGTCATCTCTTTGAAAGACCAATGATGCCGGTACACCTTGGGCCATCGCTGCCATCCCCCTCTGGGTCCCTCCTTGGCCTGATGAACAGTCGGTTCCTCAGGATGTGCAGCAGCCCACTGCACATGTGGTGCCCCCTCCAGCCTGCCATGACGCTGCTGCCTTCTCCGGCTTCTGGCCGCCTGGGCTGCCACCAGCACCGCGAGGTCTTCCTCTGCAGGGTCGACATCGCCATCCATTTTGGTATCTGTAAGGAATTGGAGAAGGAGGCAGAGGGAAAATCATTCAGAGCTTCCACTCAGGACCTTCAAATGCCCAAGCCTCTCCCACCCTCACGTGCCCCAACCTCTCGCAGAGTGACATCCATCGAGCTTGTCATGCTGGAAATCCTCACTCTGCACACTCACCAGCTGCCACAGCAGGACCCCAGACCGCTGCCAGGAACATTAAGGAGCCCTTGCTCAGGTGTCCTCCCCTGATTCACACACTCACCCTTTGGTCGCGAGGATATCCCCAGTGCTGAAGCCCAGCTCTTGAGAGTTTGATTGTTGGCTGCTGCCTCTATGGTGCTGACACTTCTAGAGTACAGGCAAACTGTTTAGGCTTCAAAGTTTGATTGAAATGCGATGCAATAATTATTGTCTGAGGCATGGCACGCGTACCTTCGAGAAGCCACTTGAGAATATTTTATTTATTAAATGATCAACAGTGCCTCTATACAAAGAAATGAAAACCCATTACATCAGAGCCCACATTTCACACTAACCATTAATCAACAAGGAAACTCATCATTAGATGCGGGCCGATTAGATAACAAACTGATTTGTACGATTTTGGCCTTTCCCGCTACCTAACCGGCACTCTCAGATCGGCGCCGGGCGCAACATAGTGGTTCAATCACGCCCATGGATAGTGTTAGTGAGTGAGCAACAACACGAAAGATAGAATGTGATGCGCGATCAATTACAATCAAAGACGAGGTTGTAACATAACTGAAGGCTTTAATTGACTAGAACTGTTCCCCAGCAGCTTCGGCACAGAAAATGAGGGCTGCTGGGACGGCACCGGTTCTTATACCCCGCCTGTCAAGGCGGAGCTACATACCAACAGCCAATGGTAAACTCCTAGGTTTAACCAGTGGTCTTCAGCCTCTTGGGTACTGTAATACCTGATAATACCACAGAATGTAATGTATAAATATGTAAGGTTATCCACTTTGGAAGGAGGAAAGAATGTGCAGAGTGTTTCTGGAATGGTAAAAGATTGGGAAATGTTGGTGTCCAAATTGTTCTGGGTGCCCTTGCTCATAAGTCACTGAAAGCTAACATGCTGGTGCAACAAGCAATTAGGAAGGTAAATAGAATGTTGCTTTGTATTGTAAGAGGATTTAAGTACACTAGTGAAGATGCCTTGCCTCATTTGTACAGAACCTAGTTTAGACTGCTGCTGGAATATTGAGCACAGTTTTGGTCCCCTTATCCAAGGAAGGATAGGTTTACCATTGAGGGAGTACAGCAGAGGTTCACCAGAGTAATTCCTGAGATGGCGGGGAAGATTGAGGAGACTGGTACTGTATTATAGCGTTTAGAAGGGTGATCTCATAAAAACATGCAAAATACCTAAGGGGCTAGAAGGGGTCAGATACAGAAAGGGTGTTTCTTCTGACTGGGGAGCTCAGACATTCGGCATGTTCAAGAGATCAATAAATTCCTGGATATCAATGACATCAAGGGATATGGGGGAAGCTCGAGAAAGGGTTTTGCAGCATGATCAGGCCTGGTCCAGTTGAGGGGCGGAGCAGGCTCGAGAGGGGCTGAATGGCCTACTCTTGTTCCTATGTTCCTCACCAGCAAATGGATAAGGAAATTTGAATGGAAAAATGAGATGAGAGTAAAATGAACAAATGTTTCCACTTTTACTTTTTTCACAGGCATGTTATTTTCTATTGCGTTTCCTCACAGTGTCACAAAGTTTGTCCTTCTGTATGAATCGACAAATTCCTACCAAGGCAGCTTTGAATTTTTGACAGAGAGCACCATAAAAGATGATGCTATTAAAAAGATGAATCAGTTGCAACACAAATAAATATTTTAAATTGCTGTTTTTGTTTGCAAAGAACGTCAGGAATTCATACGGTTTTACAAATCTGAATGTTTCCCAGAAAAGGAATAATAATAATCTTTATTAGTGTCACAAGTGGGCTGGCATTAACACTGCAATGAAGTTACTGTGAAAATCCCCTCGTCGCCACACTCCGGCGCCTGTTCGGGGACATGGAGCGAGAATTCAGAATGTCCAATTCACCTGACAAGCATATCTTTCAGACTTGTGGGAGGAAACCGGAGCACCCGGAGTAAACCCACGCAGACACGGAGAGAACGTACAGACTCCACACAGACAGTGACCCAAGCCAGGAATCGAACCCGGGGTCCCTGGCGCTGTGAAGCAACAGTGCTAACCACTGTGTTACCGTGCCACCCTACAACATTTAGAGTTATGGGCGAAATTCTCCGGAAACGGCGCGATGTCCGCCGACTGGCGCCCAAAACGGCGCAAATCAGTCGGGCATTGCGCCGCCGCAAAGGTGCGGAATGCTCCGCATCTTTGGGGGCCGAGCCCCAACCTTAAGGGGCTAGGCCCGCTCCGGACGAATTTCCTCCCCGCCAGCTGGCGGAAAAGGCCTTTGGTGCCCCACCAGCTGGCGCGGAAATGACATCTCCGGGCGGCGCATGTGCGGGAGCGTCAGCGGCCGCTGACGGCATTCCCGCGCATGCACAGTGGAGGGAGTCTCTTCCGCCTCCGCCAAGGTGGAGACCGTGGCGAAGGCGGAAGGGAAAGAGTGCCCCCACGGCACAGGCCCGCCCGCGGATTGGTGGGCCCCGATCGAGGGCACCCCCCGGGACCAGATCGCCCCGCGCCTCCCCCAGGACCCCAGAGCCCGCCCGCGCTGCCTTGTCCCGCCGGTAAGGTTTAATCTACGCCGGCGGGACAGGTATTTTAGCGGCGGGACTTCAGCCCATCTGGGCCGGAGAATCGCGGGGGGGAGGCCCGCCAACCGGCGTGGCGCGATTCCCGCCCCCGCCGAATATCCGGTGGTGGAGAATTCGGCAACCGGCGGGGGCGGGATTCACGCCAGCCCCCGCCGATTCTCCGACTCGGCGGGGGGTCGGAGAATCTCGCCCCATATCTCAGATATTCTGACTTGCACTCATTATTTGATAAACAATCTTTAATATTCCGATTAATCATATAATCTTGACTACAAAGTATGGTGCAACGAAAACATAATTTTATACCATCTAAATTGATAATAAATAATACTTAGGAATTCCCATAGCTACCATTCCTCCAATGGCAAAGTATCATAAGATCCTGTCTCAGTGACTAAGGATATGTACTCCTATGACAATCTCACCAGCAAATCTCTTCAGCATAATTTATTCTGCAGTGCCACTGATTCAAGCTGTCACTAACTTTATTATTAAATTGGTTGCCGTATACACAGCCAAGACCTCACATTGTGAATGTTTGTAAATAGCAATTTCTTAATTGCAAATAAAAATTCTGTCGACACAATTGGACATAAATTTATACTTGGCATGGGGTATGTACATCACGGTTTTAAGATTGTGCTTGAGGTCATAACTGGTCATTCGAGTATTGCTGAAAAACTGTATTTTGTTAAAGCTTTTCATCTGGCACACACCAGGACAATCGCAAGAATTTGTTTTTGAAGTACTTTTATTATTTTTCAGTTTTAGCAGAGTAACAACTTAACATATAGTGCACCTGATATTTGCATGTTATGACGTTTCTTATTCACAAATTTTATATACATTCTCTCCATCCACCCTACCCCCTCTCTGTCCAGCCCCTGGGTGGCATGCTGCTGTGCTCCGCTTCTCTCTTCTGTGGTTCTTGTTGTACATGTGGGTTCGGGGGATACATTCCTGCCCCTTCCCCTCCTCCTTTTTCCCTCATGTTTCTTTCTGCGAATCCCTTGGGTTCCCTCCTCATCTCCTCTCCCCTTCTCCCTCTGCTCCACTCCATTGCGTGTGTTCTTATCTGCTCTCCTCCGTCCTCCCCTCCCCACCTCTCTCCCTAGTCACTGTTGGCTTCGAACAGATCTTGGAACAGGCTGATGAATGGCCCCCATGCTTTGTGGAAGCCTTCGTCCGACCCTCAGATGGTGTACTTGATTTTCTCCAGGTGGAGAAATTCTGACAGGTCTGCCAGCCAGTCTGCAGGGGTGGGTCGTGCTGTTGATCGCCAGCCGAGCAGAATTCTCCGGCATGCGATTAAGGAGGCAAAAGACAAGGGGCGGGATTCTCCGACCCCCCACCGGGCTGGAGAATTACCGCGAGGCGGCGTGAATCCTGGCCCGCCACCCCGACGGCGGCTACTGGATTCTCTGGCACCGGCTTTTCGGCGGGAGCAGGAATCGCATCGCGCCGGTCGGGGGGGGGCGTTGGCAGTGGCCCCCCCCCGGCGATTCTCTGCCCCGCGATGGGCCGAGTGGCCGCCCGTTTTCGGCCAGTCCCACCGACGTATATTAGACCAGATCCGTACCGGCGGGACCTGGCTCTGCGGGCGGCCTGCGGAGTCCTCGGGGGGGGGGGGGGGGGGTCTAGCCCCGGGGGTGGGGGGGCCACGGTGGCCTGACCCGCAATCGGGGCCCACCGATCCGCGGGCGGGCCTGTGCTGTGGGTGCACTCTTTCCCTCCGCGCCGGCATGTGTAACGGTCCCATGGCCGGCGTGGAGAAGAACCCCCTGCGCATGCGCTGGGATGACGCTAGCACACGCTGGCGCTCTCGCGCATGCGCTAACTTGCGCCGGCCAAGCCCTTCGCCGCCGGCCTAGCCCCTGAAGATGCGGAGGATTCCGCACCCTCCGGGCGGCCCGACGCCGGAGTTGTTCACGCCACTCCTCGGCGCCGGTACGGCCCGCCCCGCAGGATAGCGGAGAATCCCACCCAAGGTGTCGACCCTTTTCTCCACATATAGTTCTGGCTGGTCCAATACCCCAAAGACTGCCACTCTCGGGCACAGGTCCACCCGCAGGAAAATCGCAAGAATACCAATGTCAGGGGAAACAAGAACTTTATAAAACTAATTACTGCGGATGCTGGAATCTGAAACCAAAACAGAAAATGCTGGAAAATGTCAGCTGGTCTGGCAGCATCTGTAGGGAGAGAAAAGAGCTAATGTTTCGAGTCCAGGTGAACCTTTGTCAAAGCTGGGTACAGGGATGGTGGGTGAGTCCCATGGTCCATGAGCACAGGGATGATGGGTGAGTGAGACTTGGACTAAGATAAGATAAAGCAATGATTGTGCATGACCTCAAGCTTAATGGAGGATGAAAGATTGAGATACAGGCTAGTTGAGCATTAGAACAGGTAACACTGATAAAAGTTTCAGCAGCAGACAAGTTGGAGTGTTGGCGGAGGCAGGCGACATTAAGGAGGTAGAAGCAGGTGATCGATCGTTGTAATGGAGAGGATATGGGTCGGAAGACCATCTTCGGGTCAAATAGGAGGCTCTTTCCGAAGCCTAACTGAAGGAAGTTCTGTCTCATTTCAAACTGGACAACAACAGCACAGGAGCAGTGGTGGATTGAACAAGATATTGCTGAGGCACAGCTGAGTGTAAATCAGTGTATGTATGTATGGTACCTGACTCCATGGGTCGTATGTTCCCACAGGCACCAGGATCCTGATGTCAGGACTATATGGGCTCCTCAGCCTGCACACAACCTCTCAGCATGCCTCGCAGAGCAACCGTACGTGAGTAGGCCGCTGAATTAAGCACCTCTGCTTTCATAGTCCTGATGTGGACCAGGGAAGCAGGAGGGATGAGAGGAGAGTTGAGAACAACTGGAGAAAAGGGACCCAAGGGGCACTCAAAATGGAGGCGTTCATGAGAACCTCTGTCCTCAGTGTTGAAAAAGATGGCAAAGTACTGTGAGGGACCTCAGGGTGGAGGGTTGAATGCTCAAGGAGAGTGTGCTGCTCCTGGACCCCAGTGAGCATTGCCACTTTCTGATGCTGACAATTAATTGCCACCCAAGATCCACCAATGAAAGGCTACCTATACAGTGTTGCCAAACTCCCAAGGCAATGGGGGAGCTGTGTGATGTTGGGATTCAGAAAAATGTCTCTTGTTTTTGGCCTACCAGCCGATGCTGCAATCGCATCCTGCCACCGGGACCCCCAAAACTTACTTTTTCAAAAGCCCTGGGACTTAGTCCCAGGCAGAGTGCTGCAGTACCGCTTCTGGCCACTGCAGGCGCTGTGCCTGGCCGGGTTGAAGAGCTGTTGGCCAATCAGCTCTCAGCGGGAGAATTTCTTCCAAGGGCAGATCAAAATTCTGCGCGGTAGGGCTGGGAAAATTGAGCCTGCTATCTTCAGATTATATCATTAGGGCAGTATGTAGAGGAGAAATCACAGAATTGCATAGTGGCTATAGCACAGAAGGAGGCAATTCGGCCTGTCATGTCTGTGCTGGGTCTCTGAAGGATCAACTCCCCTTGTGCCACTCCCTTAATTCCTCCTCACGGCTCAGCAGGTTTTTCCATTTCATATAATAATCCAATCCCTCTTGAAAGTCTTGACTGAACTGCTTCCACCACTCTCCTGGACAGGTCATTTCCGATCCTAACCACAACATGAATGACAAAGTTTTTCTTTATGTTGCCTTTGCTTCTTTTGCCAATTCTGTGTCCTCTGAGTCTTGATCCGTCCTCCTGTGGGAATTTTTTCCTTATCTGCACTGTTACTACTCTTCATGATTTTGAACACCTCTATCAAATCTCCTCTCAGCCTTCCCTTCTCTAAGGAAAACAATCCCAACTTCTTCAATCTATGTAACTGAAGTTCCTCACCCCTGGAATCATTCCCCTGAATCTTTCCTGCACGCTCTCTAATGCCTTCACATTCTTAATGGAGGAAATAGATTCAGGAGAACCCAAGGATAGATCCTATGGGGACTCCAGAAACAATTGTGTAAGGTGGGATGAGAAACTATTAAAAGACTGGGTAGCTAAGTATGGATCCAGGCATTGACAGTCCTTCCGTAAGCTCGTCAAGTGAGTCAAGGTGTTGGAAAAGGATGATATGGTTCTCTGTGTCAAAGGCTGCAAACGGATTGTGTGCATCCTGGTCACAGTCCCTGAGATTGTCAATGTGGCTTTGGTTTGTGTCGGCTCATGTGGTCACTTTGGGCAGCATGATGGCACAGTGGTTAGCTCTGCTACCTCACAGCGCCAGGGTCGATTCTGACCTCGGGTGACTGTATGTGTGGAGTTTCCATTTTCTCCCCGTGTCTGCGTGGGTTTTCTCCAGATGTTTCCTCCCACAGTCCAGAAATGTGCAGGTTAGGTGGATTTGCCATGCTAAATTGGCCCTAGGTGGGGTTATGGGGATAGTCTGGGGTTTGGGCCAGGGTGGGGTGCTTTTTCAGAGGGTTGGTGCAGACTTGATGGGCTGAATTGCCTCCTTCTGCACTGTAGGGAGTCTATGAATCAACCATGACCTTACTAAATAGTGGAGCAGGCTCGAGGAGCTATGTGACCTACCCCTGTTCCTACTTACATGCTTCGATGTAAATAATGGGGGAGATCCTAGTCCCCATGCAGTCTTATCCCATTAAGGAGTTCATACTTTCAAGAGAGGAGGGGTGTTCAGATTGTTGAGAGAATAATATTTTAAAATGTGTGCTGTATAGCATTCAAATGACATGGACTGCAGAATTTGTCTGCGGCTGGAATTATCTGTAATCCCATTACCAAGCTGAAAATCACTGAAGGCTTTGTTGATCCACCTAAATTCGCTCGAGCTCTGACCTCACATCTTGTAAGTATAGTAAGAGACTAATCAAGTCTCCACAACATCTGTTGTAATGATGTCATACTGTACCAGGATAAATAATCTTTTTTTTAGAGGCTGTCCTAACAAGCTTTTCCTTCACCTGTGCCACACCTTCCACATTTACACAAGGCCTCCCCTGCATGATCTACAAGTGGGTTTTTGACTTCGTTCATGCCTTCCACACAGCAGCTCACTTGTTTTAAATCCTTTTTCTTGCAGCTGTATGTTTGGAGTCCTTGGAAGCAGCTGTTTCCAATCTAAAAGCACAATGGAAATTATATGACTTAACCAATATGCTCAAAACCGTATGAAAACAAATCTGCATCTTATCAGCCTTGGTTTTCTCCAAAGACTGGGTGTGCAAACTTAGCTACAAGTTAGCCCTTTAACCTCCAAATGTGATTCTCCACTTCTTCTTCTTCAATTGAGACAATGAGGGCCCAGCACTAACATGACACATTTCCACTGTTGCATCCAGTTCTTCAATTCCAGTGGCTGAACCTTAAGCTCGTGGAAGACTAGTTCTACGGTTTCGCCGCCTGCGTAGGGTTAGACATGTCAGTGATTATTTAAGGAAACTTGGACACCAACATCTGTCTCACTCAGTCTGAACTAAATGAATTAAAGTGGTTGGAATTTTCCAGTCGTTGCGATTCCATATTTCCTCCGGCAGCTCAACCCTGCAGGCGGGTTTCGCGGTGGCATGGGGGTGGTTACAATGGGAACTCCCATCGACAAGCGGCGGGAAGATAGAACCCCGCCATCAGCGAATGGCGCGCGGTCGAGGAATGCGCGGCTGGCGGACTGGAGAACCTCCCCCAGTGTTAAAGACGTTCACGATTTATGCTTAAACTCAGAGTAGGTGGTTGCGAAGCACATTTCTGAGCTTCACGCTTGTTAACCAGGCACAAAACGTTAGCCCACAGATCCTTCAGATCCTATTGTCCAGTACTTTGTGTTTTTGTTTCCGATCCAGCATTCGCAGTAATGTGCTTTTATCTGGGTGAAATTAATTTTGGCCTTCTCGTCTCGGTTGCAGTTAATACAGGTCTAATGACAAGACTGCTTTTAGTGGTGTCAACAATATTGCTTGCATTTACATAGCACTGTCAAGGAAGTAAAATGCTCGTAGGTGTTTCACAAGAGTTATCAAACAAAATCTAACATCGGGACCATTAAGGATACAATAGGAGACAAGACCGAAGGTTGGATCAAAGAGGTAGGTTTTGAGGAGTATCTTAAAGGAGGAAAGTAAAGCATAGAGACTGATAAACTTAGAAGGGGAATTCCAGAATTTACGGCCTAGGCAGCTGAAGGCACAGTCACCAATGATGGAGCAATTAAAACTGAGGGTGCTCAAGAGGCCAGAACTGGAGAAGCACGGAGTTCTTGTAAGTTGTCGGGCTGGACGAGGTTACAGAGATAGAGGACACGATTCTCCGCTCCCGCGCCAATTTGGAAAATCGCCTGTCGCGTCATGTTTCCCGGCGATGCCGGTCCGACGCCCTCCCGCGATGCACCCAAGCGGCGAGAACGGCCCCGTCGAGTTCTGCGCAGCACAGGCCGGAGAATTGCTCGGGACACCCAAAATGGCGATTCACCACTACACCCGCTATTCTCCGGCCCGGATGGGCCGAGTGGCCTGCCCAAAATGACGGCTTCCCGCCGACGCTATCCACACCTGGTCGCTGCTGGCGGGAACAGCGCGGGAACGCGGGGGGGGGGGGGGTGAGGGGGGTTCTTTCACCGGGGTTGCACTCAAAAGGGGTCTGGCCCGCGATCGGTGCCCACCGATCGGCAGGCCGGCCTCTCTGAAGGAGGACCTCCTTTCCTCCGCGCCCCGCAAGATCCATCCAACATCTTCTTGCGGGGCGGCCTCAGGGAGGATGGCAACCATGCATGCGTGGGTGACGCCAGTTAGGCGGCAGATGACGTGGCACCGCTTTTATGCGGCACCAATGCCTGGCACGCGCTGACGATGCTACTTTAGCGACACGCCCCCCCGCGTTTCCCACGGCCCCGATCCTAGCCCATTTTCGGGCCCTGAATTGGTCGAGATCGGGGCCGTTTCGCGCCGTCGTGAACCTTGACGGCGTCCACGATGGCGTGGGCACTTAGTCACGGGAGCGGAGAATCGCGCCCAGAGAGAGGTGATGTCATGGAGCAATTTGAAAACTAGGCTGAAAAAATAGAAAAGATAGAATCATCAGTAACCATAGAAACACACTCAATATGCATCACTGCGAGGGTGAAGGTGGCAAGGGTAGGAGGAGAGGAAGATAACTGTAAATCAGATGCACTTCTTTCCAATGTCAACCCACATTAAAAATGAATGTGACACCTGAGAGATAAGGGAAATTATTAAAGAGAAAAAGTTCTGAAAGTTATAGATTAGAAATATTAGAAGAGGGTTTATTTCTTGATGAAAGTAAAAGTAAATCAAAATAATAAAAATAAAACTAAGAGAAATAAGATGTGCAGGTTAGGTGAATTGGCCTTGCTAAATTGCCTCTTGGTGTCCAAAAGATTAGGAGGGGTTGAAGGGATTGGGTGGGGGCGTGGACATAGGTAGGGTGCTCCTTCAGAGGGTCGGTACAGACTCGATTTACCATCCCCACCGCGCCGGACGCCGGATGTGAAAAGACCGTTGAATCTAGTGAGAGGTCTCTTGCGTTAACGAGATCTCGCAAAGTGTCGTGATGAACTGAGCTCGTCAGTGCAGGAAATGAGCCCAAGTGTGGCCTTGGCAGGGCTATCCTCATTGAAGCCCTAAATAGAAGCAGAGTCGGTTTAATTGTGTGTCATTCTCTGGAAGCATCTTGTTAAACACGCTCAAAACAGACTCCTTTTTCCCATTACATTGTGCCCATTGATTCAATGAAATAGGAGGAAAATAGCAGATATACAGTGCGATCCTCCAGCCAAGTTGCGCCGGAAAAACATCTCGCCGCAGCGCAGCGTGCCCATTGAAAGCCAAGAGACCCCGCTCCTGGAATCTACCCGACTCGCAACGCCTCACGAGATTCAACACATTCTTTCAAAATGTTGCAAGAAGAATCCTGCCCACAATGGGCAGGATCACTTTATAGCAAATCTGCATATTAGCGCAAGGCAGTAAGCTTTACTCGAATGTGCAGATGCCCAAGGTACGTGAGGCTTTGGGATTCAAACCCTTTGCCTCGTGGTCCTCGGGTGACCGCGTTTTGGTCCCCAGCTGCATGCCCTTTATGACTGCCAAGGCGTCAGGCTGGCATTTTTTGTGTGTGCGCGATCAGGCTGAGATTGCCCGCTGTGGGCTTTGGGGGCTGCAGGGATGGGGGTGGGGGGGGGGGGGGGGGTGGGTGGGTGGGGGGGGAGGGGGTGCAGGTAGGGGTGGGGGGGTGCGGGGGGATTCTCCCATTTTTGCATTCGTCCTGGGAGGGAGGTCGGTCATTCTTTTCGGAGCCTCAGAGATCGGGCGCTATTTTTAAATGGCGTCCCGATCTCTCGCTACAACAGGGAGTTCTAACGAGCGGAGCTCCCCATTGTAAAAAACGGGGCTATGAGCCGCCACCGCTGCACATTCCCCAATTAGGCCCCTTATTAAAAGTGAGTTGTTTACCCCAACAACCCAAAAGATGTGCAGTGTAGGTGGATTGGCCATGCTAAATTGCCGCTTCATTGGAAAAAAAATGAATTGGGTACTTTAAATTTAAAGCTTTCCGGCCATTCCCACCAATGGGATCTTCCGGCCCTGCTGATAGCGACGTTCCGCCATGGGTTTCCCGGTGGCGGAGGGTGCGAACATCGGGAAAACACGTTTACAACGGCGGGACCAGAAGACCCCGCCACTGGCCAATGTCGGGCCACTGCTGCTGGGGGGCGGGGGGGGGCGGGGGGGGGGGGGCGGCATGGAAACTCCCGCCAATAGTCTTTATCAAACATTCTGGAGAGCCAGAAAAAAAAATAAAGCCTTCCAGCGGAAGATTTAAAAAGTGGGTTTTATCCATCATTTGGAAAATTGCATGCAGCTTGTGGAATGAGTGGCCTTAAATTACTTGATGGCCTTTTCTCAATCAGATTTTACCTGGGAGTATTTTGGACAAAGGGTGAAAAGAGGTGCTAAGGAGAAATGTCTGTTTGAAAGTGTGGATTTAGCCACAATGTTTGGACTAATCGATGATGGCCACACCATAAACATGCAAGGTAGGTTTTGGAAATGACAATTGCAGGCTTAGCCCTCAAACACCAATTGAATGCATTTTTCTTGGTGCTGTATATGTGAGCTTCCTTACCCATCAACTGAAGGTGTACAATGTGCAGCCTGATGAACAGCAGTATGATTTAAGATGACTCAGGGACCAAACGCGAGGTTGCAAGGATTCTCGGACATGACACTGAACCAGAAAAGGAGAGATGTCCTATATCCAAGGGGAGGAAGGATGCAACTTGCCCTCCTATTCCTTTCTCCTGCAGCAGTTGGTATTACCTTATTCAACCTCATGTCCTCCTCCCATTCCACTTAAGAGGGACCCCTCGTAAGATACCCATGTACAAGCACTCTGCCTCTTGGTGACTCCTATAAGATGCCCCAGTAAGATAAAATGGCACTCTTTTTAAGTGAAGTCTTCAGAGAATTTCCCAAACAAATGGTGTTAGAGGGTTGGTGAAGTTTTGATGAAGAGCCCTAGAAAGTCTCCTAATATCTTTCAAAAATTCTCTTCAGCCAACAGGTGAACAGTAAAAGTGATATTCCTGTAAGTCGCGCTCAAAACCCCCTGCAACGACCACTCCCAATCAGCTGGTCAATGTTAGGTGCAGGTATTAGGTCAAACAATAACCATCAAACTGCCACACTAATGACACGGACTCTCATCGGTTGTGTCAAGGCATAAACAACATAACGGGCTACAAAGCAAGGACGAGTAGAATTTCCGGCAGCAGCGCACCCCTCCCTGATGGACTTAATACATTCTATCCTTATTTTGAGCAGGAAACCAGCAAACTGTTGTCAACTGCCCCAACAGCCTCGGACACGGTCATATCTACCATTGCAACTTCCGAAGTCAGATCGACCTCTTTGAAAATGAACCTTGACGGAGTCCCTGGTAGTGCACTCACATTGTGCGTGGATCAACTGGTGGGTGTGTTCGCGGATATCTTCAACCTCTCCCTACTCCATTTTGAGGTTCCCACCTGCTTCAGGATTACCCCCATCATACCGGTGCCAAAGAAGAACCAGACAACGTGCCTCAATGACTACCATCCGGTGGTCTTGACATCTATCATTATGAAGTGCTTTGAGAGGTTGGTCATGAGACAAATCAACCCCATACTCCCAGAATGCCTTGATCCGCTGCAATTCGCATACAGCCACAACAGGTCCTCAACAGTCGCTATCTCCCTGGCCCTACACTAATACCTGGACCATCTTAACCACAAGGACTCCTATGTCAGACTCCTGTTGATTGACTACAGCTCCGCCTTCAACACCATAATCCCAGCCAAGCTCACATCAAAACTCCAAATCCTAGGTCTTGGCTCCTCCCTCTGCAACTGGGTCCTCAACTTCCTGACCCAGAGAATACAATCAGTAGAAATAAACAACAACACTTTCTCCACGATAATCCTCGGTATTGGGGCCCCGCAGGGCTGCGTACATAGCCCCCTACTATACTTTCTATACACACGACTGTGTGGCAAAATCTGGCTCCAACTTCATCTGCAGGTTTATTGATGACACAGCCGTAGTTGTTCGGATCTCAAACAACAATGAGTCAGAGTACAGGAGGGAAATCGAGAACCTAGTGGAGTGGTGTAACAACAATTTCTCCCTCAATGTCAGCAAACTAAGGAGTTGGTCATTGACTTCAGGAAGCAAAGTATCATACTCACCCTTGTCTGCATCAATGGTGCTGAGGTGGAGATGGTTGCCAGCTTCAAATTCTGAGGAGCGCACATCACCAACATCTGGTCCACTCACGTCTTGGATAATAATCCCCCACACAAATTGGCTGAATGGGATGCTCAACATTTGACGCTGGGGTGATGCGCCCAAAAGGCAAATCTGTGAATTCCCCAGCAGGTATGCTCCTCACCATGATGTCCACAAAATTCTGAAAAAAATGCCATTGGGAAAGAAAACCTTTGCCATCTAAATTGACCCCTCTCCCTCTGCAACATGAAGACATTGGCTTCTGGTAGCTAACTAGCACCGCATGCCAATTGGATCATCAGGCAGTGCCTAAGGAAAGCCCAGTCCATCTTGGGCAACTGTTGGTAGTGGAGTCTGTGGATTATCTGCAATCCCACTTTCTCCGAGTGACACATTGGTAGGTCTCTGCCTATCCCAAGAAAGCACATCTCGTCAGTGGCTCTACAGTTGGCTTCAGCAACCCCCCACTGGAGAAAACTGGCCAGTGTTTCCAATTCTGACAGCAATCTTTTCTGCGAGAGAGAGTCTGTGCGTCTGTGTGTGCATTTTTATATCAAGTATGGGTAGTATTTGTCTAGATGTAATATCTAGCACTGTTTGATAGTCTGCCGACATTCAATATCAAGGTTTACGCATGAATAATAACCACGTATGTAAGGTATTTGAAGATGACCACATCTGTGGAAAATACTTTAGTGAGGGAGGGTAAAAGAACATTCTTTAAAGCTGTCATTTCGTTGTGTTACAATCCTATCTGACTGCTTGAACAGGAATTCCTTTTCAATCTTCTCTAGTTTTACAAATTCCTTTTTCGATTCATAGATTTGAATAATATTTAACGAAACAACATTTTTGGCCATACTTCAACAGTACAGTAAGCGGCACTGCCAAAAAAAGAAAGCAGCCCCCAAATGCAATTGCGTTCTGGGAACTCTGTCCTCATCTATTTATAAGAAACATATTCTCCATAAATGGAGTTAAACTTTGAGGATTAATTGTACAAACAGCTGGGAAAGCTCAATGCGCTAGGAAGACTCCTAATGGGAAATTTCACAGTGCTATCATTTTATTATCAGCAGGGTGTCCACACTAAGGCAAATTAAGTGACTTAGAAGGCGTCTGCTTTTGTCCAAGAATGTAGGAATGCATGCAATTGACTTGGGAGTCATTTAGTGTGCACTGAACACCCACTGTCAATTATATTTCCACTTGCTGTCACTGATAAATATGGACAAACCGAGCACAATTTGTTTTCTCATTAATTTTACACTTTTCTCTCCTCTCCTCGCAACAGTGCAGTTCCATGCGTGGCAGCTGTACACAGGAAAGGCGTGTGGGCGGTCCTTGACGGGGAAAGCTAACATGCTATTCAAATGCAAACAGCATCACAACCGAGCCTAATTCTATCCTAACCTGGGCAGCAGGTTGCTACAAAGCAATCAGGAGCAGCATTCCTGTTGATTTTTTTCCCCCTCTGCCTAACCTAGGAGAGCTGAGGCCAATTGTAACGCACTTATCATTGCTCCAGCTGACAGCAGCTAACTCGGTATGTAGGCCAAGGTTCGAGTCTGGGATACCTCTGCTTTGCCCTGCTCAGCTACTTGGTGTCCTAATCAGCAATTCCTGTTCTGACTGAACTGGCTGGTGTTCGATGTCTAACATCATCGCCACTAGCATTTGTATTGTGTAAAGATCCATGTGAGCAGCAGATAATGAGCCTAGAATGTTGAATAGGATTTATTTAACAATAATTCGTCACAGAAAGCAAGTCATAATGAGGTTCAATGGGCCGCCAATCAGTCCAGGAATCCTTCTGCCACCTCCCCACTATTCCCCAAGGCAAAAACAAAGTGTGTGAAGAGAGGCTAAAACCCCACGAGTAACTAGTAATGATAATGCGAGGCAGTAACTTCAGCAGCAATGCACTTTCTGTCTCTGTCTTTCTCTTCTCACCACCATCTTCTGAAGGGCAACTAGGGATGGGCAATAAATGCAGGCTAACCAGCGAAGCCCACATCCCGTAAATGAATTTTAAAAAAAGTTTTTTTTACCTTGTATACTAAATTTCTCATTCCTTTTTTCCCCGTGGAGAGAGAATCCACAATTCTGCCTACTCATAGCTCACTTCCACAGGATTATATGGTTGTCATGCCAAGAAGCAAGGCGAAGGGGATGCCAGTTTCGCAGGTTGGTTTGTTGCTAAATTATCCACTCTGGTAGTTAAAAAAAAAATTTCATGAGACCTGTCGGTGCTGTGGGGTTTCGAACAGCCTTCCCCTCTGGAGAGGGAATTGGCAGCTGAAAGTATAAAAGCGGACAGCAGTAAACAGCAAGACGCAGATGCTCACTGCTTATAGATAAATATGTTTGGTCGCTGTAAACATTTCATTCAAGCCTGCCACAATGTTTATTATCAATAAATGCTTCTTCTGAAGCAATTGTTTGAGTTTGCACACACACACACACACTCACTCACACACACACACTCACTCGCACACACACACACACACTCACTCACACTCACTCACACACACACACACACAGAATTTTTATTTATTGCAAAGACATGCAAGAATTGAAACAGATACCGATATACGTACAAAATCAAAGCTCCATGCTTTTTCATCATCTGCAGTTTATTAAAAAAGCAAGCAAACAAACATTATTAAATTAGAGAAAGATACAATGGCAGCAGAGCAGAGAGAAAGAGAGAGCCGGGTATTGGGATTAGTTTGGATTGCACAAGCAAAGGGATAGCCCAGGCCAAATGAGTCAGAGGGGTCTCCTGTTGTGCTTTAAATTTCTACAGCCCAAAAAAAACTCCAGACCACTCTCCGATGGTTTATCGCTTTTATGTGAATAATTGTACCTCGCAGACCAGAAATTGTGCCTCACAAACCACTTGGTCAGAGCCTATAAGTTCCAGAGAACTTGACGAGAGGGCAAAGAGGGATCACATAGAATCATTGAATCCCTACCATGCAGAAGGAGGCCATTCGGTCCATCAAGTCTGCACCGACACTCCAAAAGTGCACCCTCCCTAGGCCCACGCCCCCAGCCTATCCCCGTAACCCCACCTAACCTTTTGGGCACAAAAGGGCAATTTATCATGGCCAATCCACCTAACCTGCACATCTTTGGAACGTGAGAGGTAATCGGAACACCCGGGGGAAACGCACGCAGAAAAGGGGAGAAGGTGCAAACTCCACACAGACAGTCACCCGAGGCTGGAAGCGAACCTGGGCCCCTAGCACTGTGAGGCAGCAGTGCGAATCACTGTGCCACTGTGCCGTGGGACCATGTATTATCATCATTTTTTAAATCCAACTTTCCACGAGGGAATATCCCGGTTTTGGGGACGGGGACTCAGGCTGTCCCAACACCAGAAAGGACAAAACTTTTCTAATGCTCAACCAAATCCAACCCCACTCAACAGAGACTGTGGTCACATAATCACTGGCTCCAAATTGGGCTAGGGAGACGATGACATCCACCGGACTGAGGTGATCAAGGAGCCGATTGAGCCCATCGGAAGACAGTTCACACACTGTATAATACTCCAGATCAGAAGTTCTTTTTGTTCCTCAATACCAGTGGGACAAGAGGCGGGAAAACAATACGCATTTGAGAAATGCTTTTTGTCCAGGAGCCCATCCGTACAGTTTTTTAGTTCTTTTTCGCTGTTTGGGTAGACCAGGCAGAAAGCGGTATAACAGAGATCGAAACCTTGGGGCGAAATTAAAAGGGAGGAACACGAGGCTCAACGCCGTGTAGAGTGTCACCTCGCATCTCCCAACCAAACCTGAGGTAATTTTGGGTGTTTAACAATCGTGAGTAAGAGGACCTGGAGCAGCTGAGTTTGGTGAATGCAAAAGGGGAAGTAATCTATTTTGTTATGAGCCACATAAGAACGGTTAGCATCGGTTGTACCATATTTAGATTCACTGCACATAATAAACACACTCTGATTGTTCAAACTGGAAACCTGTGTCGATTGTATTCGTCGTTGTCCTTCACCGCGGTTCACAAATGTCAGCCCAGACCTTCGACCGTAAATTAATGAGTTTGGTCTTGACCAATAAGGTTGAATGGCCCTCACGCAATCGCAAACTCCCTACGGTCGACCCAGGTGTGGTTAGATGACAGATATCACAAAGTGGCTGTGGACGACCTACAGTGGATGTGTGAAGATTGTGCAAGACAGATTCTGTGACATACCGTCACGGCGGATCGCCTGGCAGGAGGAGCTACAGCCAGCAGCAACTACAACAGACAGGAAGGCACTCTGCTAGATCCCTGTGTTTCGTTAGCCCAGGTATGGCCACTGCGATTGGCCTCAAAATGCCAAGTTTAGGGAAGGGGGAAGAATCACTCAGGGTTGTGACTCTTGGTCATGATGTAGTGACTTGAAAGTATGTATGTGTGGGACCTGCTTGTGATATTTTCACATTCCATGGCTGACATACTAATAGAGTCATGTAAGGTACTGAACCTAAGGAAACTGCCTTCCGAAGGGGAAAAGCTGGTGAAAAACTAAAATGTTCCTAAAGGATTTCTTTATGCCCAAAAAACCTTGCCGTTGCTTTGAAATTGTAAAATATTATCACGTAAGACCCACTGAGGTTCACCACTGCATCACTTGCACATGACATTATCATGACACAAGATGTGCTTGCCGTTTATTAATTCCCAAAAATGAATTTGCCACACTTTTCCTGGTGAAAATGGTGCCACTTTAAATAGCTTCAATGTTATATTAAAGCCACACTAGTTCCAGTACTCGGAATAGGTAGCTGTCAGACATCAACTCAGAAGTGTTATCAGAGAATGATACAGCCCACAAGGAGGTCATTCAGTCCAGCATGCTCTACCTTGTTCACATGATAAAAGAAAAGGTTCCTTGGGCAAGGTTCTAGAAGGAGTTTGGTGCCTGAATCTGAAACAGGGTACAGTTGTTAGTACAGAAACACTCTTATTTCTAACTAAAGCTTTGCTGGGATGGAAATGATGTACATTCAAGACAGGCCCGATAATATTTGTCGATATATTGCCAGCTGAATTGCAGGTGTCAATGTTGCTGTCATTATTTTCTTGCCAAAAGCAAAGTAACAGATGAGATGCAGTAAGTGCTTTAAAACACAAAACAGCCACTTTTTTCTGCTGGTGTTAATACTTACTGAAATCAGTCAATTGGTTTCCTAGGTTACCAATAAACAGTTCTATTTGTGAAATAAAAGACCAATTTGTGGAGGAACAATAAGGTGACAAATGATTTGTTGCATGAGTTTAGGATTTGACCTGATTCTTTTGAAAGCAAATGCCATGATTTTATTCTGTGTATGCAAATGACATGGTTCTCTAAAGTACCATTCTGTGGTTGGAAGCTCCTCCGTCACTTTACAGCCGAGAGAAACATGCAGGACCTAAAAGAGTGACGTTTTCCCTTAAAAGCTAATTAAGATCTTCGAACAGATATTTTCATCAAACTGCAAGCCAGAAATTATTGCACAAGAGGTGAGGTGAGGGAAATTGAAAATAACATGGTTGTTTGATTTCATGGATTGGGAACAATTATGGGGCTCTTTCCTCCACAAAAGGGAAGACTGGGGAACAACCTAAATTTATTGAAGGATTTGATAGGATAGAGGTGGAGAAGCTGTTTATACGCGCAGGGAAGAACAGAAGTAAGGGTCATAAATATGACGTGGTTACTAATAAATCCCTTAGAAAATTCAGGAGAAGCTTCTTTACCCAGAAAGTAGATAAAAGGTGAAACAACGAGTAGTTAAGGTGACCAGCATGGATACATTTAAGGGGAAGCCAAATGAATGTGTGCGGAAGAAAAGGAATAAAAGAATATGCCAATAATGTAGAAGGGAGGGAAAAGGCTTGTATCCAGCATCTTCCTGTGTATGACATCTTGCAGCTTTACATGTCTTGCATGCAAGTTAGACAGCCAAGTCACTGCAGAAACACTGACAGTCCTTATTTCTGTGCTGGAAATACTATGTGCAGTTAAATATGCACTCCTTTTAGATAAATAAAAGTAGCATATTTCAAAAATGAGGATTATTTTAGGCTCGTGATGCTTGAGCTAAGCAAGGTAGTGAATACATGGAGTGGGATTCTCCGTTTGGGAGACGATGGGCGAGATTCTCTGTTTCCCCACGCTGATTTTGTAATTGGCGATCGGGCAGAAAATTCATTTTAACGAAGGAAATGGGGGCGACCCCTGTTATACGCAGGTTTTGCATGCTCCGCCCCCTCCGAAATGGCATCATCCCAGCGCGCGGCACACACCTTGGGATGGCCTCAGGACGTCACCTGAAGGTCCTGCCCTGATGCTCCGCCTCCGATGGTCCGAGTTCACGATGGCGCGGGGGACGTGCGGTCCCAGCCGTGCGGGAACTGGCTTGGCAGCTGTGGACACAGTCGGGCTTGAGCTGTGATGCTGACCGGATGGGCTTCCGCAAAGGCTGGGGAGGGACTGGTGGGGTTGGCCAAGCGGTGGCGAGGGGATGTCCAGGGGGCACTATCTGGCAGGTCGTGCCCGCGCACGGCCAGCGCCATGTTGTTCGGCACGACCGCTGCATGTCATGGACTCAGTAATCCTCCAGCCATATATTTAGTGGAGGCCGGGCGTTTTATGTGGCGCGGCTGCTAGCTCCTCACCGGTCATAGCATCGGTGAGGGGGCGCTGCCTATTTTTTCCACATAAAACACCACGGATCCTCCGCACTTAGCCTCAGAATCATAGAAACTGGCCCTATTTTCTCCTGCCGGAGTTGAATTGCACCATTTTTACGATCCACTTTCAGTGGTAAAGCGGGATGCAGTTCAGTGTTCCACACTATGCAAATTTATACATGGCCTGGAATAGGAGGTATTCCCTGGGAATCCCACTAGCAGGCTGCCATCTTGAACGGAAGGCCCGATAGGAAGGTCCCGCGGCCGCCCATCCCCCCTCCCCCGGCACTGCATATTGGCTCTGAACCACGCGAGGCCGGAACATAGGGCGCCGGGCCCAATAAATGGGTCGTTAAGAACCATTTGCATTTATTTCCAATCCCCTGTCGTCTTGAATCGTGGACCTCGATCATGCCGATTTGGAAATAATCCAGTAATTTGGCCAGTAGACAACAATGTCGATCACTACCATGATGTTCCAATTGAATCAGTTCACACAGCTTCAATTATGACCCAGATGTTCAGGCCGGAACCTGGATAGACTGTCCAGGCACAACAAGTATATCTAAATATAACTTTAGGCAGCAGGAAGCTATCACATGGAGCTGATAGAATAGTCAGATTTTCTCCAACTGAACGTATAGCGTCCGTACCCCTCCCTCAGCTTCACTCCCGCACATGTCAATGACCCAATTTTAATCTGGGAACTATCCCACATAAACTTGTTGTGTCAGGACAATGTATCCAGATTCTGGCCTAAATACCTGGTTCATAATGTATCGGTATTGGGCAGAAAGGCCGATGGCATCAGGCGAAAGCCTGGGAGTGGAGTAGAGGGATATCAATGGGTGTGGAAGTGTGTAAATGGAAAGGGATGAATCGCTGATTGTATTTATTTCACTATAGGTGGATGTGCCTTCAGATGCCAAGGCTTTGGAATCCCCCCTTTCTCATCTCCACCTCTCTAATTCTCTTCTCTCCGTTAAGGCACTCCTTAAAACTACGGACGGGATGCTCCGTCAGCCGACGCCAGAATCGGGAAACGTGATCGAGTGGAGGATCGCGCATCAGCCGAAAATCAAGACCAGCGCCGGGCACCTGACAGAAGACCATGCTTTGGTGCCTCGATAGCAGCATGAATGCATTCTACACCGCATGTACAGTAAACACCATTGGCCTATCGTTTATGGGCCAGTCCCGGTATTCTCTGGGACTCCCGCGATGCTCCGCCTCCACCAGGAGGAACTACAGATGGCGAGGTTCACTTGTGGTTTTAGAAATCAGGAAACAGGTGTAGTGGCTGCTGAGGGAGAGAGCGAAGGTAGGACATGTTCCCAGAGGTGTAACAGTGGGCTGCCGGTCCTGTTGTTGCCATGACTGGCTGGGGAAGGGGAACATCTGCCAGGGCCGGGAAAGAGTAGCGGGGGGTGACCAGGGGATTGGCCAGGGCATCGTGGTGACCCCTGGGACCTGGGTGTCCAGGCACGGACCGCCATTGCCATGGCCTGCAAGAGAGCCACCTTACTGCGCACCCCGCTCACCACCCATCATGGTCCGTGGTTGTGTAGAATAATACTGGCCGTATGTTGTCCCTGGCCTGGTGCTCCGGGGTGTTGCGGGCTGGTGTTTGGCGGTTCGTGTCGCTGTTTGTTGCTGCCTCCTTGCTGGATGTGTCCTGGGGTTATGGCCGGGCAGAGGATACCAGAAGGGCCCACCTCATCACCAGGTGATCCTGCAAAACACAAGACATGACACATGGTAGGATCATGGGTTGAGATGGTGGTTTGAGGGAGCTGGGGTGGTGTGGAGGTGGTGGGGTGCTAGTGTTCGGGTGGTGTGAGGGAAGTGGGGTGCTGGGTTCGGGAGGTGTCAGGAGGTAGGGTGCTCTTGTTGGGGTGGTGGGGTGGTTTTGGGGGTGGTGTGGGGGTTGTGCCGCACGTGCTATAGGGACACCGCAACTCAGCGAGGGCTCACTTGGTTCCCCGATTCCGGCCTCCGTCTCGGCGACTGCCTTCTCCCTGGGCCTACCAACCAGGTTCAGTGCCCACCGCTTGGCGATGATGAGGGGCCATAGGTCCGCCGGGCCCCCTCAAGTCTTCTCTCTCTCCCTGTGGTTATGCGCCACCTTCTCCTGGAGGGAGCGGGAGACAGGAATTGCACAATATTAGGCGGTCGGGCGTGAGGAGCATCTCCTGGCCTATGTGAACAGGGCACACGGCCATGGCGGGCAGCATGGGTGTTGGCATGTGGTACAGGGTGGGGTGCAAGCAGACTGCTGGCGGGTGGGTTTTGGTGGCCCTCCGGGTGCGGGGGGTTATGGGTGTGTGGGATGAGGGTTGGTGCCAGGGGCATGGTTCTGGCTACTCACCCTGGCCGTCCTGAGGAGGTTGTGCAGCTTCTGGCGACACTGCTGGCTGGTCCCGGCGGTGGAGCCCACGGCGCTCATGGCCTCTGCCACCTGCGCCCAGACCCGGTGTATGGCGTCGGGTTGCAACCTCCTTCCCACCCCGGGGAACAGGGTGCCCTGCCTCTCCTCCACGGCGTCCAGCAAGGTCTCGTGCTCCGCATCGGCGAACCGCAGTGCCGCTCTTTGGGCTGCCATCTTGTTGCCTGAAATGAGTGTGTGTGGGGAATGGAGTGCTTATATGTAGCTGTAGCTTGTCAGCCCCTCGAGTGCCAATCCTGACCCCGGCGAATCAGACACCAAATTTCATTGGAGTTGCTCTAGTTCCACGTGGCATCGGTGCTAGCCCATTAACAGATCCTGAATTGCTCGGGACCTGCGCCGTTTCCGTGGTCACAGAACACCACCGATTCAGTCCCAGCAGCAGCACTTAGGGCGGAAATTCCCGTTGCCCGACGCCGATATATACATGCGCGGACAGGGGCCTGGCCATTCTCCAGCCATTTTTGGCATGGGAGCCGGTAGCTTTACCCGGCATGGCTGTTAGCCCCCCAACGGTCCCGGAATCGGTACAGCTGTTGTTGCCGTTTTTTCTGGCGTAAAACGCCACTATTCTCACTCCGGTGTCAGCACTTAGTCTGGAAACCGGAGAAACCAGCCCTATCTGTTTGAATAATATTTGTCACTAATCTAACATACCCTTATGCAGCTCAGTGTCACATTTTGTCTGCTATTGCTCCTGTAAAACACCTTGTGTTGTTTTATTTTGGGGAAACTCCTGTGGCACAGGTGGGTTGACAAATTAAACATTTACGTACTCATCATCAGTTTTTTTACCCATGTATACTGACTTTGATGGTGTATGGATAAGTTTCCTGGGGTTTGTAGAACACGTCACAATATTAAAAGGAAGAGAACAGCAGAATTTGAGGGGGCTGAACAAGCAGCAGGCAAGAAATGTTTAAAAACGGAGATCTCACACCTACTGTCTTGCCGGAAGAAAAAGACATTTGCTCACAGGGCTTGTTTTAAGAGTGTGTTTTCCCCGACAGTGGGGCCTCACAAGCGGCTGATGAAACCTATGAAGAGCCCATGCAATGATGCCCAGGAGAGGTACAATAGGAACCCTCTGTTAACCAGTGCTGTTAGAGAGATAGGTAACAGGATGCTGAAGATTAGCCCTCGGCACCGCGATAGATTTGGGGGCGTCCTTCAGTTTCTACCAGCCATGGTATCCAGAATGAGGGTGGTAAGCTACAGCTTGCAAAACATATACAGCAGTCAGGACTGAAGGTCTGGGAGGAGAAGATGCTGAACCCTCTGCAGAGGAGGAGACAAGATGCAACAGGTGAAGAAAGATTGTGACGTGTCCAAGGGTAACAGCAGTGTAGCAAATAGCAGACATAAGGACTGAGGGGTGGGAAATTAAATGTGTTGAGAGGATAAAACGACAACATTTGTAATGAGTTTCTGAAAGAGATAGGTGTTCCATTCCAATCTTGTGAAGGTGAGTGTCACTGGTAGATGGGGTCTTGAGGTTGTGAGGAATTGCTCAGATAAAAAGGTAGGTGTGTACTTTTAAGATGTGTAGATATTAGTAGTGAGGGTGCCTAAGAAGGATTGGGAAGTCAAAGTGAAGTAAACACACATTAGGACTTGAATGTGCCTGTCACATACCTTTCTTGCCCTGACTAGATCATTGAATGTCTTCCAGCACTGCATCTAGGTGTGTTGCAGCACATTCTTGCTACTGACCTCCTCAGCCACTTCTAATCACATCTGCTTATTTTCTGCAGCAAGCTCCCTCCTCCCCTGTACAGGGAACAGAATCTCCCTGAGGGCCCGCACAACCCACAATATCATTTCAAGAGACACTATTGTTGTGTCTCCATATCTACTGGTTCTGGCTTTGGTTGAAGGCCTCTATCGAGCTTCACGTCTGACTCTCATGTGGTCCCATTAAATAGTTGAGCTGGAGTGGACTGATGCAGGTCACCATCTTGCCCACATGCTCGAATTGGCCAGGGGACCAAAAAGTCAGATGCAAGTATCTTTCTGCAAATGATCTTAAAGGGGTGTTAATTGTGTAAAAGTGAGAGGGACATAAATAAGTTGATGGGCAGAAGGTGAGATGACAAGAAGAAAAACAATGGAAAAATAAAAGGGTAAATGAAGGAAGTTTGGGGGTACTTGCACAATGTTGTACTCCCTGTGTGAGCTTTTCCCACCAGGAATACACACTGGGAGTTCAGGTGTGCCCCCAGACTGTTGATATGTTCTCCCACTGGAAAGCTTTATGCTGGCAGAGTAAATGTATTTCCCCTATTATGCTTCTCAAATAAGACCCAGGAGATTGAATTGCAAAGTCACATCGCATATACAATTCACACAGTCTTCTTGCTGAGGCTCTGATACTCTGCATCTGTGCCACCAAGTCTAAAATTGCAGAGGCCTCTTACAAACAACGTCAACAGGCTTTTTCAGAAAACAGAATTGCAGAGAATTGACACACGACCAAACAACAGTCGCTTTAGAAGTTGGCAATAGTCATGAACTACCCCAAATTCCTTTGCAATTGCTCAGATTTGAAGATTCTTCATCACTGATTATATCCTTTCTTAATGCCTTGCTTTTTTTCGAGGAAATAACATGATTCACATGAACGGGCTGCATAGCTGTTCCACACAGTTTTCTTAGAAAAAAAAATATTTGTCTAGTTTGCTTCTTTGAATAATGGCACTGTTGACGATTCCCTTCAGCACTTTTGCAAGATTGGGGATCTGTAAATTAATTAAAATATTTAAACAATATTTTATTGAATCTCTGGCATGTAGAAATTTGTATTGTTTGGAAACAAATGTCATTTTAAAATTGGATTGTGCATTATAATCACAAGATTGCTCCATGCATTTCTGCAAGTTCCTCTGGGCGCTATTTTAACTAAGGTTGAACCCTTTTTTTAATGTAGTAATGGTTGATATTCTGTTGAAGTACTGGATAAAAGAATTCATATCGCTCATTCGCATTGCTCAAGGTAATTTCTTCATTAATTGCCAGCATATTCTTCAGTAGATAGTCACCCATGATGCTGAATGAGTAAAGGCATCACTTGCTGTTGCATGCAGTTGACAGCCCCAAAGTACCCAGTTTCTATTCTGCGTTTACTATAGCAATCTGAGATGGAGCACCATAATTGTCCTCAGGAATACAGTGCAGTAAAACCCAGAGTTCCCACCCATGGTCCTTGTCCAGTCACGCTTGTTAGAAAGCCTGCCTATGTGGACATTAGGTTTAGCGCGGGCAATTTGTCAAATAACCTTGCTGATGCTTCTTGCCTGGTCTCACACTTGAAGAGGCAACCCGCTTGGGTAACATAGCAGAGCAGCTACTGACACCAGTGAAACTGGACTCCAGCACAACCAGCACCTTCATGAAAAGAATGCAAAAAATGCGATTACGAAAGCTTCTGCAAAGATGTTTTACTATTTCACGAAATATGCCCAATCTCATGTTTCAGGATTTCCAAAGCAAACATGCCATTAGTTTTACAAAACTATTGGAACAGTCAAATTAGACCGATTTAAAAAAAAAACATCTGTGGGAATTCTTTTGATAATTTGGCGAGCAGACGCACCAAGTGATGGAGTACTCAACTATGCAGCTGGACGAAGACTTCTACTAATTGCTGTTTTTAGCAAAACAGCAAGCAGGTTCCCTTGTGTAGCATTTATGATGTTCAGCTGTACCTCAGATGGTAGTATCCTTGCCTCTGTACCATCAGGTCCTGAGTTCATGTCCCAGTTGAGTGAAAAGATCAGGGTGGACGCTCATGCCGTGCTGCAAGATTTGTGGTTTCCTACAATAAAACTGTGGCTACACTTGGAGGAGTACTTTGAGATGTTTGGTGGTTTGTGAGAGGTGCTATATAAATGCAAATCTTTCTTTTTCTCGCCCTGGAAATAGTGAGCCGAGGAAATCTTAGTTTATGTTGTTTGACTAACAACATAAACTAACCAGAAAAAAAATCTCCCTCCTTCCAATTGGATATTTTCAGTGAGAATCACTCCACAATGATCAGGAGGACAGAGCCTTGATGTGCCTTTTCATTCTCTTGGCCTTAGAACACTGATGACTCCAATTGTGGTCACCCTGACTGTTGTCTGAAAGTTTACCACAGGCTAGGAATCAAAATTAAAAGCTTCCTGTCTGTTTTCCTTTGTCCAATGTAGGTTCTTTTTGGCCCTAAGGAGGACAAGAACTTTCAGTAAAATGTGACTTAGGAATGGACTTCACAGAATTGTCGGTTCATTGCGGCTACCACCGAAAATCTCCGTCCTCATTTGCGGCTGAGATTTTCCAGTGCCGCAAGAAGTGAATGGAGTTTTAGAGGGAATGCCAAATTAGCCGTTCTCACTTGCAGCAGGTCGGTCACGGACAGGATTTGTCACCCGCTGGATAAATCGTGAGGTGCAAACTGTAATTTTGCAAATTGTTTACCGTGCCGAAAGCCCCAAAAGGCATTTTTTATTCCTTCCAATGTTCTGATGATAACTTTGTAACATTAATCTAATTCCACAGATAACGAGTCACATATATCACAAAATAACTGGCGGCAAAGTGGCCAATAGAGGCTGGGATTCTCCAATCCCGCGGCCAAGTTCTGACCCTGGCGTGAAAAGCGGCTCGAGCCACTCTGGCGTCAACGGGCCTCGAGTCTCAGGTATTCACCCCTTCCTAGGGGGCTAGTAAGGCACCGGAGTGGTGTCCGCTGCTCCGGTGCCCGAAAGCCGGTGCGGCATGGCCGGTGTGAGTCCGAGCATGCGTGCCTCGGGCGGCGTGAGTCCGCACATGCGCATGTGTTCCCGTCTCCGCGCCAGACCCCTGGCAATATGGTGGAGCCCTACAGGGGCCCGGCGCAGAGGAACATAGGCCCCCCATGGATCTAGCCCGCCTGCCGATCGGTAGGCCCCGATTGCGGGCCAGGCCACTGTGGAGGCCCCCTCCTCCGGGCTTGGATCCGCCCGCCCCCCACCAGACGGCCCGCAGGCAGAACTCCGAGGTCCCACCGGGTAGGACCATACGTAACCTTCACCGGCGGGACTCGGCTGAACTCGGCGGCGGAGAATCGGCGGGCCAGTGTCAGAGGTCGGAGATCACAGGGTCGGAGAATCCAGGCCAGAGTATTTGATGAGAGCAGTGCTGGAGGGCTTCTCTGCGACTGATCCTCTTTTTCTCCTCTTCCTTCTATCACTTTACATTTGTTTACGCTGGCGACTGCATCCTCTGCGCTGCTGACAGACTAAAAGCTCATCTTGTTCTTCCCTTTTTTTCCAGGGCTTCCAATCGATTCAGACGCTGGCACCGTGGATATTTCAGACACGAGGCTACAGAAGCTATCTTTGCATCCTGACATAGTATACAGACATGTGCAGAGCTCAGCCTGGGGAATAGGATGCCGCAGGGGTCAGGAAGAAAGCAAGCTAGCACTGCGGCAGGAGACTTAGACGCGGACTGTGAGGGCCCAGGCGAAGAAAAATCTGATGGGCGTATAACATGAAATGCTAGGCACATTAGGTAACATTCCGGCAGGTTTGTCACAATGGCTCACTCATTTAAGTTAAGAGCTGGAGAGAAATCCAGCTCTTAACTTGCTCAAAGGCTTCTTGCATGACACAGTTGTCATTGTGTTTAATGTGGACCAAGTGGTCAGCTCCATGCACCTGACAATGACATGCATGATAATGGCATCTCATGAAAACTGCTTTAGTCGCTTCCAAGGTCACCCATCTTGATTCTAGGAGCTGGTGTTGACAGGGGCCTTCAAAATCACAAATTAGTCCTGCATTCTGCTCTCACAGGTAGCTGTCATCCCAGGGGAGTAGCCTTTGCTCCATGGATCAGGAACTTGCTGGCCTCAGGATTACACTGAGTTCCTTAATTTTTATTAATCGTTGTAACATTTCAACAGTGCTTCAATTTGAGACAAACTTGCACTTTTCATCTGCTTCAGCACTGCTCCCAGTGGGGCTGCCAATTCTCCAGTGCTCTGGGTCGTCTCAGTGGACTTCCCACATCTATGTCCCACCCCATGGGTGGAATTCTCTGATAATGGGACTGTGTCCCCAGGCCCGTGAGAAAACAGGCTCAAATCACTCTGGACTTTCTTGGAGAAAGCCCAGAGTGATTCTCTGACCTGAAGGGGGCTAGCAGGGCCTCAGAGAAGTCCTCGCAGCTCCGGCTGCTGATACGGGGCCCTGCACTTCCAGCTGTGGGTCTGCGCATGCGCGCGGTGGCCACCTGTGGTGGCAGCCCCACGCAACTTGGTGGACCCACACAGCATGCCGGCCCTGTAAATATAGGCCCCCCCCAGATCGTGCGCCCGCCGATCGATGGCCTCCGATCACGAGCCTGGCCGTCCTGGAGGACCCACCCCCCCCCCCCCGGCCCGGATCCCCCCACCCCCCCCCACCAGGGTGTCCGTGGACTGGGTCCGCAGCCGCCACTCCGAGCTCCTGCCGGGTGGAACCATGAGTGAACCACGACGGAGGAACTCGGCCAGTTGTCGGCGGAGAATCGCCGTGGGGGCCTCTTTCAATGGCCCCCGACTGGCACCATGCCGACCGCGCACGTGCGACTGGCGGAAATTCTCCAGTCCGCAGAGAATCGCGGGAAGGCGCGGACTCGATTTTGCGGCAGAGGCTCGGAGAAACCCACCCCATAGCCTTAATTGCACAGTTGATGCAGAGATAACGGGTGGGATTCTCCGAGAACCGGCGAGGCGGGCCACTCCAGCGCCGAGGAGTGGCGTGAACCACTCCGGCGTCGGGCGGCCCCGAAGATGCGGAATCCTCCGCAACTTCAGGGGCTAGGCCGGCGCCGGAGTGTTTGGCGCCGTGCCAGCCGGCGCCGAAGCGTGTGCTGGCATCATCCCAGCGCATGCGCAGGGGGGTTCTTCTCCGCATCGGCTATGGTGGAGGTTGACAGCGACCGGTGCGGAGGGAAAGAGTGCCCCCATGGCACAGGCCCGCCCACAGATCGGTGGGCCCCGATCGCGGGCCAGGCCACCGTGGGGGCACTCTCCGGGGCCAGATCCCCCTGTGCCGCCCCAAGGACTCTGCAGGTCGCCCATGGAGCCAGGTCCCGCTGGTAAGGACCTGTTGTGATTTACGCTGGCGGAACCCGCCGGAAATGGGCGGCCACTCAGTCCATCGCGGGCCGGAGAATCGCCGGGGAGGGATGTTGCCAGCAGCCGCCGACCGGTGCGCCACGACTCCCACCCCCACCAAAACCCCGGCGCCGGAGAATTCGGCAGCCGGCGGGGGCGGGATTCGCGCCACCCCACGGCGATTCTCCGACCCGGCTGGAGGTCGGAGAATCCCGCTCAACAGTTAATTGACTACCTTAAAGATCATGCAGCATGGTGCAGGATTCTCCAATCCTCCGCACCATAATCTCGCTCGGCGTTGGGGCAGAGAATGGGGCGCAGATCTGCGATCAGGTCCAACGCCTTCCCGCGATTCTCCGTGGAACGGGGAATCGGGGCCAGTCACGTGCGTGTGGTCGACGCGACGTCGGTCGGGGGCCATTGAAAGAGGTCCCTGCGGCGATTCTCTGGCAACAGCTGGCCGAGTTCCGCCGGCGTGGTTCACTCATGATTCCACCCAGCGGGAGCTCGGAGTGGTGGCTGCGGACCCAGTCCGTAGCCACCCTCTAGGGGGCGGGGGGATCCGTCACCAGGGGGGGCCTCCAGGACGGCCAAGTTTACGGTGCGGGCACGCACGATCTAGGGGCGGGGGGGGCAAATTTATGGAGCCGGCCCGCCGTGTGGGTCTGCCGTGTTGCGCGGGGCCGCATGGTAAGACACGTGCTTTGTGAATTGATGATAAAACATACTTTTGAAATCCTGAAGAAAGTGCAAATTCCCACATTTTATTCTTATTCTGATTTGTAAAAGGGTTCTTTATCTTGCTGATTTTTGTATTAACAGTTATATGACTGGAATTTGTTATCTGCCTGTCTGCCCGCTAAGGGTCAGGATGCAGTTCATACTGACCTAACCTAGATTTTCCAAAGCCACAAGGTCTTAAAAACTACAGTCGCATGACATAAGCAGACTGTGTTTTTTCTTCTGATGAATATTATTAGTCACTTTATAGTGAAAACATTTGTCAGAGTATAACAGAAATGATTTGAATAAATTCCTATGTAGAGGTGTCTTACTAATGCCTTTTTTCAATGCAATAAAAAGTGTTTACATCGACACTCGTTTTGGTTGGCATGGCAATGTATCTCACAGGACAGTTTAATGCGATTATCAAAAGCAGAATAGAAAATGGCATAATCAGAAGTGGAATGTTACTGCTTTGTGGCGGCAACTGAAAGTTATTTGTATTCATCATTGCTGGAATAGAGACAATGTTAAAGACTTGAAAACTGCATTGGGACAGGGCACTGTGATAACCTGGGGCAGGAGCCGGTTTGTTACAAACAAGCATAAACTTTATTGGGAACACACATTGAGACATTTACAGGTTCGTCGCCATCCTACGGCCTGGAGCACAGCACTGGCGCCACCCACCTGTTGATTGGCAGGAGGGAGGGGCCACTACTCTCATTGCCACACTTCCTCCTCCCCCCGCCCCGCCCCGCCCCGCCCCAGAACATTAACAATGGCTCTCGGCTTTAACCTCCCCCCCACTTCTACAGTCTCTGAGGTGCTCTGCGGATGTTTCTTTTGCTCGGATGTGATCCATTACTCTTGAGGTACCCTCAATAATGATGCTTAGAGATTAAACAGTAAAGAAGGCTTTATTAGGCTAATTGAGCTGACTGCTATACAGACCATGAGGCAGGCCTTTATGTATGGCTCCCAGATGGCGGAGCCAGAGGCGGAGTCCCCAGGGTTCCAAGCCTGGTCTTAAAGGGGACATCACCTTACATGATGATAAGGCAGTAACCGTTCATCACATTCACCCCCTGTTTAAAAAGGAGTCCGGCGGGGGTGAAATGCCATCATAGGTCCATGTGTCTCGGCGGCCGGATCGTCCGCCTCGATCTCCTTGGTTCGGGCGGTGGTGCGGCGGGCACGGACGTCCCGGTTGAGGGCACATCCGGGAGCACAGCGGTCGGAGCTTCGGTCCGGGTCGGGGCAGAGGAACTAGGCAGGGTCGGGGGTAGCGGAGCCGGCGCCGGCGGGGTATGTAAAGGGGGGGGGCGCAAGGGGGGGGGCGCACGGTAGGAGCTCACCAACGGGTGGTAGGGCCGGAAGGGGGTGTGTTGTAGGCGGTGACGGGTCCTGCAGGGGAGTGGGGCGGGAAGGGGCGTCTGTGGTGGAGGATCCAGCGGGCGCCAGATCCCGGATGGAAACCGTATCTTGCCTGCCGTCGGAGTACTCCACGTAGGCGTAACTGGGGTTGGCGTGGAGCAGTCGGACCTTTTCAACTAGGGGGTCCGTTTTATGGCTCCTCGCGTGCCTCTGGAGAAGAACAGGTCCCGGAGCCGTCAGCCAAGGTAGAAGCGAGACCCCGGAGGTAGACTTCCTGGGGAAGAGAAACAATCGCTCATGAGGGGTCTCATTTGTGGCCGTGCAGAGGAGTGACCTAATGGAGTGTAGGGCATCGGGTAGGACCTCCTGCCAGCGGGTGGTTGGGAGGATATAAAATTTGAAACGGGTGTATTTGGCACCCTGGATCGAGAGATCCGCAATACAGTACCCCGTGATTTGTACCGAGTGGGACCCAGATGCGAGGGCTATGGTTTGGGATGTGGGATAGGTGCGTAGGGAGCAACGCCTTACCGTTTCAGGGTGGATAAAGCTCTCCGTGCTCCCGGAGTCGAAGAGGCATGCAGTGTCGTGCCCGTTGACCTGGACCTGCATCATGGAGTTCTGCAGGTGTTTTGGCCGAGTTTGATCGAGGGTGATCGCACCCAGTCGCGGGTAGTCGGAGTCGTAAAATGGCCGCTGCCGTTGGTCGCACGTGTCGGGTCGAGAAGATGGCCGCCGACCAGATGGCCGCTCCCATGATTCGCACGAGGCTGATGACGCGTCAGAAGAGGACGTGTCGGGTTGGTGCGCAGCAGCATTGCGTGGCCTGCGGGCCTGAGAGCCTGATTTTCGGGCCGGCTGTTCTTTGTTTTTCTGGCCCCTGGGTCTGGCCAGGCAGACCCTCGCAAAGTGCCCTTTCTTCCCGCAGTCGCTGCAGGTCGCGGAGCGGGCTGGGCAGCGTGGGCGTGGGTGCTGGCCCTGCCCGCAGAAGTAGCATGGTGAGCGGGTCGCCGCGTGGCGCAGGCCTGTAATATGGGCGAGTCTGAGGAAGTCCGGGGGGGCTGGCAGAGTCCGCGGGGTACGTACCCAAGTTATGTCGGGCCACCTCCAGCGAGGAGGCGAGCGTTAGCGTCTCCTGGAGTTCTTTTGCCCCGTTTTCGAGCAGTCGCTGCCGGATGTAGGTCGAGCGGATGCCGGACACGAAAGAATCTCTGATGTGCAGGTTCATATGGACTTCCCCTGTCACATCCTGATGGTCACAGTCCCTGGCCAGCGCGGTGAGTTTCTCAACAAACTCGTTGAGCGATTCCCCCGAGCGCTGCCGGCAGGTAGAGAGCAGATGCCGGGCATGCACCTCATTGACGGGTTTGACAAACCGCTTGCGGAGCAACTCAATCACTTCCTCATAAATCGTCGCCTTTTCGAGCGTGGCGGAGATTCTGTGACTCACCCGGGCGTGGAGTAGACGCAGCTTGCGTGGCCCCAGGATGGGAGTCTCTGCGGAGTCCAGGTAGGCCTCGAAGCACCGCAGCCAGTATTTAAAAATGTCCTTTGCCTCCGGCGTTCGTGCTTCCAGATTGAGCTTCTCTGCTTTTAGGCCTGCGTCATCCTGAATCTAGTTTAGCCTAATAAATTGAGGTACCCTCAATAATGATGCTTAGAGATTATACAGTAACTGAGAAGGAATCTGGAAAGGTGAGACTCCCAAGTGCCTCCAGACAACTTCTTCAGACTGGCTTTAAAGATCTGGACAGCTCAAAGAGTCATCGGGCACGATTTAGTGGCTGCACCCTGCTGGAATCGGGATGAGATGCGGCCGGTAAATCCCGCAAGAGGCCTCTTTAAGGATTCCTGATGGTCTTTACGACCTGTGAGATCTAACGAGATCTCGCGAGACATCACGATCTGGGCCACGTCCACAATGGACGGGATACAGACTTACATAATCAAGTGAGCTTAACTGCTCACTTAACTATGCCTACGCCAGAACTAACCAGCTCCTGGGATCCATCGGCCTCACCGAGGGGACCACAGCTGGGTGCCGTTTGGCACCCATCTCCACAAACAGGGGCCTCCCCAGTGATAGGAGGCCCTGGGTGTTTGGTCTATGGGCCGGGTGGCATCCTGGCACTGCTGATTTCATCTGGGCGGTGCCAGGCTTGCAGTGCCAAGGTGCCTGGGTGGCATTTTGCCCATGCTCGGGATTGGGAACGGGGATGCCCCGCCCCATATGAAGTGGGGTGTGGGAGGGCTTGAGGTCCGCCCAACAAGTGAATTGGGGCATTGGGGAGTTCTGGGGAATAGCGTCGGGGAGTGGAGGGTGTTCCCTGCCGAGGCCTGAAAAATAACAGAGTCCCATTCGATATTGGGGTCAAATGACTCTGCGAAACCCGCCCAAAACGTTTTTTTTCCCCCTGTTAAATCACACCCATAGATCCTTCCAGCTAAGAAACAGGCCCTTCGGCCCATCATGTCCATGCCAACCATCAAATACCAATCTATACTAATCCCATTTACTCGCATTTGGTCTATAGCCTACTTGCCTCAGCGATTTAAGTGCCTGTTCAGATGCTTCTTAAATGTTGTGAGAGTACCTGCCTCCACCACCCTCTCAGGCAGCATGTTCCATATTTCCACTACCCTCTGGGTGAAGAAATGTTTCCTCAGGTCCCCTCTCAACCACTTACTCCTCACCTTAAATGTGTGCCCTCCTTAGACACCTCTGCCAGGGAGAAAAGAATCTTACGATCTACCCTATCATTGCCTCTCATAATTTTGTATACCTCTATCAGACTCCCCCTCAGCATTCTCTGCTCCAGGGAAAACAAACCCAGCCTATCCAGTCTCTCCTCATGGTTGAAACGTTCTAGCCCAGGCAACATCCTGGTGAATCTCCTCTGCACCCCCTCCAGTACAATAACGTCCCTTCGATAGTGTGGTGACCAGAACTGCACATAATATTCCACCTGTGGCCGAACCATCGTTTTATTAAGTTTTACCAGGACCTCGCTACTCCTATATTCTTTGCCCCTGCAATTGAAGGCAAGCATTCTGTATGCCTTCTTCAACATCCTGTCTACCTGTGCTGCCACTTTCATGGATCCATGGACTTATACACCCAAGACCCTTTGTTCGTGAGTACTCCCTAGGGACTGACCATTCATTGCATATATCCTACCCCTATTAGACCTCCCAAAATGCATCACCTCACACTTATCAGGATTAAATTCCATTCTGTGCTGCAGAAAGCTCTCCAATTGTCAGAGATAACAACAATCTCAGACAAACCATGTATACTAAAGGAGTTACTTAGTTCCTCGATAGTTGCAACTGTAGTTGGTGCCTTTACCTTGTAGACATCAAGTCACTTTGAATGTGCATCAATGAGCACCAGGAACTGGGTGCCTAGAAGTGGTGTCACATAGTTACTATGAAGTCTAAACCAAGGACATCCCATGGGTGAAGAAGAGCTGGATCAGGAGCTGGCAACGGGAACAATGTTTAACCATGTTCTCAATGCCACTGTCTAATCCTGGCCAACAGCCATAACTACGTGCCAACATCTTTATCCTTGACGTGCCTGTCTATGCACTGTGGAGCTCTGCCAATAGTGACTCTCTGTGCTGGGAAGGGACCACGACTCTGGAACCCCCCACGATAAGACACCATCCTGGCAATTCAGTTCAGTGCTTCTGAAATGAAAGGGTGCAGGTCATCAGGCACCACAGTACCTGGCCAGCCTTGTAAAACAAAAGTTTAACTTTTGACAGAACTGGGTCTATGCTCGTCCAATTATTGATCTGTTTGGCGCATACAGGTGACAAATCCAAAAGATTTAACAACAACACTAACTCTTGTGGAATGGATCTGTCGGCAGGGCTACTGAATAACGGAAGACGACTAAGTGCATCTGTATTCGCTTTATGCGAGTGAGGGCAGTACATGAATGTGTATTGATAAGCTAACAGCGTCATGGCTCAACACTGGATTCTCACTGAAGCTATAGGTGGGAGAGTGTTGTCTTTGCTGAATATGGTCGGTCAATTGCAAAATATTCACTTGTTCAGGTAGTGGTGAAACCTCTTGACACCAAGCACAACTGACAGCCCTTCCTCCTCCAGTGGATTGAACACGCTAAATTGCCCCTTCATTGGAAAAAATTAATTGGGTAGTCTAAATTTATTTTTTTTAAACGGAATAATTTAAGTTCTGTCACATTACAGGATGTTGGTGCTTTAATGGTATCAACCTTTTCAGCAACAGGATGCAATCCCATAGCATCTATTCTGTTGCCCAGGTGGGTTATCTCAGATGCCCAAACAATGGCCTTTTTTCTATTTGCTTCTGCAGGTGTTCTTTTTTGTGTGTGTGTTTACCATTTTAAGAGCATTGCCCCTTTAAGAGATATCTCTGCAGCTTGCCAGTGTAACTTTCTGCCTCTCCTGCCCTTATGCAGACTTCCCAGTGACCATGGACCTTCTTTAACACACATTTAAGGAACTTTTTGCAGGTCTCAAGTCTGCACGCACGGTTTGTTTTAAAGTTGTGGGCTGATAGCACTGCAGCAATGCATTCCTTCATTTAACTGTCAAAACTGCACCCTGACTTGAAGCGAACACAGCAGCAATTTATTGGATTTCAGGGCAGTTCCTTGTTCCGTTTTCATAAACCTTCAGATGTATTTTCTTTTTCTCTCTTTTTTTGTACACCCCCCCCCCCCCCCCCCAAGCTTTTCCAGAATCCTCCTCAAGTCTACAAAACTTTTGAAACCTCTTTGCTGATCTTTTTATTTTGTGGTACTCACTGCATAGCACGCAGCATCAGTTGAACTTATCCTCCTCGCCAGTCTGATAACTTGAGACAGGAGCACATTTGCTACAAACAAACAAACGTAAACTTTATTGCGAACACACATTGGGATACTTAAGGCTCTTCGCCATCTTACTACCCGGAGAAAGAGGGAGGGGCAACCGCTCCCATCACCACAGGCAATTTGGGCCACCTACGGTACCTTCAGCAATATGGCCCAGTCCAGAAAATCACAGACAGGAACGGAGGAAGCTGGCAAAACCTCAGCAGGTCTGCCAGCACCCATCAGGAGAAAAACAGAGTTAACGTTTCCAGTCCATAGACTCTTGATCAGAACTGAAGGGAGGGGGCATGTGTACGAACTGTGGAAACTGCAACAAAGAGTAGCAACTTTAAGGACAAAAGGCAGATGGCCTGGTGTGAGAACTATAGGTTTCCCCACGTTGGGATGGCAACTGCAAGCTGTTGAACTCTGAAGTTGCCTCAAGCTGCACGTATGCATATGTAAGCTCTAAATACACAGCATTGGATTATATATTCAAATTTTGACTTAGTTCTGGAGCAATTTGAATATATCATTGTTGAAGAAGGAAGTTGCCACATAACTAATTACATAGACGTTACTAAAATGTCATTGAGCTAAGTGTACACCTCCTACTAAACAAGCTGCAGAAATGAACATATATTAATAAACTACCACAGACAAAATGGTCATCAGTAGAAAGAAAAAGATGTGTAGAATTTTCTTATTAATTCTCTAAATTTTATGTTACTTGGTTTCACTTTTTAGGTAATCTTTTACCACATACATTCTGCTACTCTTCAGCCGAGAACTTGGAGTAGCAGGCTGTTATGTGTTAAGATGTTCTTATCTCCCCGCATCTGTGCGAGAACGGTATTAAACATTTCCCTGGCGTGGACTACCACAGTTACTGTATGGGGAAACCAGAACAAGTACCATCAAAGATGTGCGGGTTGGGTGAATTGGCCATGCTAAATTGCCCCTTAGTGTCTAAAGATGTGCAGGTTAGCTGGGGTTACAGGGATAGGGCAGGAGAGTGGGCCTAGGTAGGATGACCTTTCAGAGGGTCGGTGTGGACTCGATGGACCGATTGGCCTCTTTCTGCACTGTAGGGATTCCAAGAGTTCTATAAGCTAGAAACGCAGTTGCATCAGATGTTAAACTGGCCCAAATTGATCCACACCTTTCTTAATTTATTGACATTGGCCCATTTTGAACATATTTGTTGTACTTCAAAGTGCTTATGTCATAGCAACATATTTAATGCATATCAACTAAATAAAGAAAAAGTTTGTTGGGAAACAATGATGAGATATGTTTACACGGTTCAGCAGAGGCACATCAACAAAAGAAACACATCGGCCCATGCAATGTAAAATAGGGATTTCTAAAACATCAAAGATTTTACTGAGGTTAGCGGACATCTATGGCGGATTGGTTACTAACCTGAGACTAAATTTTCAGCTCACAGATGGGAAATAGGAGTTAACTCTGTTTCTGACACCCACTGGGTGGAAACAGTCGCTCTTTGGGACGTTGATCAGGGCTTCCCCTTAATTGTCATGGAGGCAGCTTCCAATTAAAGACAGCAGGCAGGCTCTCAAAACTAGAGGGCCAATCCGGGTCCTTCCAGCTTGAGAGATGCAGCAGCCTGTAATAGATCATAAGGAACTGAGAGGGCGCCTCAACACGGAAGCACCCTCCCAGCAGCATTTTCAACACAAAACCGAAAAAGCAGCTGGACACAACTGTAAGGTGACCAGATTTTCAAAAGCTCAAACCGGGACACGTTGACCATTACGAGTAATATTGAGTTTCATATTAAGGGGATATGAGAGTCTGTGTGATTGTGCTCCACGCCAGTAAAGTACTAAGCTGTAACTCTCCCCTCTCTCCTGCTGCAACGTTTTTACCCTGGAGCTGCACCATCTGCTGCACATCCTCCGCCATCCACAGACCCACAGTTGCTATGAGACGCTGTCAACACCACAGATCCAGGAGAGTAAACTGGGCAGACCTTGCAACAGCTCCTGGAGCGTAAACCTGACTGGGGTGTCTCCCTGGGATCAACCGTCAATCATTCTCAGTTTACATTCCAATTGCATTAGTATTCTGCCGCCGCCTAGTTCCTACCGGCATAGTTGTAAAAATTATCCAAAAAGGAAAAGGATGCAAACCAGAATATTTGAACAATTTTGAAGCAACTGTTGGGACACGGATATGTTTAATGAAAACCTGGGACTGGTTCGGCAAATCCTGGACTTCTGGATTCCCTACACAACTGTAGGCTCGGGGTGGGGTGGGGTGAGGATGGTGGAATCCCTTGACAGGGTGGCCCTATGATTGAACCCACACTCAGGCAATAGGTAGACAGGGTGTGCCCGTAGGGCTGCTTGTTTTCCACTTGGCCTGCCACTGGGTGCACACCTCCAGTCAGTTAATATGCCCCCAGTCAGTTTGGGAAACCGGAGGCCAACTGGAAAATCCCAAATGGCTTCCCTTACCCCTGAATAACAAGGCTCTTACGGAGGCCGGTAGCACTGCTTAACCCCGACTCCACCTTGGAGAAAATGTCTGGGACCCGGAAGGAGGTTGTGAAATTGGCATGTCCCAGGACCCATCTGTCTACATTCTCAACTTCAAACCTCAATAGGGCCCTAAAACTCTGTCCTCGACGTTTACATCATGATCTAACCCAGGGGGGCGGCATGTGGAGCAGTGGTTAGCACTGGGTCTGCGGCGCTGAGGACCCGGGTTCGAATCCTGGCCCTGGGTCATTGTCCGTGTGGAGTTTGCACATTCTCTCCATGTCTGCGTGGGTTTCACCCCCACAACCCAAAGATATGCTGGTTAGGTGGATTGGCCACGCTAAATTGCCCCTTAATTGAAAAAAATAATAATTGGCTACTCTAAATTTTTTTAAATAAATGATCTAACCCAGGAACAAATCTAACCAGTTTTCAGAAAAAAAGCTACACATAGTTATGCAACAAGCTGGACATCATGCCTTCCTAACCAGCCTTTATATGAAGGCAAATGGAATGAAGTTTAAAAGTAGAACGAAATGTCAACGGCTGTATTTTTATATCAGCGTGAGGTTCAAGTAATCTGACAAACCATTTTATTTGTGGATAAGCTATTCAAACTTATAATTTTCTAAAATAGTTTCCCTTTAATTATAGTCAGTATTTAAAACGACACCCAGACCTATTATTTTGTTGCAGCTTTCTTTTTATACAGTCAAATGCATTTCAAGGTCAACTTTATTCTTAAAAAAAAGTTTCAACTGTCTTGTAAAACATTTGACAACCAAACAATTTGAATAGCATACTGCTTTTCTGACGTCAAACAAATGCGTGGAACTCCATTTGTGAACAAGTGACTTCAGACAAATAACTTTGCTCACAGTTCTGTTTACATTCATGTTTGTCTGAGGTAGGGCTCCTTGGCTATTAAAGTGGTTCAAAATTCATGGAATGTAGGCTAAAAATAACCCAAGTTTATAGGGTTTGTCAGTTGTCATGAGACAAGTACACTCACAACACACGCACAGTCTAGGCTTGGATGCTTTTAACTTCGGGTTATCATTATATGGGCTTAATAGACCCGTTCCACACAAAAAAAACAGCTTTAAGTCTTAAGGCCCTTTTTGGTCATGGTGACAGCCAGCATTACCGAAAGTTAAATTAGGTGGATTGGCCAATGTAAATTGTCCCTTGGTGTCCAGGGATGTGCAGGTTAGGTTACGGGAGATAAGGCTGGGTGGGCAGGGAGTGGGCCTACATAGGGTGCTCTTTCAAAGGGTAAGCCGGTGCAGGCTCACTGGGCCCAAAGGCTGCAGGGACTCTATGAATGTTTAAGATCCTAAACACAATGCCAATTGTTGGCACACCTACGAATGTTAAAAACAATATAGGGCCTATTTAACATGACGTTATCCTATAACAATAAAGATACCAGTCCAATTCATAAGTTGGAACAGAGAAGGTTTGAGGGATAAGCTCATGAATTATCTCCATCAGTGAAAAGGGCTGAATTATTCGCAGATCACCGTCACAATAATTTCTCTACTGTATTGTTTACCACCCAGCATTTAATTTACTTCACAAGTGCAGAAAATTTGTGATACTATAAGAAAATTAAACTAAGTTGATTTTTGACATTAACCTGTATTTTAGTCCAAACTGTAGAAATAGAAAAACCTTTCAATATTTCCAATTCTTTAAACAGTGGGCTGACCGATTTTCAGGAAATGTAGCATTTTACTAAACTTATTGCAAGTTGTTGAAGTTATAAATTTTGGAACCAAAACAGAAAATGCTGGAAAAATTTTGGCGGCACCTGTGAAGAGAGAAACCGAATCAACAACGTTTACAGGTGCGTGGCCTTTTGGCATTTCAGCCTTTCCAAATTTCAATTCTGATTCCAACATCCGTTGGAATACCTTTGTATCAGGAATTCTGGCCGTGGACACTCTTTTCTTGCCAGTTGATATTAGAATAAGGTCACACCTTCAGTACTTCTGAGATCCTGAGATATTTGAGATGGCAGATGCAAGTTACTTTAAAAAACTACTAAGTTCAGAGCATGAATTGTTTTAGTTCTAGCAATTCAACTGAGTGGAGCATCTTTTCTGATATCCCACTTACACCAACAACCACTTGCCATCATGTAGCACCTACAACACAGAAAAGCATTCCACGGCATTTCACAGAAGCAGAACCAGGCAAAAATGGATACTGAGCTAAGGAAGCTGATATCAGACTGTTAACTACATGCTTGGTCGAAAACGTAAACTTTGGGCGGCATGGTGGAGCACTGCTGCCTCACAGCGTTAAGGACCAGGGTTCGATACCAGACCCGGGTCACTGTCCATGGGGAGTTTGCACATTCTCCCCCTGGCTCTGTGGGTCTCACTCCCACAACCCAAAGATGTGCAGGTAGGTGGAGTGGCCTTGCTAAATTGCCCCTTAATTGGAAAAAAATAATTGGGTACACTAAGTTTTTTAAGAATAAGTAAACTTTAAGGAGGTATCAGATGGAGGTAGAGGGACAGAGAGGTTGGGGAAGAAAATTCAAAGGTAGGTCTTAGATGTCTGAGGGCACATCTGCCAATAATGGAGCGAACGGAGTAAAAGAGGTATTAAGGGGGTTTTAGCACAGTGTGACTTACAGTGGTGCATTGGAAGTTTATATTTTATTTTATGTTTGACAGCAAGGTGCTTTCAGAAGCAACAAGAATGGATCTTCCATTTAAGCGTTAGATGACTTCTCGGTCTGCAATGACAAGTCAACAATCCACACTGTGTTTGTGAGGGCAGCACGGTGGCGCAGTGGGTTAGCCCTGCTGCCTCATGGGGCCGAGGTCCCAGGTTCGATCCCGGCTCTGGGTCACTGTCCGTGTGCAGTTTGCACATTCTCCCCATGTTCGCCCCCACAACCCAAAGATGTGCAGGCTAGGTGCATTGGCCACGCTAAATTGCCCCTTAATTGGAAAAAATGAATTGGGTACTCTAAATTTATAAAGAAAAACACTGTTACTGTGCACAGACCTCCTAGTAACCTGTGGGAACATCTAGCCACACTGGAAAAGTCACAAACCCAAAATTGCACAATCTAAAAAAGTGTAACTCTCTTTGAGGGGAAGAACTGGTTGGTGGTGATTTATCCTGAGGTTCACCATACCTCGGGTGAGGGGCAAGCTTAACAAGATTATTCATGAATAATCTCCCAATAGCTGTAGACTAGCTATGGATATAGCTTTCTGGAACCTTGCTCGTGCCGAATTCCGATGGTGTTTGCCCGTGTCTTAAGATTCACTGCACTTCTGAAACGATTTGAAATTCAAACAACATGATAAGTTCAACATAACTTCCCAGGGTTTATTTTTCAAGAATGAATTAAACATTTTATGCCCGCTTGAGTGATATCAATTGATTTTATGCTGATGGCTGACAATTCAAGCATGATAAATTATTTAAAATGCACACAGAATGTTACCATTAATTGAGTGTGTTTTGTTACTCTTTATGCCTTAAAAAATATCATTTGTTAGTTATTATTATTTAATTGGTTAATTATTCACAGCTATCCATTTTTTGCATTGACAATTAACAGTTGAGCAGAAAGCAATAAACTAAATACAACTTAAACCAATAATTTAACAATCAATGTAAGTTTCCATGTGTGGTGCTAAAGAGAAAAAGCTTCCCAATAGCAATTAATTAACAAAGACATGATTCTCCTCCTGATCATTCCAACAATAGCCATGGGCTGGACTATGTGATCGAGGCAGATAATTAAAGAGAATGTGCCTGAATAGGAAATTCCTTTTAGATGTGATTAGCATACCACTTTTTGGCCTCTACATGTTTATTCATTAAAGAAATATTGGGACGTTTTTGAATTTCAAAGGTGCTCCCAAATCGTACAGTAATCCAGTGTGTTTGCACTACCTGAGGAATTATATATAACTCGACTTGTATTCATACTCAGAAAGAGTCATGCAGGATGTTTATTCAGCATTTAATAACAGAATATTTCATTGTTTGCCTAAGATCTATCTGATGTGTATTGTCACGGCTTCCTACAGTGTGATGGAGCAACCTAGTTGACACCTTTTCTAACACCTTTTTGAACTGAGTGATGAGCAGGAAATCCAATTTACAAATAGATGTGAGAACAATTTATTCGATTTTAAGTCAGCCATTACTGCCGGCAAATAATTAATTCAGCATTTTACCCCCCAAAAGTACAAATCTAAACACCTTCCATGATTGACAGTCTGTAAATTCATCTGATCGATTGGGTTTAATTGTGATATCGTAAGACCATAGGATATAGGAGCAGAATTAGGCCATTCGATCCATAGAGTCTGGTCTGCAATTCAATCTTGGTTGATATGTTTCTCATCTGCATTTTCCTGCCTTCTTCCCATAACCCCAATCCCCTTATTAATCAAGAGCCTATCTATCTCTGTCTTAAAGACACTCAGTGGCTTGGCCTCCACAACCTTCTGCAGCAATAAGTTACAAAGATTCACCGCCCTTTGGCTGAAGAAATGCCTCCTCATCTCAGTTTTAAAGGATTGTCCCTTCAGTCTGAGGCTGTGCCCTCAGGTTCTATTTTCTCCTACTAGTGGAAACATCCACTCCATATCCACTCTATCTAGGCCTCTCAGTATTCTGTAAGTTTCAATTAGATCCCCCCTCATCCTTCTAAATTCCATCATGTACAGACCCAGAGTCCTCAACTGCTCCTCATATGACAAGTCCGTCATTCCGACGTTGATTCTTGTGAACCTCCTCTGGATGCTCTCCTAGGCCAACGTATCCTTCCTTAGATACGAGGCCCAAAGCTGCTCACCATATTCCAAATGGGGTATGACCAGAGCCTTATAGAGCCTCAGAAGTACATCCCTGCTCTTGTATTCTAACCCTCTCGACATGAATGCTAACATTGTATTTGCCTTCCTAACTGCCAACTGAACCTGCATCCTGAACTAGGACTCCTACGTCCCTTAGTGCATCTGATTTCCGAAGCCTTTTCCCATTTAGAAAATAATCTTTGCCTCTATTCTTCCTACCAAAGTGCATAACCTCACACATTTCCACTTGTATTCCATCTGCCTCTATTTTGACCACTCTCCTAGCCTATCCATGTCCTTCTGCATCCTCCCTGCTTCCTGAACACAACCTGTCCCTCTCCAAATCTTTGTACCATATGCAAACTTAGCAACAGTGCCCTCAGTTCCTTCTTCCAGATCATTAATGTATATCGTGAATAGCTATGGTCCCAACACTGACCTCTGTGGAGCACCATTAGTCACCAGCTGCCATCCTGAAAAGGACCCCTTTATCTCCACTCTCTGCCTTCTGCCAGTCAGCCAATCCTATATCCATGCCAGTACCTCACCCCTAATACCATGGGCTCTTATCTTATTTCGCAGCCTCCTGTAAGGCACCTTATCAAAGGCCTTCTGGAAATCCAAATGGACCATGTCATAATATCCTCCACAACCAGCTGGATTGCAAAATGAGGAATAGTACAGGCAGCACTGTGACTTGTTCACTTTGTAATGCTTAGATTTAATTTTCTGCCTCAGGTAAGAATCCAGAAGAAAATAAATATCCGTTTCATTTTTATTGGCAGCATCACAATATTTTCTAGGTCTGCACAGCATGACTCAGTAAGGTAGGTCATTTTTACCGTTGTTACTGTTGGATAGTCTTAAAACTATTCCACATGTTCCATGTCTGCCTAGTATATGCTGGGACAACTCTGTCATGGTCTTTTGAATTGATCATTTCACTAACATTGAGAGCAATATAATTTGCTGAATAAATGATCATTCTTTCTTGGTTAGCAGTGATGTAATGACTTGGGAAATTCTGGTGTGGGGCAATCGTGGATGGATTTGATTGATGAGCTGAACCGACTAAGGACATTATTAACCTCTAAGATAATTCACAGTACTCATGCACACCCTATTACATGTAAAACACTTCCTCGCTTCTCAAAATGGACATACTCTGATTCAAATTACTGAAAGCTCTGTTTTAAATATTGTAAATGTCATTGACTCTAACAGCTTCATACCCAGGCTCAACTGCTCTCACAGGAAGGGAAGGAATGAGAAATGTTAAACACACACCAACTTCGTTTACAAAAGGGATGGAAATCATTTGAAACTTTCGAGTAACTTAGCAGAATTCCTAGAACTGCATTCTGCAGCTTAATTAAAGCCAGAAACAATACAGCACTCAACATGAACCTAAAAAGGGTCAAAATCTTGAATGTTTACAGGAGGCAGTTGGATGGTTGCTATGGTTTCAGACAGCTCATCTCATCCTGTTCTTGTCAATTTTGCCTTGAGCACATTCCAGAAGAATTTACATCTATTAAATTTTAAACGTTACTACTTTCATAGCACTTCGCTGTGAGGACAATTAGCTTTAACTGAATTAATGGGGGGATATTTTGCACAAGTTTCAGGAAGGTGGAACTAGCCATCATTCCAAAAATGGGTTTAGGTCTTTGTAGGTTCCCTACCTTAACGTAAAAAAAACCCTGGGATATATTTTAAAACTCGTCTCCTGGGCAAAAGTCAGGCACTGCTGAGCTGACAGCCACTACAGAAAGTTCGGACTTTTATTTCCACCGACAATCGTTGCAGCTGAATTGTAAAGCCAGTTTTATGCCTGACTGACAAATTGAAAATCGACCTTCGGGATGCAACAGGAGCCAACACTAACTGTACTTCAGTTCAGCTTTTTTGAGCACACGTAGTAACAGATTACTATCTTAACTGCCCAGGCAGTATTGCAGTGGAGTTGATTACCCCGCCTTTTATAGACTTCATTGGACTGAAATTTAGGCTGGACTATAAAGAGTGGAAAATCCAATCTGCCTTTTTAATTTTTTCATGTGAAGTGGGTGTCATCGTCAAACCCAGCATTTGTTGTACTTGAACTGAGCAGATTGCTAGGCCATTGCAGAGGCATAGAACATAGAACATAGAATATAGAACATTACAGCACAGTACAGGCCCTTCGGCCCTCGATGTTGCGCCGACCTGTGAAACCACTCTAAAGCCCATCTACACTATTCTCTTATCATCCATATGTCTATCCAATGACCATTTGAATGCCCTTAGTGTTGGCGAGTCCACTACTGTTGCAGGCAGGGCATTCCACGCCCTGATTACTCTCTGAGTAAAGAACCTACCTCTGACATCTGTCCTATATCTATCTCCCCTCAATTTAAAGCTATGTCCCCTCGTGCTAGACATCACCATCTGAGGAAAAAGGCTCTCACTGTCCACCCTATCCGATCCTATGATCATCTTGTATGCCTCAATTAAGTCCGCTCTTAACCTTCTTCTCTCTAACGAAAACAGCCTTGAGTCCCTCAGCCTTCCCTCATAAGATCTTCCCTCCATACCAGGCAACATTCTGGTAAATCTCCTCTGCACCCTTTCCAATGCTTCCACATTCTTCCTATAATGCGGTGACCAGAATTGCACGCAATACTCCAAATGCGGCCGCACCAGTGTTTTGTACAGCTGCAACATGACCTCATGGCTCCGAAACTCAATCCCTCTACCAATAAAAGCTAACACACCGTACGCCTTCTTAACAACCCTCTCAACCTGGGTGGCAACTTTCAGGGATCTATGTACATGGACACTGAGATCTCTCTGCTCATCCACACTACCAACAAACTTACCATTGGCCCAGTACTCTGTCTTCCTGTTATTCCTTCCAAAATGAATCACCTCACACTTTTCTGCATTGAACTCCATTTGCCACCTCTCAGCCCAGCGCTGCAGCTTATCTATGTCCCTCTGTAACTTGTAACATCCTTCCGCATTGTCCACAACTCCACCGACTTTAGTGTCATCTGCAAATTTTCTCACCCATCCTTTTACGCCCTTCTCCAGGTCATTTATAAAAATGACAAACAGCAGTGGCCCCAAAACAGATCCTTGTGGTACACCACTAGTAACTGGACTCCAGCCTGAACATTTCCCATCAACCACCACCCTTTGTCTTCTTCCAGCTAGCCAATTTCTGATGAAAACTGCTAAATCACCCTGAATCCCATGCCTCCGTATTTTCTGCAGTAGCCTACCGTGGGGAACCTTATCAAATGCTTTACTGAAATCCATATACACCACATCAACTGCTTTACCCTCATCCACCTGTTTGGTCACATTCTCAAAGAACTCAATAAGGTTTGTGAGGCACGACCTACCCTTCACAAAACCGTGTTGACTATCTCTAATCAAATTATTCCTTTCCAGATGATTATACATCCTATTCTTATCAACCTTTCCAAGACTTTGCCCACAACAGAAGTAAAGCTCACTGGTCTATAGTTACCTGGGTTGTCTCTACTCCCCTTCTTGAACAAGGGGACAATATTTGCTATCCTCCAGTCTTCTGGCACTATTCCTGTAGACAAAGATGACTTAACGATCAAAGCCAAAGGCTCAGCAATCTCCTCCCTAGCTTCCTAGAGAATCCTAGGATAAATCCCATCCGGCCCAGGGGACTTAACTATTTTCACACTTTCCAAAATTGCTAACACCTCCTCCTTATGAACCTCAAGCCCTTCTAGTCTAGTAGCCTGAATCTCAGTATTCTCCTCGACAACATTGTCTTTTTCCTGTGTGAATACTGACGAAAAATATTCATTTAGCACCTCTCCTATCTCCTCGGACTCCACGCACAACTTCCCACAACTATCCTTGACTGGCCCTACTCTTATCCTAGTCATTCTTTTATTCCTGATATATCTATAGAAAGCTTTAGGGTTATCCTTGATCCTACCTGCCAAAGACTTCTCATGTCCCCTCCTGGCTCTTCTTAGCTCTCTCTTTCGGTCCTTCCTAGCTAACGTGTAGCTCTCGAGCGCCCTAACTGAACCTTCATGTCTCATCTTTACATAAGCTTCCTTCTTCCTCTTGACAAGTGTTTCGACTGCTTTAGTAAACCACGGTTCCCTCGCTCGACCACTTCCTCCCTGCCTGACAGGTACATACTTATCAAGGACACACAGTAGCTGTTCCTTGAACAAGCTCCACATTTCCATTGTGCCCATCCCCTGCAGTTTTCCTCTCCATCCGATGCATCCTAAGTCTTGCCTCATTGCATCATAATTGCCTTTCCCCCAGATATAACTCTTGCCCTGCGGTATATACCTATCCCTTTCCATCACTAAAGTAAACGTAATCAAATTGTGGTCACTATCACCAAAGGCAAGCTAAGAGTCAACAACATTGCTGTGGATCTGGAATCAAATAAAGGCCGGACCAGTTAAGGATGGCAGATTTCCTTTACTGAAGGATATTAGATAACCTCATGGGTTTTTATGACGAATAATGAGTTTTGTCACAGTCATCATTATTGAAAGTGGGGGTGCGATTCACCCAACAGATGATTAAAGGTGCGATTCTCTGGCCTCGTTACATTCGCGCTCAAGCAAAATGTGGCCAGTGAATAGCGGGAGAGGCAGAAAATGTGAACCGTGTTAGGCGCCAAACAGTTTGCCATCCAATCAGCCCGCTCCCGTAGGCGAAATCCGGATTTCACCATAGCGTGGTGAGAAACCATATTTCACCACTTAAGCCTTAATTCCATACAATTAACGAGAGCCACCCCATATCCAATGGCCTCCTGTCAGTCAGCGGCCTCCCCAGCAAGTGATCATGCTGGCGCCGATTAGTGCTCCTTTTGAAAAACGTGAACCTGGCGGAAGGACTTCTGTGGGGAGCCAAGGAAGTGAGTAGCCACTTTTGTTCACAGGCAAAAAGTCCTGGGGCGCTGGATTTGCCATCCCAGTGCATGGCAGGGGGCGGGGGACCACTGGCTTGGGGTGGGGGACCCTCCGCAGGGGTGGCCCACCATAGGAGGATGGGGGGAATGCGCTGGAGTGGGGAAGCACCAACATGCCAACCCCTGGATCATGTGTACCCATTCTGGAGGCAACTCCTGTCCCTATCCGTCTGCCTCACTGACCACCCATAACCCCCACCGACTGTTGAGGCTTTGGCCGTGCGGCTGAAGGCTATCGCTAATAGGGAATTGCCAATCATGTTTAAGTGAGCACTTCAAACAAGTCAAGTGGATTTCCATGGGTGGGCGGGCCACGAAAGATACGGGTGTCATTGCCTAGCATTCCAATCACACCTTGATGCATGAATACTGGACCTGAACACTGCGGGAGGCAACAGCACACACGTAGCAGCCAACATCCAAACACCCGGGGGATGGTACATGGCTCTGGGGACATGTCCAGGGCCGGAGGGTGGGTGAGTGCAACGGGGAGGGGGGATGCCTGGAGAGATGGGCCAAGTGTTCGGAGGTCGGGCCGCATTGCGGAAGAAAATGACAAGAGGCATCAAACTCACTGAGCGCAAAGATGTTTATTGTGTTTTACTATTTTCCACCCTCCCGATTGTGCGGCCCCCTCTCCACTCCCCTGGTGTCCTCAGTGATCCTCGCTGTGCTTTTCCCTCCTAGCTCTACTATTACGTCCAGGTGTGTCCCCAGGGTGCACATCTGAGGTGGAGACAGCCATCTGCTTACCTCGTCCTCTGGCCTTCTTGTTTAGCTGAGTTCTGTATAAAAGACAGACAGAAAGCGCACTCAGTAAGCTTTGCGCAGGTGAAGGAGACACAGCCTGAGTGAGTGAGATACAACCAGAGTGGGAATTGGAATTTGGTAATTTGGGCAGTGTGGTAATTCGACGTGGAGTGGGGGGGAAGTGCTGTTTCCCTTTTTGTTCTGTTTCCTTCGTTTGGCTTTGTAACTGGTAATCAGCAGGGAGAGGTCCAGAGTGCATTCCGGGAAGCAGAAGGAAAACCAGGGAGCACCCTGGGAAGGTAGGTGATATAAAATCTTACCCCCAGGTTCCAGCAGCCTTCATTTTCGGGAGCGAGAGACAGAGGGAGAGAGAGCCGGGGAGCAGCTTGGGAACAGGTAAGTGATAGATATTCTGCTATTCTGAGTGATCTGACTGAGGGGGTGGGGGGGGGGGGGGGGGGGGGGCTGAGAGTTGACGCCACAGGAAAGCTGTGACCTAAATGGCTGACAGGGAATCTGTATTAAATTTACAAATTAATCATTGTTAAACTAATTAAACATATTTAATTAATTACTTAATCATAATTTAGATGGGTATCTAAGCCAGCGATCGGAGAATATTCTGTTTCGCATTTACATTTCTAGTAGAAATCTAGTGCTAGGAAACATAAAGTTAACAGTAACTTTAAAAAAATAGATATTTTAAAATGTAATTTACTAATTCATTAATGCAATGTCAATTAGAGGAGTTCAGTGCTCTGACTGTGAGATGTGGCAGGTCCGGGAGGCTTCCAGCGTCCCGGATGGCTACATCTGCAGAAAGTGTACCCAATTGGAGCTCCTCACAGGCCGCATGGTTCGGTTGGAGCAGCAGTTGGATGCACTTAGGAGCATGCAGGTGGCGGAAAGCATCATTGATAGCAGTTATATAAATGTGGTCACACCCAAGGTGCAGGCAGAGAAATGCGTGACCAGCAGAAGGGGCAGGCAGTCAGTGCAGGAATCCCCTGTGGTTATCCCCCTCTCGAATAGGTATACCTCTTTGGACACTGTCGGGGGGAATAGCCTATCAGGGGAAAACAGCAACAGCCAGAGCAGTGGCACAATGGCTGGCTCTGATGTTCAGCAGGGAGGGTCAAAGCGCAGAAGAGCAATAGTCATAGGGGACTCTATAGTCAGGGGCACAGATAGGTGCTTCTGTGGATGTGAGAGAGACTCCAGGATGGTATGTTGCCTCCCTGGTGCCAGGGTCCAGGATGCCTCCGAACGGGTAGCGGGCATCCTGAAGGGGGAGGGCAAACAGGCAGAAGTCATGGTACATATTGGTACTAACGACATAGGCAGGAAGGGGAATGAGGTCCTGCAGCAGGAGTTCAGGGAGCAAGGCAGAAAGTTAAAAGACAGGACCTCAAGGGTTGTAATCTCTGGATTATTCCCTGTGCCACGTGCCAGTGAGGCTAGAAATAGGAAGATAGAGCAGCTAAACACGTGGCTAAGCAGCTGGTGTAGGAGGGAGGGTTTCAGTTATCTGGACCACTGGGAGCTCCACCAGGGTAGGTGTGACCTGTATAAGAAGGACGGGTTGCATTTAAACTGGAGAGGCATAAATATCCTGGCCGCGAGGTTTGCGAGTGTCATACGGGATGGTTAAAACTAGTATGGCAGGGGGGTGGGTACTGGAGCAATAGGTCAGAAGGTGCAAAAATTGAGGGGGAACTAGGAAATAGGGCCACTATGGCTCTGAGGAAGAGCAGACAGGAAGATGTTGCTGAAAACAGCGGGACTGGTGGCCTGAAGTGCATATGTTTTAATGCAAGAAGTATAACAGGTAAGGCAGATGAACTTAGAGCTTGGATTAGCACTTGGAACTATGATGTTGTTGCCATGACAGAGACCTGGTTCAGGGAAGGACAGGATTGGCAGCTAAACATTCCAGGATTTAGATGTTTCAGGTGGGATAGAGGGGGAGGTAAAAGGGGTGGAGGAGTTGCGCTACTGGTTAGGGAGAACATCACAGCTGTATTGCGGGAGGACACCTCAGAGGGCAGTGAGGCTATATGGGTAGAGATCAGGAATAAGAAGGGTGCAGTCACAATGTTGGGGGTTTACTACATGCCTCCCAACAGCCAGCGGGAGATAGAGGAGCAGATAGGTAGACAGATTTTGGAAAGGAGTAAAAGCAACAGGGTTATTGTGATGGGAGACTTTAACTTCCCCAATATTGACTGGTATTTACTTTAGGGGCTTGGACGGGGCAGAATTTGTAAGGAGCATCCAGGAGGGCTTCTTAAAACAATATGTAGATGGTCCAACTCGGGAAGGGGCTGTACTGGATCTGGTATTGGGGAATGAGCCCCGCCAGGTGGTAGAAGTTTCAGTAGGGGAGCATTTCGGGAACAGTGACCACAATTCATTAAGTTTTAAAGTGCTGGTGGATAAGGATAAGAGTGGTCCTAGGGTGAATGTGCTAAATTGGGGGAAGGGAAATTATAACACTTTTAGGCTGGAAACTGAAGAACATAGATTGGGGGCGGATGTTTGTGGGTAAATCAACATCTGACATGTGGGAGGCTTTCAAATGTCAGTTGAAAAGAATTCAGGACCGGCATGTCCTGTGAGGAAGAAGGATAAATATGGCAAATTTCATGATCCTTGGATAACGAGGGATATTGTAGGCCTCATCAAAAAGAAAAAGGAGGCGTTTGTCAGGGCTAGAAGGCTGGAAACAAACAAAGCCTATGTGGAATATAAGGAAAGTAGGAAGGAACTTAAGCAAGGAGTCAGCAGGGCTAACAGGGGTAACGAAAAGTCATTGGCAAATAGGGTTAAGGAAAATCCCAAGGCTTTTTACACGTACATAAAAAGCAAGAGGGTATCCAGGGAAAGGGTTGGCCCACTGAAAGACAGGGGAGGGAATCTATGAGTGGAGCCAGAGGAAATGGGCGACTTACTAAATGAATACTTTGCACCAGTAGTCACCAAAGAGAAGGAATTGGTAGCTGTTGAGTCTGGAGAAGGGTGTGTAGATAGCCTGGGTCACATTGAGATCCAAAAAGACAAGGTGTTGGGCGTCTTGAAAAATATTAAGATGGATAAGTCCCCAGGGCCTGATGGGATCTACCCCAGAATACTGAAGGAGGCAAGAGAGGAAATTGCTGAGGCCTTGACAGAAATCTTTGGATCCTCACTGTCTTCAGGTGATGTCCCGGTGGACTGGAGAATAGTCAATGTTGTTCGTTTGTTTAAGAAGGGTAGCAAGGATAATCCAGGGAACTACAGGCTGGTGAGCCTTACGTCAGTGGTAGGGAGACTATTGGAGAGAATTCTTCGAGACAGGATCTACTCCCATTTGGAAGCAAGGGGTCATATTAGCGAGAGGCAGCACGGTTTTGTGAAGGGGAGGTCTTGTCTCACTAACTTGAGGGAGTTTTTAGAAGAGGTCACAAAGATGATTGATGCAGGTAGGGCAGTGGATGTTGTCTATATGGACTTCAGTAAGGCCTTTGACAAGGTCCCTCATGGCAGACTGGTACAAAAGGTGAAGTCACACGGGATCAGAGGTGAGCTGGCAAGATGGATACAGAACTGGCTAGGTCATAGAAGGCAGAGAGTAGTAATGGAAGGGTGTTTTTCTGATTGGTGGGCTGTGACGTGGTGTTCCGCAGGGATCAGTCCTGGGACCTTTGCTGTTTGTAGTAAATATCAATGATTGGGAGGAAAATGTAACTGGTCTGATTAGTAAGTTTGCGGATGACACAAAGGTTGGTGGAATTGCGGACAGCGATGAGGACTGTCAGAGGATACAGCAGGATTCAGATCATTTGGAGACTTCGGCGGCGAGATGGCAGATGGAGTTTAATCCGGACAAATGTGAGGTAATGCATTTTGGAAGGTCTAATAATACAGGTAGGGAATATACAGTGAATGGTAGAACCCTAAAGAATATTGACAGTCAGAGCGATCTTGGTGTACAGGTCCACAGGAGCAGGGAACAAGGAACATAGACCATTACAACGCAGTACAGGCCCTTCGGCCCTCGATGTTGCGCCGACCTGTGAAACCAATCTAAAACCCATCTACACTATTCCCTTATCATCCATATGTTTATCCAATGACCATTTAAATGCCCTTAATGTTGGTGAGTCCACTGCTGTTGCAGGCAGGGCATTCCACGCCCTTACTACTCTCTGAGTAAAGAACCTACCTCTGACATCTGTCCTATATCTATCTCCCCTCAATTGAAAGCTTGTCCCCTCGTGCCAGCCATCACCATCCGAGGAAAAAGGCTCTCATTGTCCACCCTATCCAATCCTCTGATCATCTTGTATGTCTCTTAACCTTCTTCTCTCTAACGAAAACAGCCTTAAGTCCCTCAGCCTTTCCTCATAAGATCTCCCCTCCATACCAGGCAACATCCTGGTAAATCCCCTCTGCACCCTTCCCAATGTTACCACATCATTCCTATAATGCGGCGACCAGAACTGCACGCAATACTCCAAATGCGGCCGCACCAGAGTTTTGTACAGCTGCAACATGACCTCATGGCTCTGAAACTCAATCCCTCTACCAATAAAGGAGAATAAAGACGAAAGACGGGAGGAATGGCAGAAGCGGAGGTGAGCGTGAGACGGCAGCGATATCCGTCCGGGAGAGGCAAGCGACAACACCAACACCAAACCCATTCGAGCATTGCCCACTGCAATTGTTTCTCCGGCACCCGAATGTACATTTACCTCCCCGGTCTCCACCCCCTCCCCCTCCCTCCCCCCCACAAACAGTCGCCTACTTATGTGTTGTAAATAATTTTGCCAGGTGTACAGAGTTGCTGCTGTTGAGCTGGTGCACAATACCCACCAGTTATTCTATTTTATTTTGTATTGTAGCTTTTTAATTATTTATTATTTTCTTTTCTTTGGTATGTTTGGGTGTGCTCTGCTCTTCTATTTATGTATATATATATGTACGTTTCTTATCCTGTGTACATAACGGTAAATATACTTTGATCAAAAACCCAATAAAAACCATTTATAAAAAAAAAGAAGGCATACGGCATGCTCAATTCTGGTCGCAACACTACCAGAAGGATGTGGAGGCTTTAGAGAGGTTGCAGAAGAGATTTACCAGACTGTTGCCTGGTATGGAGTGCATTAGCTATGAGGAGAGGTTGAATAAACTTGGTTTGTTCTCATTGGAACGAAGGAGGTTGAGGGGCGACCTGATAGAGGTCTACAAGATTATGAGGGCCATAGACAGAGTGGATAGTCAGAGATTCTTCCCAGGGTAGAGGGGTCAATTACCAGGGGGCATAGGTATAAGGTGCGAGGGGGGGCTTCCGGTGGCGACCATGCAAAAGTAGGTCGCGAATACGGCAGCTCCTGCCGCGAACGGACTTAGGGGCCCTTTTTAGGAGATTTAGCAGCTCTCCCACGGTGACATTCGACGGGGCAAGCAACGCTGGAAAGGTTCCCCGCATCGGTTTATGGCGGGGACCAGAAGTAGGGCTGCGAAGCAAGTGAGTGCGGAGAAGCGGGTGGAACGGGCGTGAGAGCACAAAATGGCAGCCGGCTTGGATCAGACAGCGTGGGCCCAGTGGTCGCGGGAACAACAGGACTTCCTCAGAAGCTGCTTGGCAGAGTTAAAAACGGAGATACTGGCCCCGATGAGAGCCTCAATGGAGAGGATGGTTCAGACCCAGAAGATGCAGGAGAAGGCGATTAAGGAGATCGAGAAAGAGGAGCGAAATTCTCCATCCCGCCCCGCCACATTTCTGCCCCGACCCGCCGGCGGGATGCTCCGTTACACCGGCCGGTCAATGGGGTTTCCCATTGTGGGGCAGCCCCACGCCGTCGGGAAACCCACGGGCGCCGGCAAAACGGAGACTCCCGCCGGCGGAGAATGACGCCCAAGGTCTCTGATAACGAGGATGAGATACTTGGTCTGGCCGTCAGGGTGGAGGCGCATGATGCCTTGCATAAGAGATGGCAGGAGAGGCTGGAAGACCTTGAAAACAGGACCAGGAGACAAAATCTGTAAATTTTGGGCCTCCCTGAGGGTGCGGAGGGGTCGGACGCGAGTGCATTTGTGACCACGTTGCTGGGGACGGGGCATTCCCTCGTCTTCTGGAACTTGACGGGGCGCACAGAGGCCTTGAAAGAAAGCCCAAGACTAACGAACCGCCGAGGGCTATGGTGGTACGATTTCACCGCTTCTCAGACAAGGAACGTGTCTTGCGGTGGGCCAAAAAGGAGCGGAGCAGCAAGTGGGAGAACAGTGTAATTCGCATATACCAGGACCTGGGAGCAGAATTGGCCAAGAGGCGCGCTGGATTCAACCGGGCTAAGACGGCCCTCCACAACAAAGGGGTGAAGTTCGGGCTGCTGCATCCGGCGAGGCTTTGGGTCACGTATCAAGACCGGCATTACTACTTCGATACACCGGACAAGGCGTGGACATTTATTAAACAGGAAAAGTTGGACTTGAGCTCAAGGACAGCTACACTTTGATGAAACACTCTGGTGGGGATGTGTAACATGATGCTGTCCTAACATAAGATTGGGAGTAATGTTAAATGCTTGAGGGGGCTGGGGAGGTGGCTGGAGGGAGCTATGTTATGTTGTTTCCCTTTTTGTTCCCAGTTTCTCTGGCCATGCTCTCTGCTTTTGCAGAGCTCACCACAGAGGGGGGGAGAGGGGCCCTATACTTAGGGCTGCTCTTCAGGCATCTGGAGCCGTTTCTTTTATGGGGCCGGGTTAACGCCCAGGGTTTGTTTCTTGTTTCACTGGGGGGCGGGGGGGGGGGGGGGGGGTGGAATTCTTTGGGGGCTGTAAAGGAAGTTCAATTGGGCTTTCCATGGGAAGAGAGGGGCCTGAATAACGAGACAACAGGATGATCAGAGACAGAGGCGGGAGCGTCCGGGGTCAGCATGGGTCAGCTGACTCACGGAAGCGTAATGGGGGGAGAGTTAGTGTTAAGCTGGTACTTGACTTAGGGGATTGGGATCGTCGGCTGCTGGGGGGTGGAGGGTGGGGAGGGGGAGGTGGGGCTGCTGCTTTGCTGACAGAAGAACAGCCAACTTTGGGGAACAGATGGAGAGTCGGGTGGGGGGGCCTCCAGTGGGTGGGCTCGGGTAAGCGGGGGGAGCAGGCTCGTTGCTGGCCGAAAAAGGGGGATGGCTCGTCGGCAGGGGAGGGAGGGTTAACCCCCCCGTCCAGGCTGATCACGTGGAATGTGAGGGGTCGGAATGGGCCGGTCAAGAGGGCTCGCATGTTCTCGCACCTAAAGGGGTTAAAGGCAGACGTAGCCATGCTACAGGAGACTCATTTAAAAATTGCAGATCAAACAAGATTGAGAAAAGGGTGTTCCATTCGGGACTGGATTGAAAGACCAGAGGGGTGGCAATTCTGGTCAGTAAACGGGTGGCATTCGAGGCAGGGAGTATTGTGGCTGACAAAGGAGGCAGATACTTAATGGTGATTGGAAAGCTGCAGGGGACTCGGGTGGTGTTAGTGACCATCTACGCCCCGAACTGGGCTGATGTGGAATTCATGAGACGCTTGCTGGGTATAATCCCGGACTCAGACTCACATCATTTGATCATGGGGGTGTGACTTTAACACAGTCATTGACCCTCTATTGGACCGGTCAAAGTCCAGGTCAGGAAAGCAACCAGCAGCGGCTAAGGAACTGAGAGGTTTCATGGAACAGGTGGAGGGCGTAGACCAATGGAGATTCGCTTCGCCGAGGGCGAAGGAGTTCTCTTTTTTCTCCCACGTTCACAAAGTTTATTCTCGTATAGATTTTTTTGTTGCGAGCAGGGCGTTAATCCCGAGAGTGGAGGGGACGGAGTACTCGGCCATTGCAGTCTCTGACCATGCTCCGCACTGGGTGGACTTGCGACTTGGTGAAGCGAGAGGGCAGCGCCCACTCTGGAGGCTAGATGTGGGACTGCTAGCGGATGACGAGGTTTGTGGGCAGATAAATAGGAACATCCAAAACTACTTGGAAACAAATGATACGGGAGAGGTAACGGCGACTACGGTTTGGGAGGCTCTGAAGGCAGTTATCAGAGGGGAGTTAATTTCTATCAGATCCCATAGGGAGAAGAAAGAAAGAGCGGAGAGAGAGAGGCTAGTAGAGGAGATACTCAGAGTAGACAGGAGTTACGCGGAGACCCCCGATACGGGGCTATTGAAGGAGAGCCGGAGACTGCAGGCGGAGTTTGATCTGCTGACCACAGGGAAAGTGGTAGCACAGCTGAGGAAGGTACAATGGGCAGTCTGTGAGTAGGGGGAGAAAGCGAATAGAATGATGGCGCACCAACTTCGTAGGAGGGAGGCGGCCAGGGAAATTGGGGGAGTTAGGGATAAGGAAGGTAACACGGTCTTGGACCCAGAGGAGGTGAACAAAGTCTTTAAGGAGTTTGATGGTAAACTCTACGAGTCAGAACCCCCTGGCGGGAGGGGAAGGGATGGAGCAATTCATGGACCAATTGAGGTTTCCAAAGGTGGAAGATGATCTGGTGGAGGGACTGGGGGCCCCGATAGTGTTGGAGGAGATTGCTAAGGGCCTAGAGAGTTTGCAGTCGGGCAAGGCCCCGGGGCCGGACGGCTATCCTGTAGAATTCTACAAGAAATTTTCGAACTGTAGAGTCCACTCCTGCTAAGGTCCTTTAACGAGGCTAAAGAGAGAGGGACCCTCCCCCCCAACAATGTCACAGGCCTCGATCTCACTCATTCTCAAATGTGAGAAACATCCGCTACAATGTGGGTCCTACAGACCGATATCGCTTTCGAACGTAGATGCCAAATTGCTGGCCAAGACTTTGGCCACTAGAATTGAGGACTGTGTCCCAGGGGTGATAGGGGAGGATCAGACAGGCTTTGTTAAGGGCAGGCAACTGAACTCCAATGTACGGAGGTTCCCAAACATTATTATGATGCCCTCAGAAGGAGGGGAGGCAGAAGTAGTGGCTGCGATGGTTGCAGAGAAAGCCTTTGACTGGGTGGAATGGGAGTACCTGTGGGAAACGCTAAGAAGGTTTGGATTCGGTGAGGGATTCATAGGGTGGGTCAAACTACTTTATCAGGCCCCCGTAGCAAGTGTATGCACGAACAGGGTGAGGTCGGAGTATTTTATGCTTCACTGAGGGACGAGGCAGGGATGCCCCCTCTCCCCATTACTATTTGCCCTTGCAATAGAGCCGTTGGCCATAGCGCTGAGGGCTTCAAAGAACTGGCAGGGGTTGGTTCGGGGGTGGGGTGGGAGCATCGGGTCTCGCTCTACGCAGATGATCTGCTCCTGTATATTTCGGACCCACTAGAGGGGATGGGGGAGGTCATGCAGATTCTGAGGGACTTCGGTAACTTTTCGGGGTACAAATTAAACAAGAGGAAAAGCGAGATGTTCGTGATCCAAGCAAAATGGGCAGGAGAAGAGACTGGGAGAGCTTCCGCTTAAGATGGTAGAGAAGAGCTTTCGGTACCTAGGCATACAGGTGGCTCGAAACTGGGATGCCCTCCAGAAGCTTAACTTATCCCAGCTGGTAGAGCAGATGGAGGGGGGCTTTAAAAGGTGGGACATGCTCCCGCTTCCTCTAGCGGGGAGGGTGCAGGCCGTTAAGATGGCGGTCCTCCCCAGATTTTTGTTTGTCCTCCAGTGCCTTCCCATCTTCATCCCTAAGTCCTTCTTTAAACGGGTGAACAAGATAATTTTGGGATTTGTATGGGCAAATAAGACCCCGCGAGTGAAAAGACTGTTTCTAGAGCGCAGTCGGAGAGGCGGGGGGGTGGCTGGCGCTGCCAAATTTTTGCAGCTACTACTGGGCGGCTAATATAGCCATGATTAGGAAATGGGTATTGGGGGAGGGGTCTACGTGGGAGCGGTTAGAGGCGTTGTCATGCAAAGGCACCAGCTTAGGGGCACTCGTAACAGCACCTCTGCCGTTCTCGCCGGCGCGCTACTCCGCAAGTCCGGTGGTGGTGGCGGCACTAAGGGTCTGGGGTCAGTGGAGAAGACACAGGGGGGTGGAGGGAGCCTCAGTTTGGACCCCGATACGCAACAATCACAGATTTGTTCTGGGCACGATAGATGGAGGGTTTCAAAGCTGGCATAGGGCAGCTATTAAAAGGATGGGGAACCTATTCATAGTCGGAACTTTTCCCAGTTTGAAGGCGCTGGAGGAAAAATTTATCTGCCCCCTGGAAATGCCTTCAGATACCTTCAGGTACGCGCCTTTCTAAAAAAACAGGTGGTGACATTTCCATTGCTACCCCCACGTATGATACAGGATAGGGTGGTCTCTGGCACCTAGGTAGGGGAGGGGAAGGTGTTGGACATCTACCAAGAACTACAGGAGGCGGAGGAAGCCCCAGTGGTGGAACTTAAGGACAAGTGGGAGGAGGAGCTAGGCGGGGAGCTGGATGTGGGCCTGTGGGCTGATGCCCTAAGCAGGGTTAATTCCTCCTCATCATGTGCCAGGCTTAGCTTAATTCAGTTTAAGGTGGTCCATCGGGCACACATGACGGCAGCGAGAATGAGCAAGTTCTTTGGAGTTGAGGATAGATGCGCGAGATGTGTGGGAAGACCAGCGAACCAGGTCCATATGTTCTGGGCATGCCCGGCTCTCAGAGGATTCTGGCAGGGATTCACTAAGGTAATGTCCAAGATCCTAAACACGCAGGTGGTGCTGAGTCCAGAGATAGCGATCCTTGGTGTGTCAGACGATCCGGGAGTTCAGGAAACGAAAGAGGCCGAGGTTTTGGCCTTTGCCTCCCTGGTAGCCCGGAGACGGATCCTTTTAATGTGGAGAGACTCGAAACCTCCGAGTGTGGAGACCTGGGTTGGTGACATGGCTGGTGATGTGGTGGGTGTTCTGGATCACATGCAGGTTACCAACACTTGAAGTAGTGCAACACTATTTTATTAAAAGCTTAACCATTTAAACATACTTGAACTGTGGGTAAATACGATACTAGCTTTAACTAAAGACCTTTGCCTTGTCCTAACCAGTTGATGCACTCAGCACATGGTGAATGTCTGTGTTGCAGGCTGCTAGCTGCTACTCGAATGAGCGGGAACTCTGATGCCCCCTGTCTTTATAGTGCGTGTGCTCTCACTGCTGATTGGCTGCGGTGTTGTGTATGTTGATTAGTCTCACTGTGTGTCCATCAGTGTGTGTCTGCACCATGATATACCGGTGTATATTATGACATCCCCCCTTTTATATAAGAAAATGTGCCTGCGTGACAATAAATAGTGTGTGGTGAATGTTCCTGACTACGTGTGTGCGAAATATTTACAGGATTATGTACATAAAACTAAGCTATTTACAAGGGAAGGTGCCTGGTGCAGAAAAAACAGTGTGTCACACAAATAACGAGATGAACACTATATACAAACCACTTGAACGATTAAACGGAAGAACAGAACAGACCAGAGAGTCCGTTAGTGCACAAAGTTCACAAATTAAGTCTCTGAGGTGGGCGACGAATTCTGGTTGACCGCCTCAAGGGTGGGTCAGGAGCCACCGGCTGAGGAGCGGGCTGGACTGCGTCAGAGTGAGGAGGATGCAGAGTAACCGGAATCTCCGCATAGTCCAGGTCAGAGACAGCAGGAGGACGTGGCACTGGCGGAGGATCACGTAGCGAGCGCGGAACGAGATGAAGGGCATGTCGATTACGGCGCAGAATGGAACGATCCGGTAGACGAACCAGGAATGAGCGGGGAGCCACCTGCCGAAGAACCACAGCAGTTGCAGACCAGCCACCATCCGGAAGATGGATGCGGACGTTGTCATCTGGAGCCAGAGCAGGGAGATCATGTGCACGGGAGTCATGAGCCTCCTTGTGCTGTGCACAAGACAGTTGCATTCGTTGAAGTACCGGAACATGGTCAAGGTTTGGGACGTGAATGGACGGCACCGTTGTCCTCAGGGCGGTGCGCAGGGGCCTTCTGGGAGGTGAGTACTTACTTTAAAAAGCCTTACCTTTACAGGAGCAGCCCTTTGGATTTCGGCGGCAGCGGTGCGCAGGGGCCTTCTTGGAGGTGAGTAGTGTATTTAAAAAGCCTTACCTTTACAGGAGCAGCCCTTTGGATTTCGGCGGCAGCGGTGCGCAGGGGCCTTCTGGGAGGTGAGTACTTACTTTAAAAAGCCTTACCTTTACAGGAGCAGCCCTTTGGATTTCGGCGGCAGCGGTTCGCAGGGGCCTTCTTGGAGGTGAGTAGTGAATTTAAAAAGCCTTACCTTTACAGGAGCAGCCCTTTGGATTTCGGCGGCAGCGGTGCACAGGGGCCTTCTGGGAGGTGAGTACTTACTTTAAAAAGCCTTACCTTTACAGGAGTAGTGAATTTAAAAAGCCTTGCCTGGTCCCGTGTCTGTTCTTCTTTTCTGTTTTATTTGTTTTTATATAAGGCGGGAACCGGAAGTTCGACCCGCGGACCGCTGGCAAGTCCCCCCCCACCCAACCAATAAATTCTGGTGGAGAGGAAACCCGAGACACTACACGTGTAGTGTCTCCCACCCGCCCTCCTCCTCTAACCTAATAATAAGACCCATTGGTGTAAGGTAAGTGCCATATTATATTATTATTATATTATTAGCATTGTGCAGGTCAAGGTTCGGAGGTGGAGGAGCAGTCTCTGTCAGCGAGAGAACCTGAGAACATCTAAGACACTCAGAAGGTAAGTAAGTGATTTTTACTTATTTTTACTTTTATACCTTTTTTCAAATTGTGTGTGTCGGGGGGAAACTGAAGTGACATCACAGAAAAGCTGTGGCCAGAGTGGCTGGTTGGGATTCTAACCTAAATTTTAAAAAAATTTGAGTATTTGGGAACTAATTAAACATAATTAAACATAATAACTTAATTATAATTTAGAGGATATCTAAGCCAGAGATCGGAGAGTATTATAGTTAGCTATCGCATTTCTATTAGAAATCTAGTGCTAGGAAACAGATTGTTGACAGTAACTTTGAAATTTAAAAAAAAGTATTGAAAAAAAAGACAAATTTTAATTTTAATTAATTGACGCAATGTCAGTTAGAGGGGTGCTGTGCTCTGACTGTGAGATGTGGCAGGTCCGGGAGGCTTCCAGCGTCCCGGATGGCTTCATCTGCAGAAAGTGCACCCAACTGGAGCTCCTCACAGACCGCATGGTTCGGTTGGAGCAGCAATTGGATGCACTTAGGAGCATGCAGGTGGCGGAAAGCGTCATAGATCGCAGTTATGTAAATGTGGTCACACCCAAGGTGCAGGCAGAGAAATGGGTGACCACCAGAAAGGGCAGGCAGTCAGTGCAGGAATCCCCTGTGGTTGTCCCCCTCTCGAACAGATATACACCTTTGGATACTGTCGGGGGGGGTAGCCTATCAGGGGAAAACAGCAGCAGCCAGAGCAGTGGCACCACGGCTAGCTCTGATGTTCAGAAGGGAGGGTCAAAGCGCAGAAGAGTAATAGTAATAGGGGACTCTATAGTCAGGGGCACAGATAGGCGCTTCTGTGGACGTGAAAGAGACTCCAGGATGGTATGTTGCCTCCCTGGTGCCAGGGTCCAGGATGTCTCCGAACGGGTAGAGGGAATCCTGAAGGGGGAGGGCAAACAGGCAGAGGTCGTTGTACATATTGGTACTAACGACATAGGCAGGAAGGGGCATGAGGTCCTGCAGCAGGAGTTCAGGGAGCTAGGCAGAAAGTTAAAAGACAGGACCTCGAGGGTTGTAATCTCGGGATTACTCCCTGTGCCACGTGCCAGTGAGGCTAGAAATAGGAAGATAGAGCAGGTAAACACGTGGCTAAACAGCTGGTGTAGAAGGGAGGGTTTCCGTTATCTGGACCACTGGGAGCTCTTCCGGGGCAGGTGTGACCTGTATAAGATGGACGGGTTGCATCTAAACCGGAGAGGCATAAATATCCTGGCCGCGAGGTTTGCTAGTGTCACAAGGGAGGGTTTAAACTAGTATGGCAGGGGGGTGGGCATGGGAGCAATAGGTCAGAAGGTGAAAGCATTGAGGGAGAACTAGGGAATAGGGACAGTGTGGCTCTGAGGCAGAGCAGACGGGGAGAAGTTGCTGAACACAGCGGGTCTGGTGGCCTGAAGTGCATATGTTTTAATGCAAGGAGCATTACGGGTAAGGCAGATTAACTTAGAGCTTGGATTACTACTTGGAACTATGATGTTGTTGCCATTACAGAGACCTGGTTGAGGGAAGGGCAGGATTGGCAGCTAAACGTTCCAGGATTTAGATGTTTCAGGCGGGATAGAGGAGGATGTAAAAGGGGAGGCAGAGTTGCGCTACTTGTTCGGGAGAATATCACAGCTATACTGCTAGAGGACACCTCAGAGGGCAGTGAGGCTATATGGGTCGAGATCAGGAATAAGAAGGGTGCAGTCACAATGTTGGGGGTATACTACAGGCCTCCCAACAGCCAGCGGGAGATAGAGGAGCAGATAGGTAGACAGATTTTGGAAAAGAGTAAAAACAACAGGGTTGTGGTGATGGGAGACTTCAACTTCCCCAATATTGATTGGGACTCACTTAGTGCCAGGGGCTTAGACGGGGCGGAGTTTGTAAGGAGGGCTTCTTAAAACAATATGTAAACAGTCCAACTAGGAAAGGGGCGGTACTGGACCTGGTATTGGGGAATGAGCCCGGCCAGGTGGTAGATGTTTCAGTAGGGGAGCATTTCGGTAACAGTGACCACAATTCAGTAAGTTTTAAAGTACTGGTGGACAAGGATAAGAGTGGTCCGAGGATGAATGTGCTAAATTGGGGGAAGGCTAATTATAACAATATTAGGCGGGAACTGAAGAACATAGATTGGGGGCGGATGTTTGAGGGCAAATCAACATCTGACATGTGGGAGGCTTTCAAGTGTCAGTTGAAAGGAATACAGGACCGGCATGTTCCTGTGAGGAAGAAAGATAAATACGGCAATTTTCGGGAACCTTGGATGACGAGTGATATTGTAGGCCTCGTCAAAAAGAAAAGGAGGCATTTGTCAGGGCTAAAAGGCTGGGAACAGACAAAGCCTGTGTGGCATATAAGGAAAGTAGGAAGGAACTTAAGCAAGGAGTCAGGAGGGCTAGAAGGGGTCACGAAAAGTCATTGGCAAATAGGGTTAAGGAAAATCCCAAGGCTTTTTACACGTACATAAAAAGCAAGAGGGTAGCCAGGGAAAGGGTTGGCCCACTGAAGGATAGGCAAGGGAATCTATGTGTGGAGCCAGAGGAAATGGGCGAGGTACTAAATGAATACTTTGCATCAGTATTCACCAAAGAGAAGGAATTGGTAGATGTTGAGTCTGGAGAAGGGGGTGTAGATAGCCTGGGTCACATTGTGATCCAAAAAGACGAGGTGTTGGGTGTCTTAAAAAATATTAAGGTAGATAAGTCCCCAGGGCCTGATGGGATCTACCCCAGAATACTGAAGGAGGCTGGAGAGGAAATTGCTGAGGCCTTGACAGAAATCTTTGGATCCTCGCTGTCTTCAGGGGATGTCCCGGAGGACTGGAGAATAGCCAATGTTGTTCCTCTGTTTAAGAAGGGTAGCAAGGATAATCCCGGGAACTACAGGCCGGTGAGCCTTACTTCAGTGGTAGGGAAATTACTGGAGAGAATTCTTCGAGACAGGATCTACTCCCATTTGGAAGCAAATGGACGTATTAGTGAGAGGCAGCACGGTTTTGTGAAGGGGAGGTCGTGTCTCACTAACTTGATAGAGTTTTTCGAGGAGGTCACTAAGATGATTGATGCAAGTAGGGCAGTAGATGTTGTCTATATGGACTTCAGTAAGGCCTTTGACAAGGTCCCTCATGGTAGACTAGTACAAAAGGTGAAGTCACACGGGATCAGGGGTGAACTGGCAAGGTGGATACAGAACTGGCTAGGCCATAGAAGGCAGAGGGTAGCAATGGAGGGATGCTTTTCTAATTGGAGGGCTGTGACCAGTGGTGTTCCACAGGGATCAGTGCTGGGACCTTTGCTCTTTGTAGTATATATAAATGATTTGGAGGAAAATGTAACTGGTCTGATTAGTAAGTTTGCAGACGACACAAAGGTTGGTGGAATTGCGGATAGCGATGAGGACTGTCTGAGGATACAGCAGGATTTAGATTGTCTGGAGACTTGGGCAGAGAGATGGCAGATGGAGTTTAATCCGGACAAATGTGAGGTAATGCATTTTGGAAGGTCTAATGCAGGTAGGGAATATACAGTGAATGGTAGAACCCTCAAGAGTATTGAAAGTCAAAGAGATCTAGGAGTACAGGTCCACAGGTCATTGAAAGGGGCAACACAGGTGGAGAAGGTAGTGAAGAAGGCATACGGCATGCTTGCCTTCATTGGCCGGGGCATTGAGTATAAGAATTGGCAAGTCATGTTGCAGCTGTATAGAACCTTAGTTAGGCCACACTTGGAGTATAGTGTTCAATTCTGGTCGCCACACTACCAGAAGGATGTGGAGGCTTTAGAGAGGGTGCAGAAGAGATTTACCAGAATGTTGCCTCGTATGGAGGGCATTAGCTATGAGGAGCGGTTGAATAAACTCGGTTTGTTCTCACTGGAACGAAGGAGGTTGAGGGGAGACCTGATAGAGGTGTACAAAATTATGAGGGGCATAGACAGAGTGGATAGTCAGAGGCTTTTCCCCAGGGTAGAGGGGTCAATTACTAGGGGGCATAGGTTTAAGGTGAGAGGGGCAAGGTTTAGAGTAGATGTACGAGGCAAGTTTTTTACGCAGAGGGTAGTGGGTGCCTGGAACTCGCTACCGGAGGAGGTAGTGGAAGCAGGGACGATAGGGACATTTAAGGGGCATCTTGACAAATATATGAATAGGATGGGAATAGAAGGATACGGACCCAGGAAGTGTAGAAGATTGTAGTTTAGTCGGGCAGTATGGTCGGCACGGGCTTGGAGGGCCGAAGGGCCTGTTCCTGTGCTGTACATTTCTTTGTTCTTTGTTCTTTGTGCGACCCATGAGCAGTTGGACTGGCAACAGGCCAGTGGACAGTGGGGCCGAGCGATAGGCCAGCAGGGCGAGGTAGAAGTCGGATCCCGCATCGGCAGCCTTGCAGAGGAGCCATTTGACTACGTGGATGCCCTGCTCCGCTTTGCCATTGGATTGGGGGTACAGGGGATTGGATGTCACATACACAAAGTTGTACCTCTTGGCAAAGTTGGACCATTCCTGGCTTGCGAAGCAGGGGCCATTGTCCGACATCACAGTGAGTGGAATGCCGTGACGAGCAAAGGTGTCCTTACAGGCACGGGTGACTGCAGACGATGTGATGTCGTGCAAACGTGCCACCTCCGGGTAGTTTGAAAAATCGTCTACAATCAGAACATAGTCCCTGCCCAGCGCGTGGAACAAGTCGATGCCGACCTTGGACCAAGGGGACGTGACCAACTCATGGGGCTGTAGGGTCTCACGTGGTTGGGCCGGCTGGAACCGCTGACAGGTGGGGCAGCTGAGCACTGTGTTGGTGATGTCGTCATTGATGCCGGGCCAGTATACCGACTCTCGGGCTTTCCGTCGGCACTTCTCCACGCCAAGATGGCCCTCGTGTAGCTGTTCCAAGACAAGCTGGCGCATGCTGTGTGGGATAACAATGCGGTCCAGCTTCAGGAGGACACCATCGACTACCGCCGATCATCTCTGATGTTGTAGAACTGCGGGCATTGGCCCTTGAGCCACCCGTCTGTTAGATGGCTTATGACACGCTGTAGCAGGGGGTCGGCCGCAGTCTCGCGGCGAATTTGGATGAGGCGTTCACCTGTGGCCGGTAGATTGGAGGCCACAAAGGCCACATGGGCGTCAACCTAGCAGACGAATCCCGCTGGGTCACACGGGGTGTTGACTGCCCTGGACAGAGCGTCGGCTATGATCAGGTCTTTGCCCGGGGTGTATACGAGCTGGAAGTCGTATCGCCGGAGTTTGAGCAGAATGCGCTGTAGGCGAGGCGTCATGTCGTTCAAGTCTTTTTGTATTATATTGACCAGCGGGCGATGGTCGGCCTCGACGGTGAATTGGGGAAGGCCGTACACATAATCATGAAACTTGACGACACCGGTCAAAAGGCCCAGGCACTCCTTTTCCATCTGCGCGTAGCACTGTTCCGTGGGGGTCATGGCGCGTGACGCATATGCAACGGGGGCCCATGATGAGGCCACATCGCGTTGCAGGAGCACCGCCCCAATGCCAGTTTGGCTGGCATCGATCAAAATGTTTGTCTCTTTCGCTGGATCTCAAAAGGCCAATACCGGGGCCGTGGTAAGTTTGGTTTTAAGTTCTCTCCATTTCCGCTTGTGGGCAGGAAGCCATTGGAAGTCTGTCGTCTTCCTGACCAGGTTCCTGAGAGCTGTGGTATGAGAGGCGAGGTTAGGGATGAACTTCCCTAGGAAGTTGACCATGCCCAGAAATCGGAGGACCGCCTTCTTGTCCTCTGGCTTTTTCATGGCTGAGATGGCAGCCACCTTGTCCGCATCCGGCCGCACACCCAACTGGGAGATGTGGCCCCCTAGGAACTTGAGTTCCGTCTGGCCGAAGGAGCATTTGGCTCTGTTGAGGCGTAGGCCCTGCTCCCGTATGTGTTTGAACACGCGCTGGAGGTGACTGATATGCTCCTGGTGGACCAAATGATTATGTCGTCGACATAGACGCGAACACCTTCAATGCCTTCCATCATTTGTTCCATGATCCTGTGGAATACTTCTGACACCGATATGATCCCAAACGGCATCCTGTTGTAACAATATCTGCCAAAAGGGGTGTTAAAGGTACACAGTTTCCTGCTGGATCTGTCTAGTTGAATTTGCCAGAATTCTTTCGCGGCATCAAGTTTGGTGAAGAGCTTGGCGGGAGCCATCTCGCATGTGATCTCTTTGCGCTTGGGGATTGGGTAATGCTCCCTCATTATGTTGCGATTCAGATCCTGTGGATCAATGCAGATTCTGAGCTCGCTCACCATGGAACTGACCCAGTCGGTTGGTTCCGTAACTCTGGAGATCACTCCTTGGTCTTGGAGGTCCTGCAGCTGCTGCTTGAGGCGGTCCTTGAGGGGTGCTGGGACTCTGCGAGGTGCATGCACCACGTGGCGTTCTGTTTGAGTATGATCTTGTAAGTATATGTGAGCATGCCCATGCCTTCGAAGACGTTGCGGTGCTGGTCGATGATGGCGTTGAGTTGCGCCCTGCAGTCAGCATCCTGGAAGGCAGACACGTCATCAGGAGAGAGAGAGTGAACTCTTTGAATGAGGTTTAGCAGCTTGCACGCCTGTGCGCCAAGCAGAGAGTCCTTCGAGGAGCCCACAATCTCGAAAGGAAGGATGGCTTTTCGTGACTTGTGCGTCACTTCGAGTTGGCCTGAGCCGGTAGCAGGAATGATGTTGCCAATGTAGTCCAATAGCTGACAGGCCGATGGAAGAATGGTTGGTTTAACACAAAGGCTTTGGAAAGCAGACCACGCCATGAGATTGGTGCAGGCACCAGTGTCCAGGTGGAATTGTATTTGGGACCGGTTGACCGTCAGGGTGGCACACCACTCATCGTCTGGATCGATGCTGTATACTGACAGCGGCTGGCGTCTTTGCTTCGGGGACAGCCTGTTTTTCGTTACGACACCGTCTCGAAAAGGCGCCTTCGGGTCCTCGGTGTCACTGCTGTGTGGGAGGTCGGATTCGGACTCGGTGACCGTGGGTTGAATTGCCCGAACATTCCTGCGAGGCTGGCTGAAGCGATATGAAGCGATATGAATTGGAAGGCTGAGCTGCTCGACAGCAGGCAGCATAGTGGCCAAGGCGAATGTTCACTTACTGCATATTCTTTTTTTAAAAAATTATTTTATAATGTTAACGTTCACCTTGCTTTGTTAAATTTTGCTAATGGTTATGTAAAAATTTTGTTTCGATAAAAATTTGAATAAAAATAATTTAAGGTGCGAGGGGCAAGGTTTAGAGGGGATGTACGAGGCAAGTGTTTTACACAGAGGGTAATGGGTGCCTGGAACTCAGGAGGTGGTGGAAGCAGGGACGATCGTGACATTTAAGGGGCATCTTGACAAATACATGAATAGGATGGGAATAGAGGGATACGGACCCCGGAAGTGTAGAAGATTTTAGTTTAGACGGGCACGAATGGTTGGCGCACACTTGGAGGGCCGAAGGGCCTGTTCCTGTGCTGTACTTTTCTTTGTTCTTTGTTCTATGTCCCTGGTGGGTGTCCTCTGATGGGGCTCAGAGGCCAGAGGGCCCTGACTCACTCAGCTATGCTGCCCTGTCCGTGTGCTGGCTGTGAGACGCAACCTCATCAGACGGGTTAGGGTTTGGAACTCGGGGGAGCTGGTGATCACTGTCGCCACTCCATGGGAATGGTCCGGGTTGGCACCTGGAGCCCCCTCCTCCCACGCGGTGCCCTGCAGGTTCGCCTTGGGACGGAGGGGAAGCTGGTTCAAGCCCTTGCATCATCTGGCTGCCAGTCGTGGCAGTTCCCCATTGTCCACACCATCGTGTTGACGACCGCGGCGATGCTCCTTAGTGAATGGGCCATGCTCTGCAGCGCCTTAGCAATCCCCCCTTGCGACAGCGACAAGCTCATCGGCCAACCCAGTCAACTCCAGGCCCACTCCTCTAAGGTTGTGAGGATTCTTATGTCCGGCATACCACCGCTCGTCTGCGCTCTCTCTCAGCGACTGTGGGGAGCTTTTCCTGAGGAAACACAGAGAGGACATCGTTAGCCTCAAGCATGGTCACAGTGGTGGGGGGGATGTGAATGAAGGGTTCGGGTTTTGAAGGTTTGTTGAGGGAGGGTTGTGGGTCACATGGAGATTTGGGGGGGGGCAGCTGTTTGTGTAGGGGTGGAAAGATCTTGGTGGGGTGTGGCGTGGGTGTCTATTCACTCGTGCTGCCCGGTTGACCATTTTCCTGCACTGGAGGCCAGTCCTCCTGGTCACACTCACCAAGCTCACGGCCGCTGCCACCTCGTCCCAGGCAGCACTTGTGGCTGACCCTCCTGGACCCTCCCAGGAACAGAACATCCCTCCTGGCCTCCACAGCATCTAGCAGCCACCCCAAGTCTGGGTCCACGAATCATGGGGTCAGTCTTCTCGGTGCCATTGTTGTGTGCTGGCTGGGGTTGGCTGAGCAAGTGCTGCTTAAGTGCTACTCGACCTTGTTAGCGGGGGGCTGGCGAGCGTGCTGCAGGCAAATCAGCTGGCTGGCACCCTGCACTACCAGCCTGAGATGTGGGGAAGCCCGCTAATTATTTTTAAAAGTATGGGAATGAGGTTCCCGCCCTTCTTGGGCAGGAACCTTGCTACGTCACAAATGTGGGGCGGGGAAAATCAGAAAATTAGATCTCAAGATTCTTATTTATTGACTCTCGAGGAATTTTGCACCCACGTTGTAATTTCACATGTGCAAATTCCTGGCAACTGACAAGTCACCTGACGTCTGATATTACAAATTGGCCAATTTCTGGAAGTTTCCAATGGGAGTTGCAATTAAGATAGGATAAGCATCCTCCTATGGAATTTCACACTGCTGATGTCAAGAAATATATGGAAGATATTCTTCCTAATTCATCGGGATAGAGGATGGATCATTCAGGAATTAATAACTGGAACATTGTGGAATCTAATCCCTTAGGCAATAAAACAACAGCCAAGACTATCTAGACATGAGCTCATGAACTTACTTCCAAAGTCACAATGGGGAGCAAGGTAATGCGACCAGACAACCATTTTTGGTTGTGAAGAGTTAGTGAAGGGTGAGGCTGAGGATTTGAACATCAATTAGGGCAGTTTATGGAGAGGCCGAGGATTAGATATTCACTTCCTCCTTGGAAACAGGGCAGTGGAGATTAAATAGAGGTTGTAGCCTTATTGCCTCAATGGTCTTCTGTCACTTCCCAACTTTAATTGGGCTGAAGGTACCTGACTGAATCAGGCTGAAACTCATCAATCCAGCCAAACAGTAGTCACACAACAATCATGGCTCTCCAATGCAATTCTTACTGCTGATCATGCCTGCTTTGGAAATTCCACTAAGTAAATCTGATTGCAATCCCTCTTGGGATCTACTTTACCCCCGGAGCGGCCTCTGGGCCACTGGATGTACACAGTTTAAATTGCTCCCATTCTTTTTCCTTTGAGTAAAGCTCCCCACACTTCCTACAGGGACATTCTTGAGGCTGTGTGCCTGTGCTAGCTGGTTCAGAGAGGCTAGCAGTAGTTTGCAGACCATGGAGACTGAATCAGTGCATTGCAAATTTCTCTACCAATTTATAATGGTATATGAGCAAAACTGCGCAGTTGGATTGACAACTGAGGGAAATAAACTTGTTGGGGTGGAGAGATCGATGGGAGGAATGGGACAGACTGGATTGTTCTACAGAGAGCCAACATAGATACAAAGTGTGGTATAAACACACTGGACTTTGCACTGGGGCCAAATGTGAGGAGGGGGGTGGGGGTGGGGGGGGTGGGGGGGGGGGGGGTGGCGGTTGGGAGATGGTCCCATCTCCTTCAGAAACTGTGGACTGCCTGGCTAGTATTGCTGGGGCTTCACCTGGAGGATAATAGCGATGGTCGTGCAATCTCAAAATTGAAGAATTGGAGTCCGAGCACCCTGGTGACAAAGGGGGAGCAAGTGGCGTCATTGCCACAAGGGCTGCCAATGCCGTTAAAGAACCTCGCTGGGCTCTGTAAGCCAAGAAGGGCCTGCCAACCCAGGCACCGACCAAGAGGCCACGAGGTTTCACTGTGCTATCTCCCTCAAATGGCTGAAGTCTCCCCACATCAGCAGCTGGTAGAATTCTAGCCAAGACAGGAAGAGGCATTTAATTGACTGCTTAGGCGGCCCTTTTGTCTCCTGGCGGACAAGCCTTCCGCCACCTTTTAGCACTCCTGGCAAAATGGCATGGCAGTGGCAAGATGATGAGCCTAGCAGCCGTCATTTCCCGTGCCAACTTCCCGGACTTTCCCAAGCACACCCCAATTGGCTGCTAAAATTAAGCCACTTGACTCTATCGTGGAATTTGATGCCAGTGATGGAACCCTGCATTGCCATCATCGGGCAAGGCCTGCAGCTCTCCATTGCTTGTAAACACCATTGGGAATGGTGGCTGATGCTGGTGATGCAACTACCAGAGGCCTACGAATGACAAGAGATTCAAGCCACCATGTGAGGGCAAGATGGGTTTCATGATATTCAGGTAAACATCATAGCACAAACATACACATATACTGATGGACCGATCAACGGACCAATCAACACACACACAACACCACAGCCAATCACAGGCAAAAGCATACGCAGTACAAAACAGGGAACACAACACTTGCTGGGCATTCCAGCAGGAGACAGCTCAGGGCACAGATCTCATAGCAAGCCACTCAGACCTCCACCATGTGCTGAGTGCCACTACAAGATAGTATTAGGAATAGGTCCACAGATTCTAGGGTTATGATCAAACCTCAGTATCCAGTTTATCACTGTAAATAAATGTTAGTAATAAAACTGAGTTGTACCATTCGCAACCGTGTTGGTTCGTCTGTGTAGCAGAGTACCCAACACATCAATGGGGATCTTGGGATGGGGATTGCCACCTGCGACGGGGAGGGGTGGGGGGGGGGTGTGTTCGGAGGTTTTAAGAAAGGCAGGCATTGTTCCTCAAAGAGTCCATCTTCCTGATTTCAGTTCCCTGGATTGGGCACTGAGTGCCTTTACTGTCTGGCGTACCATTTCCCCCTCCCCGAAAGCTCACAAGCAAACCGGACTGAAGTTGCTTCTCAGAATCTGAGTGTTGCAAAGAACTGTGGCGGTGGGATGATGCCCTTAAGGGGCATTAAAGGCCTCAATTATCATCCAGGAGGTTGGACTGTCCACCAACCTTCTCACTCTGGGCCTTGACCAGGAGAGAAGCTAAAAGGTGGACGGGTCCCATCCCTCAACCTGCTGCCCACTTAAATACCGGTCTTGTTTCTACAACCGCTGCCAAAGGGACTTAAACCCTCTCCCATCAAAGCGGCATGGTGACACAGTGGTTAATATTGCTGCCTCACAGCATTTAGGGACCTGGGTTCAATTCCGACCTTGGGTGACTGTGTTGTGTTTACACTTTATCCCGTGTCAGCATGGGTTTGCTCCCTGGACTCCGCTTTCCTCCCATGATTCAAAGATATACAGGTTAGGTGGATGGGCCATGCTAAAAATGCCCCTTAGAATCCAGGGATGTGCAGAGGATAGGGCAGGGGAGTGCTCTTTCAGAGGGTCGGTGCAAACTCGATGGACCAAATGGCCTCCTTCTGCACTGTATGGATTCTAAGCAAAATGTTCCTGGGATTAACTCTGCAGACACCGTAGCTTCTGTCCACAATTGACCACTTATAGTGGAAAATGGAGGGCAGATTTCTGGAAAGCTATCTCAATAGCAAGGGGGAAAATGTGCATCCCTTAATGCAGACCAGGGTGTGTTTGGTTCTCAATAAATGATCTTAGCAAGAATGGCAGCCGTGAAATGTCAAATGGCCACAATGCCCCAAGTTCAAGAGAGGAAAAATTGTCTAGATTTCTGCTCCTGATTGCTGCCAAGTAACATCTGCTGCTAATGCCTCTGTGTGGACATCAGGTGGAGAGTAGGTTGGCATAGCTGTGATGCTTCCTACTATACGGTTGTCTGTAGATATGTATTATTGAGACTCTCAAAATTAATTGCACTTGTTCAAGTTTCTAGAGGGTGACTGCTGGAATTAGAGTTGACACATTTAGGGAAGAAGTGATGGAGAAAATTGGAGAAGGACAAAGATTCAACATTAATCCATCTCTCATTTGTTTTACAAAGGAAGCCTTATGAAGTAAGGTGCGCATCTCTGTGGTGTCTTTCACAACCTCAACATCCCAAAGCACTTTACAGCCAGTGAAGTATATTTTTTGAAGTGCAGTCACTGATGTAATAAAGAAAACAAGGAATTGCATTTATATAGCACCTTTCATTGGTGCTATGTACCTTGCTACCATGGGCAGCATGGTAGCATATGGTTGGCACAGTGACTTCACAGCTCCAGGGTCCCAGGTTTGATTCCCCGCTGGGTCACTGTCTGTACGTGGTCTGCACGTTCTCCCCGTCTCTGCGTGGGTTTCCTCCAGGTGCCCCGGTTTCCTCCACAGTCCAAAGATGTGCAGGTTAGGTGGATTAGCCATGCTAAATTGCCCTTACTGTCCAAAAAGGATAGGAGGGGTTATTGGGTTCGGGGGATAGGGTGGAAGTGAGGGCTTATGTGGGTTGGTGTAGACTCGATGGGCTGAATGGCCTCCTTCTGCACTGTATGTTCTGTGTTCATTTTTAAAAATATAAATTTAGAGTACCCAATTCATTTTTTCCAATTAAGGGGCAATTTAGCGTGGCCAATTCACCTCCCTGCACATCTTTGGGGATGTGGGTGCGAAACCCACGCAAACACGGGGAGATTGTGCAAACTCCACACGGACAGTAACCCAGAACAGGGATCGAACCTGGGACCTTGGCGCCGTGAGGCAGCAGCACTAGCCACTAACCACTAACCTGATTGAATAAACAGGAGGTCGGTTTAACAGCACACCTGAGAGATGGCACTACAGACAGTGCAGTTCTCCTGCAATGCAGCATGTCAGCCCAGGTTTGTGTTCAAGTGTCTGGGGCGGGACTTGAACCCACAACATCCTGGCTCAGAGGCATGAGGGGCACCGACTGAGCTGCAGCTGAAACTAAAGGCCACTTGCATATAACTGAAACAATCCTACTAATCCCTTTGTAGGCATTTGGTTATTCCTGTGTGAGAGTAAAGTGTATTAAATTTTTATCCTCTTTCTTGTAAACTGAGGCTTCCTTTTTGGGCAATGGTATATTCATCCTTAAGTCATGTGAAATAGCTGCTCTAAAATAATAGCAGGAACCCTGATAAAGGCCTCATTAGCAGCGTAGTCATCCATCATTTCTTTTGGATTATTCACAATGTGTTCCGATTACGTTAGTCAGCGTTTTTGAAATATTTATTTTAAATTCATTTATTCAGGAGTATATTCAATTGTTTAACGACAGATCACAATTGTAATAAGTGTTAGGGAGGGCAAATTTGTTTTAATGTACCAAGGACTGACGAGCAGGGAGGTTTCATTTCTATTCATTTCTCTTCTTCTGAACGGGAGAGTACGCAAGTTTTACAGCCAATTAGGTAGAAAGCATCAATGCAATGGAATAAAGTGGTCACTTTGACTTGGGCTTGACACAAACTTCAAGCTAAGACTTTGACTTGAACAAACTTCTTGAACCTTAAAATCATGTATCTTCTAACGTTTGAGAGTTGCACGGCATGGACAACATTTACAGTCACATTTCTATTACGTAGCACCCATTTATGTGCCCTCTCTCAGCTCCCACTCACTCATGCTCTCTCTTCTATATTGCTCACTCATGCCCTCCTCATTCAGCCACAATCGCTTATCCATCTGGGTGGGCCTCTCCCCCCAACATGGATTTCTCCACCTTCCCTGGATGTGGGAGTGGAGAGAAGGGGCTGTCATGATTGAAACCACATACCCTGACTGATTCCCAGGCTCCCAAACCCCACCCCCTCAGTCCCATTCCTGGCCTCCTCCCAAACCCCCCAACACCCCATCCCTGGCGCCACGCTTGACTTACCTCCCTACCCCGCCTGGCCCCACTCGCAGCCTCCCTCACCTCCTCCGACCTCAACCCCCACCACATTCTCTGACAATCTCCCATGTACTGCGCTGTAATGTTCTATGTTCTATGGCTCCTCTCCCCTCCAGCCCTGATCTCAGTCCTCGGGTCCCATTCTCACCCCAGTCGCCGGCATTGCCTCCGGCAGCCAAGGAGACACCAGACAGATGATTCCGCGGAGGAAGACACCTTGCAGGCTGTGTGTGGGAGCAGAAGCTACTGGAGGCCTCTGCACCATTGAATCATAGAAATCAGGCTGGACAATCACGTTAGATTTGGGTAGGTGGATGCTGTGCCACGGGGCACCCAGGCCGGGTCCCGCTTGTCTCGTCCCAAAGATCCAGATTAATTTCCCTGCCTTAACGATCACCCAATTTTATCAGGAAAAGTGGGGAGCCATACTTCACATATAAGGGAACTGTATGAGCTTGTGTGCCACATTTTGTCCAGCCCTGTTATGAAATCTTCAGGTTGCTTTGGGCTGACTTGAGAGAAGTATATTTTCAATTATTTATTAAAAATAATCCTTCTGGTTTGGTAGTTTTTTTTACATCAAATATATTCCCTCCTGATCTTGATGGATGTGGATAAGGAACTGGGGCGGGATTCTATGATCCCCTGCTGGGTCGGAGAATCGGCGGGGGGGTGGCGTGAATCCCACCCCCGCCGGCTGCCGAATTCTCCGGCACCGGAGATTCGGCCAGGAAGGGAATCGCGGCGCGCCGGTCGGCGGCCCCCACCCCCCCCCCCCCCGGCGATTCTCCGGCCCGCGATGGGCCGAAGCCCCGCTGCTGTAATGCTGACCCCGCCGGCGTGAATTAAACCACCTCCCTTACCGGCGGGACCAGGCGGCGTGAGCGGGCTCTGAGGTCCTGCGGGGGGGGGGGGGCGATTTGTCCCCGGGGGGTGCCCCCACGGTGGCCTGGCCCGCGATCGGGGCCCAACGATCCGCAGGCGGGCCTGTGCCGTGGGGGCACTCTTTTACTACACGTCGGGTGTGTAGGTCTCCGCGATTGCCGACGCATAGGTGACCCCCCCTGCGCATCCGCGGGGATGACGTCAGCAGCCGCTGACGCTTCCGCGCATGCAAGGACTTCCGCCCTCCGGCCCTACCTGACATGGCGCCAAAGGCCTTCCATGCCAGCCGGCAGGACGGCAACCACTCTGGCGCGGGCCTAGCCCCTAAAGGTGAGGGCTTGGCCCCTGAGGTGCGGAGAAATCCGCACCTTTGGGGCGGCCTGACGCCGGTGTGGTTCACGCCACTCCATCCTGCTGGGACCCCCCGCCCCGCCGGGTAGGGGAGAATCCCGCCTCTGATCTTTCTGTTTTTAAACTCTGGGGCCCACCAGACTACACAACTTAATCATCTCTTGTCATGTACATTCCTTGGTTCCTATGATATTGTCCTTTAAGGATTAAGAGCAGTCAGCCCTGATAAGGGAACACCTTGGTTAGTGGAAAAACTATAACTGTTTTCCATCTTTGTTCACTGTATTCATTCTTAGTAATGAAAGATTTTCAGTTGTAGAATTCCATCTAAGACAAGGAATGTTCCTTTGTGAAGATTACACATTCGAATATGTTTACATTTTTAATTGGCTGGTCGTGTTCTGCACTGCGTCAAAGACTGCCAAAATAATTTGGACATTCCACAAATTGATAATTTATTGGCATAAAATATAAAATGTGTTGTGCTTTTTGTTTTAGAACTGCAATTTAAGGTATGCTGGATTCATTTCAATTCCCATTCAGAATGTCAGAGCACAAGTTTACCTAAAGAGGAATTAGCTGCACTGAAGTATAAGGCAGCCTGATGATTTCCCCGTAATCTTGTGGGTAGTTGAGAGGGGAACCTCGAGGTGGTGGTGTTCCCAGACATCTGCTGCCCTTGCCCTTCTATGGTAGCTGCCGAAGGAACCTCAATCAGTTCCTTTTTCTTTAATGCCAACATGATTATCCTCCCATGTTGCTCACAGCAGCAAGATTAAATTGTAATTCCTGGAGCATCCGCCACCTCCTAGGTTTAGTGCGTGATCAAGGAACGTGGCATCGAGAAGTGGGGTGCCCACTGAGAACCACTTACCAGCCTTTGCATCCACCCCTCTTGCAGGCAAACCCCTCCCTGTGTTCCCTGACGTGTCCCACTCAACTCTGTCCAGGGATTCCATGATGATCTCACTGTATCGGTGGCGGCCACGGCTGTTGGTGGCGCTGCCCGCAGTGGAGCGTTGATAGTCTCTGATTGGTCAGCAGTTCTCGGCAGACAAGATTCCCACCACGGGGTTCTAAATTCCAGGAAAGACTTGGCACAAGCGTGTTCAGTCTCTGACGGTTACATGATATTGCTAGGCCTCTCTCCCTGAAGTCATTGAAACGGTGGACCTGGCCTACATTGTGAACATTAAATTTAGCCCAATATGTGAATCCATTTCTAGCAATAATAAAAGTAATGGCCGGACGTTTCTGGCCGTTGGGATTCTCTGATGCCGCCGGCAGCGCACCCCGCCCATGGGTTTCCTGGCGGTGTGGCGTGGCTTCAATGGGAAATCCCACTGACAGCAGCAGGAAGAGAGAATCCCGCCACCAGCGAATGGTCCTGCCATCTCCCGCCGCTGAGAACCACCACACAGCTGGTGGACCGGAGGATCTTTCCATGCTTATTGTTTACCACCAATAACAGGTAACAAGGAACTTTACTGTAGGAAACAGGATGACTTATATTCTAACTGAAGTGAGTTTCTGGGGTGGGGGGAGAGGAGAGTGGGGGGCAGCACGGTAGCATATTGGTTAGCACAATTGCTTCACAGCTCCAGGGTCCCAGGTTCGCTTCCTGGCTGGGTCACTGCCTGTGCGGAGTCTGCACATTCTCCCCGTGTGTGCATGGGTTTCCTCCGGGTGCTCCGGTTTCCTCCCATAGTCCAAAGATGTGCAGGTTAGGTGGATTGGCCATGCTAAATTGCCCTCAGTGTCCAAAATTGCCCTTAGTGTTGGTTGAGTGGGGTTACTGGGTTATGGGGATAGGGTGGTGTGGGCTTGGGTAGGGTGCTCTTTCCAAGAGCCGTTGCAGGCTCGATGGGCCGAATGGCCTCCTTCTGCACTGTAAATTCTATGAAACATTTCCAGTAAGTCCATTTCCATCTCACCTGCATCAGAATGGAACCCAGACTAGTTTAACAAATGGACAGCTTTTAAATCCAGTGAGCTAAACTAGTCAGCAGTGAAGCACATTCCCCATTCTTGCTGAATCAATTCAATCTGGCTTTTATTTAAAATATTTTGATTAATTCATAGTGCTGAGATTCTATTGGCATGGCTTCATGAAATCAAAATCTCAGACATTGCTCATTTTCATGGATCACAATCATCAATAGTAAAAGTTATTTCTTATTTTTGTTCACACTGAGTTTCTTAGTTCTTTTATCTTGTATTCGAAGAATTTTTATGTGGATAGACTAACTAAATGAAATAAGTATCAAAAGAGTTATTTCTTATTTAGTCTATCGTTGAAGCATATTTAAGTGCTTCAAACAAACTACATTCCCATAAATGGGCAATGAATATCGTTTAACCATAGTCATAGTTGTGTGTTTTGTTAACAGTGTAACTGAATTACACAGCACTACAGAACAGAGGGGGATATTTATCCAATTACATATGAACAATGTGTTAATTGATTGCAAAAAAGGAATGGGAGACCCAATTTTCCGATCAATGCAGAGGGTTTTGTGATGTCCACCAGCTTATTTAACCTTGAAAGGATATCCAATTAACTTAAATTTATTTAAAAACCTTTAAAAGTGTTTTCTTTGGGTGCGGTTGAATGGCCTCGTTGCGTTTACTCAGTGATGCGTCGAGGCCGTTAAATCTTGTGAGACGACTCTTGCGAGATTTACGATGATCGGGATGCCTCTTGAGATCTAACGATCTAAGCAGTTAGCTTCACTTGAATATGCCTGTGTTGGAGTCTCCCAAGGCCTGGGATCGAACACCCGGGCCTTGGACACCTTGACGTGGCGCCATTTAGCATTGGTCCACACAAACGTGGGTCTCCCAGATGATTGGAAGCCCCTGGGTGGTCAGGCTCTGCACAGTGTGGTACCCTGGCACACCTGATGCCAGTGGGCACCTTGGCACTGCCACATGGACACCTTGACAGTGCCACCCTGGCATTGCCAGGGTGCCCAGGTGGCACTGCCAGGTTGGCAGAATCACTGCCAATCTGTGAGGAAATTGATGTAAGTGCGGCCTCGGCGAAGCTTTCCTTGCCGAGGCCCCAAAAGAACATGAGTCCTGTTTAAGAATGGGGTCATTCTCGGCACTGCAGGCCTCGAAAAGCACCTCACTAAATGCACCCAAAACAGGACTTTGTTTTTTTCCTGTTACATTTTGCCCTTTACTTACTTCATGCAATAGATTTTTATACAGGGCTGATTGCACAAACTCAAAGCAACTGGTTACCACTTCCCTGAACAACCAACAGTCCACCAACACAGTACTGCCGTTCCGCCCCCCCCCCCCAACACTCCCCCCACCACTTCAACCCTGTTATGGGCCACGGTTTAGAGAACCCCAAAGTGTATCATGGAGTTCACCTTTTTATAGATTGTGGTATGGGGCCATTTCCAATGAGTCAAACTGTATCTCAGGCAACTTTGAATGTTTAGCCACTGCCATAATGACCTCATTGTTTTGCATTTTGTCAGGTAATGTTAACTGCAATGATTTTGCCAAATCTAACTGTCTGCTTTTAGTCTCTGTCCGTAAAGTACTGCGTGTGACCGTCTTCACCCCCAAAAACTTTAGTGCCTCTGAAGGAGCCATTGTCCACAACACACTCCCTACTTAAACTAAAATACCACACCTGATGAGCAACCACAATATGCTCAGCCCTCACTATCTTTAAGTTCACTAAGCGAATCCAATAGATAGACTTTTATCCCCCTCGAGCCCCCAATTTGTTATGGGCCAGGGTTTAGAGAACCCCAAAGTGTATCATGGAGTTCACCTGACCCACAACTTTTAATAGATTGTGGTATGGGGAGCACACGGCCCACTCTACAGGTGTGGTACAGCAGAAATGGAAAAGTATTTTTTAAAGCAAAACAATGTCTATTCTATGAACTCAAGTTAACCTTTTTAAAACATACAGTGAACACCTTAGCAACCATTAATTCAAATACAACCCCCAAAGAATACAACACTAAATAATCCTTTAAGCTTTCCTTTTAACATCCATAAGACTTAAAACACCTTTTTCCAGAAGCACATCAGGTTAAAGTCACTACTGTTATTAGTTTTAAATCACCAGGATCGATTTACAGTCTTTAGATTACAGAGAGAGATTCATACACCTTCTGGCTGTGACTGCAGCTATCCAGCTCTGAAAACGAAATTAAAACACACCCTGCAGCAAACAGCCTAAAACTAAAGTAATAAGCTGACAGACAACCCAGCTGCACCCACTGTCTGACATCACTGCAGTAATAAACACCCATTTCTTAAAGGTATTCTCACTACAGAAATGTATATACATCCCCATTTAGAAACACCCATTTCTTAAAGGTACTCTCACATGACAACCCCCAATCTCACCCTCATGCAGAGGCTTTCTCTCTTTTTACATATTTTGGGCACGATTCTCTGGTCCCCCAGCCATGTGTCTCTCGGCAGTGTGCCGTTCCCTGGCAGCGGGATTCTCTCTTCCCATTGCTTGTCAATGACATTTCCCATTGAAGCCACGCTACCCCTCCGGGAAACGCATAGGTGGGGGTGTGCTGCCAGTGGGAACAGAGAATTCCAACGGTCAGAGAATTCCAGCCCTTGTCTAAGGCTTGTATACTAACCTGAGACATTTGAAGTAACATTAAAAAAAAATTATTATTCCAAAAATTGTTGCTTGCACTTTTATAATCATTTGCTTGTATTAACTATAATATAACTGCTGAAATCCACAGCCACACCTTAGTTACCATTGGCCTTGACTATCCCAAAACACTTCAGGCTGGCCCCCCATCACCTTACTCACGTCGAGTCCCAATAACCCATCATCCCTGTGTCCTGGACCTACATTGACTCCATTTTAAAATTTGTTTCTCCCTCCAAATCTCTCCTTGGCCTCATCCATCCATATCTCTTTAATCCTCTTTGGCTCCAAAAGCCTGAGATAAATACTTTTCAATTGACTCATACAAAACATGGGACCATGGGGTTACACATTCTAGAGCTCTTACATTTCTGGATATATTGCTAAGATATCGCTACTGCTATTAGTCTATGTCCTGGCAGTGCCATGATCTTATCCCTCCTGAAGTTGGATAATACAGCCCCTTTCAAAAAGGAGGAATTGGTTTCTGTTGTACATTGGCACTCGATTGAAATATCAGCGGTCAATGTAAAATTGCAGACTGCATTAGCATTTCATACGTGCATATTGACTCGGTATATCTGCAGCGTATTCCATGACAAAACCACTAAATGTTAGCACTCTGACATTATCTACTGATGTGCTAAACTGTTATCTTTTGGTCATTTTCTCCTTCTTCGTGAGCAACCGTGCATAAGTCCAGCTGTGGTGACAAAGGGAAATAAACATACATAAATCAGCACCACCAAACTGCTGCCAACTCCCAGTGGAAGCTTGAACCTTTCAACTGGTCATTCATCTCACTGCTGTTTGTGGGATCCCAATGTGCAAATTGGCAACTGTATTTTCCTTCTTAGCTACAGTGATTGCCCTTGCGAATAACAGTGAATTACTGCGGATGCTGGAATCTGAAACAGAAACAGAAAATGCTGGACAATCTCAGCAGATCTGGCAGCATCTGTGGAGAGAGAAGGGAGCTAACATTTCAAGTCTGGATGACTCTTTGTCAAAATGATTGCGCTTGTGTAACCCATGGCTGCAAAATGTTGTGGATGTGAATGGCAGTATTCTAATATCGATTAAAAAAAACACTTCCTTTCCTTTTCTAGAAATGGTGTCAACCAATCAGTCTGCCAGGTGCAGTATTTAAGAGTGGAATTACTCTTGATTTGGTAATAGCAAACTGCCCGGCTCAATCGGTCACATTATTTGGCGACATTCACATAGACATGGTGGGCTGCATACAAATGATATAGCACATCATTGTAAGAGGGCGGCAAGGTGGCGCAGTGGTTAGCACCGCTGCCTCGCTCCGCTGAGGATCCGAGCTTGATCCTGGCTCTGGGTCACTGTCCGTCTGGAGTTTGCTCATTCTCCCCGTGTCTGTGCGGGTCTCACCCCCACAATCCAAAAGATGCGACTGGTAGGTGAATTTGCCTCGCTACGTTGCCCCTCATTTGGAAGAAAAAAAGAATTGGGTACTCTAAATTTAAAAGAAAAACAACATGGGCAGGATTCTCCGACCCCCCGCCAGGACGGAGAATCGCCGGGGGTCGGTGTGAAACCCGCCCCCGCCGGCTACCGAATTCGCCGGCGCCGGAGATTCAGCGGGGGCTGGAATCACGCCGGTCGGTGGCCCCCCCCCCGGCGATTCTCCGACCCGGATGGGCCGAAGTCCCGCTCGTTCTATGCAGGTCCCGCCGGCGTAAATTGGAGTTGATCCCTTAGCGGCGAGACCTGGCGGCGCGGGCGGTCTCCGGGGTCCTGTGGGGGGGCCCCCAGGGTGGCCTGGCCCGTGATCGGGGCCCACCGATCCGCGGGCGGGCCTGTGCCATGTTGGCACTCTATTCCTGTGCGCCGACCGTGTAAGCCTCCACGATGGCCGACGCGTAGGTGAACCCCGCTGCGCACGCGTGGGGATGATGTCAGCTGCCGCTGGCGCTCCTGCGCATGCGCGGACCCGCGCCGGCCGGAGGAGTCTCTTCGGCCCCGGCTGGCGTGGCGCCAAAGGCCTTCCACGCCGGCCGGCGGAGCGCCAACCACTCCGGGGTGGGCCTAGCCCCTGAAGGTGCGGAGGATTCCGCATCTTTGGGGCGGCCCGATGCCGGAGTGGTTCACGCCACTCCGTCCCGCCGGGACCCTCCGCCCCGCCGAATACGGGAGAATCCCGCCCCATATCATTGCAGAAGGAGATCAATCAAACCTACTGTGAATAGATTGGGAGAAATCTGGACATAGAACCCCAGAACATAATCACACTGAGTCTGATTCTAACATAATGCCTATAATGGATTTGATGTGCACCCTTTCTGCAAGGTCTAATTAGTAAGAAGATGCAGGTTAATGCGGTTGAGCTGGTGCTATAATCTGGCAGAATCTAATGCATTTTCTGTGACTGTGGTGTCAGATAACAATGGCAGTGTGTCGTGTTTGCCGTCCCCGACTTTTATGTCAATGTTTTATCTGAAGCCATTCACTGAACATCAGAAATGACACCCAGGTTCTACTGCTCTCCGATCAACATCTGCAGTGTAAATGCTTTTTATGTAAAATGCATCTCAAAATCTCAGATAATAAAAATGAATGCTTGAAACTCCAGGAATGGTAATTTATTTGAAAAAAAAACCTGTAAAAAAAACATTATTTCAACAAACAGGCTTTTAACAGGTGTTTGGAAAGTTACATACACATGACCATGTAGTCCATGTGAAATATTAGTCCCTAAGGGAAGTGCTTTCAAGTTATCACACAATTCCCAAAGTCATTGTATTAACTGTTACAATCTGGAAACAGGAGTCAAGGTGAACTATAATAGAGATTTAAAGGACTTGGCTGGATGATGAAATGCACCTGGTGTATTCAATGCCTTTTAGTTGGTTGTAACATTTTCACTTTAATTTTGTTTCTGACCTTTCAAATTTCTGCTGTCCTATTCCAATGGTGTTAGTTCCAGGTGAAATGTGATCCCAGGGAAACAGCTCACCCCCTGGTAAATCATCAAGTTCCATTCTTCAGACATGGGTCAATGAAGTGATCATTATTCATATGTTAAAATATTTCAACACTGGCAGTGACACAGTTGAGTTTGATCCTGCCCTCACATGACATAGACTAATATGTACCTTCCACCAAGAATCTCTTGATAACTTTTGGATGGAACCACAACTTTTTGTTGTTTTCTTAACCTAGAATTATGGAGGCCAATTGTAGAATCCAAGTGTGGAGATTAAATAACCCAGCAGACACTCAGCATAGTTTAGTAGTCACAGAGGAGTCTGGAAAGGGGAGTTAAAATGAATGCTTCATTGCCAAAATAAAGTACATACTAGTAACAGTCCCAGTCCCAGCCGGAACTACTCTGCAGCTTGGCTCCTACCTGGACCGACATTTAATGTCCTGAGTTAACTATCGCGCAGATGGGCCTCCGTCCCTCAGTGGGGAACCTCATACTCCATGAGGGGAGATCAATCAGATCATTCCTGTGGGCCTGGTGGGGGTTACAACATCCCATCCCCCAAAGTCTGTAAGTTCTTCCGAAAAAGGTGGAGCAGGAGGACGTCAGCTCTTCGTCGCCCACGGCTGCACCCTCAGCATCTGTGGGGGCTGGATCGGGGGGCATATAACATGTCAGGGAACCCCGTTTTCTCTCCTCTACCAAGTGCAGTCCATCCCGATCCACATGGTACCCCAAATAGATCAACTCCATGACATAGAAAATGCACTTTCTCCTCTTGAGGTGGACGCCCGTCTCAGAAAACCAGTGGAGGACTGCCTCCAGGTTGTTCAGGTGCTCCCTTTGTAGCCACCGGAGTTGGCCAAGTCCCGATTTAAAATGGCGAACGGCAAAGGCTGAAGAGAAATTCAACCAACACGAAAGAGGTTAACGGACACCTCAGGACCGCCCATCGATCAGGGAACCGCTCCAGTATTGGAGAAATCGAACCAAGCGATTGGAACAAAGTCCAATCACCTAGAACCAGGTACAGGTTCCGCCCCGAAAGGGGGGAAGCCCCTGGGGACTATAAAGTTAAGCCCCCAAGTTCAAATCGCTCTTCTTGACCGGGTCACCCAGCAACGCGAACCAACATTGACCGTGACCGGTTCAACTGCCGCCGAGACATCGTAAGTCTTAAGTCAACACTCACTACGAGATAGGCGCTCCTAGCTATCAATCTGTACCAACTTCGAATCCCGCAGACTCAAAACCCGAACGAAAGGCCATTTGTTCCCCTGACCTGGTGGGCCAGTCCGAAGTTAAGTACAGGCCTGTTAGTCGTAGAAGTAGCTTAACCGTAGAATAGCAATAAAACTTCCAGGACACTTGACGCGCAGGCGGCAGAACCTGTGGCCATTGCATACATAGTGGAACACCCAGGTTCCTTCCTAGCCCAGCAGACGTATACTCGGACAGCCTCTATGTTTGCAACAGCCTTACAGAATTCCTACGCCTGTGGAAAGCAAGAGGGTATTTTACGGGACATGTCATGAAGAACGTCCTTACGATATTTGGCATTACCCAAAAATTCCACATTGCATACCACCCCCAGTCAAGTGGTATTGTAGAGCGTATGAATCGGACCCTAAAATCCACCCTCAGAAAAATGGTCCAGCAAAACAACACCACTTGGGACTCAGTCCTCCCCTTTGCGCTGATGTTTCTGCGAAATACAGTTTCAGCTTCTACAGGTTACACCTCATACACTCTCATGACCGGACGCCCCAAGAAAGACACAGAATTTTTATTAGGCTTAGACTTGACCAGCCTCGAAGTGACGGCCCTCACACACAAGAAAGCAGTAGAACAATTGGTGGCGAATGTTAAAACGGCTCAGCTAGCAGCCGCAGTGAAATTGGGCACAAGAAAGAAACAGAGCAAGGCTTGTTTCGATAAGACAGTGCATGCGACTGAGTTCAGTGTAGGACAGCAAGTCATGCTCTCCGTATACAACCCCAGCACATTCCTGTCACCAAAGTATTCGGGTCCGTACTCCATTGCAGACAAAGTGAGCCCTTCCGTCTACCAAATAAAGTACCCCAATGGAAAGACTGCGTGGTTCCATATCAACCAGGTGAAGGCATATGGAACACAATCTAACCATGCACACCACGTCATGCTCAACGCAGCACACCACACCCCGCCCACAGCCAACGTAACCCTACCATCCCCCAACACGTCCAGCCCAGCCACGGACTCAACCTCGACTCCACCCCCAAAATATACACTCTGCCCCGGAACGCCCACAGACTGCAGCAACAGCGACAGCGACTGTGACTCAGACAATAGCCACAGCACACCTCCCTACTATCCCCATGCAACAGGACCGACACCCAGCGAATCTGAGCACAATTTGAGTGATCCCTTCACGATCACTTTCCCAAACAAACCCCACCACCGACCACCGACCTACAATGACGACCCCGATTCTGTCCCCACAGAACTAGACACCACCTTTTGGCACCGAGATAACTCATACAGACTCGTCCGGAATGACGAGAGCGACCCCAAATCACACCTAGCAGCCCTATCAGCCCTGATACATTTGAGAGTTTGGCATCCGGGAGAAGATGACGACCTTGAGTCTGACTCCCAAAACAAGAACCCCTTTGCGACCCTGTTCGCAACCGATAACTGAGGTGTCCAGATGATGTTTTAAAAGGAACCGCTTGGGAGAAACGACGTCCTTTCTGATGGAACCTGCAGCATGTTTTATATTGTTTGTAGTGTTTTGTTAAATGTTGTATGTCAGACCAGAAAATGTTTTTTCCACGGCCCCACGCCTTTTCGGCTGAAACCTCTGAGAATTTGTCCACAAAGACTTGTTAATGTCCCAGACGCCAGTTCAGCGGAACTCGTCTGTTGACAGATACACAGACCCCCGTTCGTAACTGCCCTTCTGGTTCGAGGGAAGAACCACTACGGCAACCCCCCATGATGACTACATTTCTTGCCCGTTCTTGTCGGTTGCTCAGGCAGTGGAGAAACGGCATTGGAACCCGCCCTGCCTGGGAACCCCCCCTCTGGTCAGCTACACTCGGGTAGGGCGCACACGGGGACTCCATCCAAATCGCCGCCTGGCTTGGCAGTCAAGCTCAGGATTGTACAATTGCTCATGAACATTTCTTTATTTACAACAAATCGCAAATGAATGCTCTTTATTATAGAGTCTCCGTCCTAACCGGGGACTCCATCCAAATCGTACCCGTCGCGGCCCATATGCACCTCATTTCAGAAAATTTGGTTCAAAAAGTTTTCTTTTGTTTTCAGGTAACCCTTAGGTTGCCAACCCTCTGCTATTTACATCCTCAAACATTTGGATGGTAAATCGCACAGTCTGCGAGGCGGCTCGCACTGGTTCAGTATTTGTAAGTGTGTCTTGTCCTGAAATTCAGTTTTTGAAAAAAAAAATGAGGGAGTCACACATAATGACCAATTATAAAGGGAGTAATTGGCACTAAAGGACAGACAGGCTATCGTAAGAGATATTAACACAGGGTAGTAACAGACACTATGCTTGATCACACAGAACTCCAGAAGCTCCAGGACCGGAGAAGAGAAGAGAAGTGAAAGAAGAAGAACCATGAGGACATCCTCCGCGTGGCTCATCCCCCTAATGGACATTTGGTTGCGCGCAAACGCGAACCCCCTGACCTCACCTCCCCCAGCCATTAATGATTCACTTCCCCACAGTACCCAGAGCCCAGTCACAAGCGACACCACACCATCTTGGTGTGACAGGTTTATAACCTGGTACTCCCTGTCCTACGTGATAGAATCCCTATTGGTATTGGCAATACTCTGCTGCATCGTGCAGACTATTCGTCTGAGAAAATGGAGAAGGAGAGCCTACCGCGCTCGCACCCCGGTATATAGAATAAGATCCCCTATTTTCGGATACGACCAGACCCCCGACCCCCGCGATCTATAATAAAGAGCATTCATTTGCGATTTGTTGTAAATAAAGAAATGTTCATGAGCAATTGTACAATCCTGAGCTTGACTGCCAAGCCAGGAAAATGTATAAAACTGCTATGATTTTGTTTGTATGGTTTAGGAAGACAGTGTGATGAAATATTTGAGTGAGTGTAGTTTATTAAGGATAGTTAGAAGTTCCCATTTTTTTGTTTTGTAATGCATGTCCCTGTTTGACATAGCACCCCTCAGAATGTCAGTTAAAATTTTCTTGCATAGTTATGGTCAGTGTAGAGGCCATAGAAGAGTGCTCGCCGGGTCAGGGAATGGAAAGCAACGCAGTTATGTGATCCTTCACGCTTCGCGTTAGGATCACAGGAGGGGGTGTAGCCACCTGAGTTGGCCAAGTCCCGATTTAAAATGGCGAACGCCAAAGGCTGAAGAGAAATTCAGCCAACACAGGCAGAAACCAGCAGGTGCAAGTTTGCTGTGTATTTAACTCTGCAAAGGCCCAAACAGCATCGATACTAGCAGCCATCTGCATAATAATGTCACCCAGCAACGTGAACCAACATGGACGTTGACTGGTTCAACTGCCGCCGAGAGATCGTAATTCTTAAATCAACGCTCGCTACAAGATAGGAGCTCCTAGCTATCAATCTGTATCAACTTCGAATCCCGCAGACTCAGAATCCGAACGAAAGGCGATTTGTTCCTCTGACCTGGTGGGCCAGTTCGAAGTTAAGTACAGGCCTGTTAGTCGTAGAAGTAGCTTAGACGTAGAATTTGTGCATGAGTAGCGATTACTGTGTATAATAAATGTGCTTTGATATAAATCTTACTAATCAGTGTATTGAGTTATTGGTCATTACTCGAACTTGAACCTTGTGGCAGTATCATAAAGATACCTGGCGACTCGAGAGCAAAGGTTATAAAACAGAGCCAAGTGAACCAACCAAAAGTTAGCAACACCTTTCTGTGGTTCTGTGACTAGGTTGTTGTCCAAATAGACCACCACACACAGTAACCCTCTCAGGATGTCCTCCACAACATGCTGAAAGATTGTACAAGCTGGTGACACTCCTAACAGCAATCTTGTGTATTCGTAGAGGACCCTGTGGGTATTAATAGTTACGCAACTCCTGGATTCGGGGTCCAACTCCAGCTGAAGATAAGTATGTCTCATGTCGAGCTTGGAAAAGGAATGATCCCCAGCTAACTTAGTGTGCTGGTCTTCGTGGCATTGGGTACCTGTCCAGATGGAAGGCCTTGTTGATGGTCAACTTATAATCACTGCACAGACGTACCGTTTTGCTGGGTTTAAGTACGAGAACTATTGCTGCTGCCCAATTGGCAAACCATACCGGTGGGATGATCTTGAGGTCTGCCAGTTGCTGCGTTTGTCCCTTATCTTTACCAGCAGTGTATAGGAGACCAGGCAATGACCTGCCCAGAAATACTTAGGCTGAGCCTCAGGGCCCACATGTATTTTGGCCACAACTCCCATGTCTTCCTGGAAAACCTCAGGGCACTTTCCCAATAATTTGTAAATAGTATTTTTACAAATAAATACTTTGATTGCCCATCCAGAAGATCTGTTGCCAATCCAACCAGAGATGGTTGTAGGCAGTCGCAGCCCAGCAGATTTGGTCCGGGGTCCTTCACTATTATTAATGGCCTGCTGCCCGTAAGTCACCGGGGTCAACGTCTTTCCGCCATGACTAAGGATTCTCCTGTGTAGGTTGCAAACCTCACCTCGGTGTCCCGCAAACTCAACCGTTGAACTCCAGTCCTGATTCTCTCCCAATTACCAAAACTGCGGCCCCCGTGTCCAACTCTATCTCTAGCGGTACACGCTCACCTTGACGGTAACCCTAATGGGGGCAACTCATGGCGTGGTGATGCAATTCAATTACATATACTCTTCACCAACAGGTTGTTCTAAGTGGAGGTTCTGGGTTCTGGGCTAGCGTCTCCCTCAGGTAGGGTGACTAGTGTGCTGGCTGACCTACAGTTTCCTATCCCTGCAATTGCACCGGCCACAAGTGCCGCATCACCTTGGATCACCTCCATCGATTCCGGGAGGCGTTCCACCTGCCTGTAGCTGCCCTTGGCCAATGGGCCTGGTGGTGCTTTGGCCAGGCCGGGGGTCCCAGTCCTAGGGGATGCTGTGCACTGGAATGGGGGGCATCCTACTCTGTTTACTTACATCCTTGACGTCCCTGAAGTTACTGGACTCCCTTCTCTGCACTCTCCAGTGAGAGGGCAATCTCAATGGATTTTATAGGTCCAGAACAACCTGTCCAGCAATTTCCACTGGGTCGCCATATTGTTTACTCCACAAATATGGCAGTCCCATAGCATCTTAGGTAGGAATGGCCCATAGTCGCAAAACTCTGCCAATTTTTGCAACAGCGCCAAAGACAAAATAATAGATTTCCTTGGTGTCCTCTCAGCCGTATTAAATTTTTACCTCTGAATGATAACCACTATAGGCGGAAGTGGTTTGCCATGAATCCCACTAGCTCTTTAAACGTTTTAGAGTCTGGGGCCACGGAGTCCGTCAGGCTGTTTATGACGCTGAAAGTGAGGGCCCAATAGGCAGTTGGAAGAATTATCTTCCGCTGATCATTCCTGACAAGACCATTTGCTCTTTATCCTCATCGCCAATTTTGTAGTCACAGAGGAGTCTGGAAAGGCTTATTGCCAAAGTAAAGTATATACAAGTAGCAGTCTCAGTCCCAGCCAGGACTACCCTGCAGCATAGCTACTAACGGGGCTGGCTTTTAATGTCCAAAGTTAACTATCCTTCCCTCAGCGGGGAACCTCATACTCCACAAGACTCACGGGGAAATTAATCGAGTCATCCCCGTGGGTCTTGTGGGAGTTATAACACACAGAAACTGGAACTTTTCTTTGTATTTATTACTAAGTTCCTCACTTAAGGGCAAATAGAATCATTGGAGGAGCTTTATGATTATGAAATGAAATGAAATGAAAATTAAATTAAATTAAATGAAAATCGCTTATTGTCACAAGTAGGCTTCAATGAAGTTACTGTGAAAAGCCCCTCGTCACCACATTCCGGCGCCTGTTCGGGGAGGCCGGTACGGGAATTGAACCGTGCTGTTGGCCTGCCTTGGTCCGCTTTAAAAGCCAGCTGTTTAGCCCAGTGTGCTAAACCAGCCCCTGAATAAATTATTATTAATAATATATCATGTAGAATTCAATAAATAAGTAATTTCATAGCAGGGCCTCAAGGAAAGAAGCAATGAGGGAGAAAAGGTGAACAAATCCCCTTCCTGAACACTCATTACACGAGATGTTTCCGATTCAAAGCATTGTTCACCATTCTCTGACTGACCAGCATAAACATTACGATGTCCAACCTCTAATTACAAAACTAGTCATGATTCCACTAGAGGTTGGCTTCTTCCGCAGAAAACACAATCAGAACAAATCTCTATTCAGCACAATTTGGAGCAGTAATTACCTGGAGTTAGCAACAAATCCATTTTTGTAATGAAAATAGCTTGATTAGACAAATTGAAAATATTTATGTCAAGTCCAAAGTTGACCCTTTAGCCTGATTGGATTTGGAGTAGCCGGTGTTTCTTTTAAAGAAGATTTTTACAGTTGGTTCTCCCGTAACTTGGTGAAAGAAATACAAATCGTCAGCCATGGTTGAGATGGAAAGAAAAGTCCACAAAAGAAATCTACCTTTGACCTACAGAGAAAAAGATCTAGAAATTAATATTCAATGAGGCGCACGCCAATAGGATATGATTTGCAGTGATAATGTACTTTTGAAATCTCATACTTGCAGGCCATCAATTGCTGGACAATATTTTGCAGATTTAGGAAATTCCTCACATTATGAAAGTCCTTGATGAAGTAAACCTAGTGTTGCATCGGCTTGCTGGCACTGAAATGAGAAATGTCCTCAGTTTCTTTACTACTTGTCTACTTCGGGTAATACTAATGACATTTACTTGGGTTAAAAAAGCCAGAGTCTGTCCAATTTCACTGCATACACTGTGTATTTATATTGTCCACATTAAAGGGTCCCGAATGTAAACTGCTTGTGTGAGCTGGAGCTTACAGATGAATAAACGGTAAGCCAGACAAAATTAATATTATGGTTCCCGTAATGTTTTCCATTGTGTCTGTGAATGGTTTGTGCTGAATGCAGTTACAAGGGTGGACTTCCGTTTCACCCCTTCGCATTCATTCCATCTGTCCTTTTGTTTAAAAATGAAGTTAATGCATTGCATTACCTTTGACATACGTGCTTTAACCCTTACACTCCTACACAAACCTGAGTGGACACTTCAAATAAACACCCAGGAGCTCTTTTACCAAAATATATTTGTGACAAGAGATTATCCTGGCCCTTGACATTGGAGGAGGCGATTATGGGTCCCATGGATAGCTGTGGGAAACATTTTAAAAAACACTGGCAGTGGCACTGTGGATGACAGAACAGTGTTTGCAAATTAACATCGATTTAGTTACAAATCAAGTTGTTTATTAGATATATGTTTTTTAAACACTAGTTGGCATTCAGAGTACTTTATAAGGAAAAGCTGCAAACCTGCACCCAACTTAGGTGCAAAGTGTGGTAATGTTACAAACGCTGTGACAATTGGGTGCATACTCTAATTGTGATTAAGAGCAGCTGATACTAATTGGAGAAAGGTTAGGCCACTGGGAAAAGTCGTATCTACTTTTGTTATACTGGGTTTTGTCTATACCTCTGTTAAAGAAAAACTGGCTCAAGATTTTTCCATGGCCATATCCCCATTCAGTGCATTAACAAAGTCGGGCACCTCGATCACCCAATAACACTGGCGATGGTCTTGAACCACATTCAGGTCTGTGCATCTTTTCCATATAACGATGGATACTTCTCTAGCTGGTTATTGGTAGCTTACAATATGGGAGGGGATTTTGATTGGAAACAATGCCATTTAAAGGTAGCCTATAGCTCTTAAAGAAGAGGTGCACTTTCCCTGCGCCACATATTTCAGATCTCAAAGCTGGAACTTAAAACATTCAATATGAGTTCTGCAAGGACCCCTCAATTTTTGGACTTTATCTTGGATGTATTTGTAGAGCAGCTTGGCAGGCGGATAGAGGTCAAGGGTGTGATCTAACGCCTGTGCCACGCCCGACTCTGGACACGATGTGACTGGTAAATCTCGCAAGAGGCCTCTTATGGGATCTTACGAGATCTAACAGGATCTCGTGAGGCATCACAATCTGGATCCCGCTCAATATTCAAGTGAGTAGTTAGCCTCACTTGAATATGTCTACACCGGATATACACAACGCCCGGGATCAAATCTCCTCACCTCGGAGACCCTGAGCTTGCACTGTTTGGCACTGGTCCCCACATGCGGAACAGCACTTGGGGGTTGTCTCCCAGGTGATTGGAGGTCTCCGGGTGGATGGCCTCTGGGCAGGGTGGTACCCTTGCACTGCTGATGCCACCTGGGCACCTTGGCACTGCCAGCCTGGCACCCTGACAGATCCATCTGCTTGCCAACCATACAAAAAATGATTTATCCATACAAATGTCCATTCTGATGGTTTAGTTGAAGATATTGTTCTGGAGGATGGAAAGACTGGATCTGATGATAGGAGGGACTGCTGACACATGCGGGTTTGATATGATTCAGCCAAAGGATGCCTCAATGATCTGCTGGCGCACACCTCTTATTTCGAGTACCCAATTATTTTTTGCCAATCAAGGGGCTATTTAGCGTGGCCAATCCACCTATCCTGCCCATCTTTGGATTGTGGGGGTGAGACCCAGGCAAACACGGGGAGAATGTGCAAACTCCACACGGACAGTGACCCGGAGCCGGGATCGAACGATGTTCCCTGGTGCTAACCACTGTGCCACCGTGCTACCCATACAACTCTGCCATCCTAAAGGTTGATGGCTCTTGTGGCTCTTTGATGTTCTGCTGTCCTTTCCGTTTCTGTGCTTGCCCATTTGTTTGTCATGTGGCTCTAAGGGCCCGCATGCCAGACATATTTATGGCACCTGAAGCCAACCACAACAAATAAGAAGACTCTCTCAGGGCTATATTCCAGATCACTTGCAAAAAGAAATTCAGAGAGTGGAACTTCAGCTTCAGGAGGCCGATGGTTATTTTCAGTTAGAGTCCTGGTGCAGGCAAAACTCTGATTATGCCCCTCCTCTGCATCTATGCTCCGATTTCTGACAGGTGTCCTGAGCCACATGTTTAGGGTGAGGTCTCCAACGCCCTACTATGTAAAGCGAGCTGGAGGATGGAAAATTGTTGCAGGATAAATACACCATGACGATACCAAGGAATAAAGGCAAGATGGAACAATTTGCATGCTATACTACCTATTGTTGCTATCCAGCTACTCATTCAGTGAGTGGAAGCTCGTCCATGTATACTACTGGGTGTTGATATGATGCATGAAAGACTCAGTCACTTAAACGCTATACCTGGGGGAAGCCTAAGATCCTGGCAAAACCCAGAGCACTGTCTTGCAACTCTGCTGCCTCCATATATGGAGATGAAATTGTTTGCTTTGGTAGAGATCACATCTGCGACCTGCTTGATTCAGGAATGTGCTGCAAATTAACTATGTTGTTTATGTCTCCTGGAATGGCTCTGATGCATAGAAATTGAGGGCTACATCCATCGCAGGAGTCCAGGTAATAATGGAGTGTGCTGACCTGGTGTGGATTTCACTTGCCTTTGTAACAGGTGACATGGCCTGGTCACAAATACAGAAAATGCTGGAAATGCACAGCAGGTCCTGCAGCATTTGTGGAGAGAGAACAGTTCCAGGACTGCGATCTTCCATCGGCAGGAATCTGATGAAAAGTCACAGACCTGAAATGTTAACTCCGATTTATTCACAGAGACTGTCTGACCTGCTCAGCATTTCCAGTAGTTTCTGCTGTGCATTTCAGACTTCCAGCATCTGCTGTACTTGGCATTTTGCAGCAGCTTTGTAATAGCCACCTTCGTCGAGCAGTGGCACGGGACCCACAGCTCCTCACTGAACTGGATGGATGCTCTTGTTCTGTGTAGAACAAGACTTTTGAGCCCTCCCCCCTCTTGCCCTTCTTCTCCCTGTGAGCTGCGGTTTCTCCAGTGTCACTTGATGCTCTTCCTTCCTTGGTCCTCCTGCTATAGCAGCAGACCAAGCATTGCCATGGTGCCACAAGAAGTTAGTGCACAAGCCCCTGAGTGGAAACATTCCCCATCTCTAAAAGCACATTTGCCACAACGTTTGCAGTCAGCTACAGCAACCATAAATATACATTAAAGCCACTGGCAGCTTAAGACGACTAATTAGATAATTACCTAACAGCAGCTGAGGATCTCATTAAATAATACTTGTATTGTGTCCCTCATGACGGTTCCTACTGAGATTTTGGAAGTGATTTTTAGAATTATCAGATCCAACAATCAGGGAGTTGTAACAGCAAACGGGCCCTGAAAAATTAGCAGGTTCCCGTTTTCCAAATATTTATTAGGTATTCATCCTTCCGCACCATGGTTTTGGACAGATAGTCCTGGATGACTAAAACCAGGCCTGCTTCAAAGGATGTCGGCCATGGTTATGCTTGGCATCAGGTACCGGAGATCCTCATTCAAATTCTGGGGCCAGGCGCATAGCTTGCCAGCACTAATTTACCACGTGCTGAAAATCCCCATGAATCACGTTGTACACTTACTGAGAAATATAAATAAAAGGCATCTGAATGGGTCTGGCTACAGTGGTGTCGGCAGAAACCCAAAAATTTGGAATCCCTGTCATGGAAATGTAAATTGCATTTTCACCTTGAGCACAGCAAATATGATTTTCATTTGAAATAAGAACAGAAAATGTTGGATAAACTCAAAAGGTCAGGCAGCATCTGTGAAGAGAGAAACAGTGTTAACGTTTCGAGTCTGTATGACTTCTACACATTTTCATTTCTGTGGCCTAGTTACACTACTAGTTTTTCTCTCTTTCAATCTCATTGTCCTTTTTCTGGCTAAAAGGATGTGAAGAGTGTTCTAATATGCCTTTCAGGGATATCAGCATGACATCACAGGAAGGAAAGTGTGTCATGTGATCAAGTCTTAGCTTCACCTTTACTTTGAGCAGAGCATGCACACACAGCTCTGATATCTTCGAGTTTTATATCTATGTATAATTGTTCTCACGTACCTAGTCTTAATAAATAAATCCACAACATATTTACCCAATCTCTTATGAATACTTGGAACTGAAAATCATTGTAATGACATGACAAATGGGATCTATTCTCATGATATTTGTGAGTCAGTCACTGAAAGATGCATCTGGGTGACTGGCTGAGAGTTGGGAATGCCCCATTATGTAAAATATTTGATTGTTCATTTGTTTCCCTTCCTATTTACTCTCGTATCACCCCTTACCTGCAATCCCTGCACCCCACCCCCACCCCAAGCTCCTCTTAGTCAATTCTTGTGTTGCTTCATCAAGATCTGTAACTTTCAATTGAAGAATTACAATCTGCGACTCTGTCAGAGAGCAATTTGATCCAGCCCATCATACCACTGTATTATGTATGCCAGAAACCAATTTTAAAATTCATGTATTTGCTGTCCTTTTTGTTTGCATTAATGGTCATTTTGTGGTTTTCTCTGAAACTGGTCATTTTATACAGCTCTCGCTTGCCCTCTTCGCTCCTGAGGATGTCGACACCCGCTGAGGGGACAATTCCACGGGCACGGGGCTTCTGACAATACCTCATCTAAATGAATGTTTGAGCAAGTTGCGATTGTGTCAGGCTGGTTGACTACAGAGCGGTCAGATTGGGATTGGGGGTGAGGGGATTGCTTCTTTGCCAAACCTCACCCTTGCAGCTGAAGTGTCCTGGTGGTTTCCAACTCCTGTGCACACGATGCGAAATACGTAATCCCCACAGCTCTCCCCCTCCCCCCACCCCCTCCCCAGCTGAATTGAGCCAAGAACTGATCTGAATCCTGGTGGTCTGTCGGACTCTGTTCCACACTGCCGAGGACTAACGGTGGCATTCCCAAAAAGTAAAAGTTCCCTTCTCCAATTAATCAGTTTCAATAGGCTCTTGTGTGGATGTAGAAAGGTACCTATTTATCCCATTTTGCAACAATCTGTCTTATCTGCAAAGCACACAGTTTAACAAAGACTCCCTTGGGGCTGCTGTCGCCAGTACACAATGGTGACGATCAATGAGGAGAAATCTGCTGCAGGCTTTGCGCTTTTTATATTTTCATCTTGTGTTCAGTTTAGTGATAACTGCCAAGACCACATTGTTCCAGATAAACTGTCCAGCTGCCCAATATGTTTTACCAGGCAGATCAAAAATTTAATTTCCAGTACAGCACAGATACTGCAATGCAAAGTGTGGTGAAAAAGAATCGGCATTTGAATGATCTCAAAACTAATTTATATCTAAAGGAGATATAAGCTGATTTTACAAATGCATGATTCCGATGTGGCACCTCATCATACTTGTAATTTGTGAAATCCTAAACGTGCATGCTTCAACCTTCAACCAAATAGTATATGAAAATACAATTGACATTGCAGTGAACAATACATTGCACATTTAAAAAAAATAAAAAATGTTGTGTACCCAATTCATTTGTTTCCAATTAAGGGGCAATTTAGCGTGTTCAATCCACCTATCCTGCACATTTTTGGGTTGTGAGGGCGAAACCCACGTAAACATGGGGAGAATGTGCAACCTCCACACGAACAGTGACCCAGAGCCGGGATTGAACCTGGGACCTTGGCGCCGTGAGGCAGCAGGGCTAATCCACTGCGCCACCGTGCTGCCCTCACACTGCATTATTTTAACTCAAACTCCAATGTCAATGGAGAGGAGGATATTTGGGGGCCGAGGGGGGGGGGGGGGGGGGGGGGGGGGGTGCGGAGGAGGTGAGAAATGTAGGGCATTTAGCCAAGAAACAAAGCAGTGAATTTTTAAATGATCAATCTTTGGAAAGGTACAGCTTTGTGGAGAGGCTTGAACAAAAATGAGATGCAGTTATCTTAAGCTTTTGTTCGGTTCTATATCAATGTTTTGCACTGTGTTTCTCCAGAAGTTATTGTCTTCATCAAAGCCTTACGAAAGGAAATCAAACATTTATTTTATTTGCTTTGCTCAAATAATAATTTCAGCAATCTTAATTGTCAAGCGTTCATTGCATTGACTAAAAGTATCATGAAAAATTAACTCCAATAATGACAAATGAGGAATTTCTTGAACCTTGTCTCCAACATTGAATGAGTTCACCTAAAATAACACATTGCCAAGGGATGCAGCTCATAGAGCTATACATGCACAAAGCAGGGTTATAGTATGTCTCTTCTTCTTTGGCGATCACTTGCTAATGAGTATGATAGCCCACCTAAGAAACTCCGTGCTCATGGTCATAAGTTCTGTGGGTCCTGGCATGGCTGATGAGCCTAATCCTAAAGCCGCATCTTTGACTGTACACGTGGCAGATGTTTCTGGGAGGTGGATCAGTCCTGTCTCAGGCTCCTTTTCCATGCTTCCCCTTGTCGCCTGGTGTCCTCAATGAATCGTAACCCATCAATTTGGAGGTTCCGCTAAGTAGCTGTCTTCTGAGCAAGCGTTTCCCGGGTGTTGATGGCTATGTTGCATTACTTGAGGTAAACTTTCAGGGTGTCTTTGAAGCGCTTCCTTTGTCCTCCTCTTGTCAGGCGCCTTCTTTGAGCTGGGTGAAGAAGATATACTTTTGGCAGCCGGGTCTCTGGCATCCTAAGCACATGGCCAGCCCAATAGAGTTTGTTTCGGATGATCATGGCCTCGATGCTGGTGCTCTTGGCTCCTTCAAGGACGCTGATGTTAGTGCACCTGTTCTCCCAGTTGATGCAGAGAATCCAACTCAAACATCATTAATGGTACCTCTCCTGGGCCTTGAGGTGGCATCTGTACATAATTCAAGTTTCTGAGCTGTAGACAAGAGTTGGGAGGATGACTGCCTTGTACACAAGGATCTTGGTGTCAGCACAGATATTGCAATCATAAAAGACTCTCGGCCTTAGGTGTCTGAAGGAGGTGCTGGCAGATTGAATACAATGTTGGATCTCCACATCAATGACAGCCTTAGATGAGAGGTGATTCCCCAGGTTGGGGAAATGTTCCACATTTGGTATGGTTTTTCCATTGATCTTGATGGAGGGAGAGACCAGATCTTGCCTGGGATGGGGTAGTAAAGGACATGAGTCTTCTTGAGGTTGAAGCTGAGACCGATTCTTCGGTATGTTTCCTTGAAAATGTCAAACATGGCTTGGAGATTCTCTTCAAGAGAGTGGAGATAGCGATGTGATCCGCATACTGAAATTCCATGGTTCGAAGGGCCGAGTGTCCTCCTTCTGCTCCTATTTTCCAAGTTTCTATGTAGAGTGGTTGATGTTGTTCCCAGAATTTCTCTTGAAGTTCTCCAGCAGTGAAAATCATGACCGATGTTCCGCAATTTGGTCTCAAGCCACACTGGCATTCTGGAAGGACTTCTTTAGGGACTGGGAGAAGGCGGCTAGTGAGGATTCGGGGCAATTATCTTCCTGGTGATGGAGAGTAGAGAGATTCCTCAGCAGTTCCCACAGTCCGCTTCATCTCCTTTCTTGAAGATGGTGGTGATGATGGCATCCCTAAGGCATTGACTACAATATCACAAAAATTTACGTCAAAAGTGAAAAGTAAGGAATTTTGAACAATATTTTTATTGGGATTTAATATTTAGTGGCAGAATTTAGATTGAACAAGAAACAGAGCCATAGACAAAACACACAAATGAAGAAACGAAGTAACAACAACTTCATAGATTTCTATACAACCAGTTGTCACTTTTCCTGTGACCAAGGTTCCCACGCCCGCATGTCTTGATTTACATCCGTATTTACAATTCATGCCAGAACTCTTAACTTTATTCATATTTACATTTGTTGTGATGGGGAGGGGTTGGGGTCGGGTGTGGGGAGTTCTGTCCCCCCAATGAGTTCTCGAAGGAGGTTAGGGTGGTCCACCTCCCCGATTTTGTCCCTGCATTGGAGGGCTCCCTAAGCCCTCCAGCTAATGCCTTTCCTCCCATCTCTCATCTGCAGTACGTGAGCTTCCCTTTCTCCCAGTAGCATTCCATACACCCCTCCCCCCATCCTAACCCCCCCCACCTACCTGTTTGACCGACCCCCCCCAGTTAGTTGCTGGTTTTGAACAAGTCCTCCAAGAGGTTTGCAAACTTCTTCCATGTGTCGTGGAATTTCTCCTCCGACCCCCTGATCGAGACTTTTATCTTTTCTAATTTCAGGAACTTGGCCAGGTCTGAGAGCTACTCTGAGGCCTTGGCTGGTGCTCCCAATTTCCAGCGGAGTAGAATTCTCCTCCTGGCGATCAATGAGGCGAAGGCCAGGGCATCCGCCCCCTTCCCTGTCCAGAGCTTTGGATGCTCTGACAGTCCGAAACACGCCATCTTGACCCCCACAACCTTGGACATGGCCTCAAAAAAGGCTGTCCAGAAATCCTTGGGACAGGGGCAGGGCCAGAACATGTGGGTGTGGTTGGTCAGGGCCCCCTGACACCGCTTGCACTTATCCTCCACCTCCGGGAAGAATCCGCTCATGTGTGTCTTAGCAAGGTGTGCTCTGTGCACCACTTTGAGCTGCATCAGGCTTAGCCCGGCACACGAGTAATGGGGTTGATCCTGCGCAGCACCTCAATCCAGAGTCCTCCCCCTATCTCCATGTCCATCCACTCCCCCCATTTCCTTCTGGTTTCATCTAGCGGGGTCCTGAAATGTTCTATGAATCGTCCGTAAATGTTGCCACATTTGTCCTCCCCTACCCAGTCCAGCCCTGCCACTGTGTCCAAACATGTGTGTCCGGGTAGCTGGGGGAACGTTCTTGACTCCTTGTGGAGAAAGTCGCATTGCTGCAGATATGTGAGCTCATTCCCTTTCGGGAGCTGGAGCTTCTCCGAGAGTACTCCAGGGTCTCCAGTCTACTGCCCATACATGTCCTTTACTCTCAATACCACTCTCTCCTCCCGCCACGTCCCAAACGCGGCACGTATCTTCGCCAGTGTGAACCAATGGTTGCTGCAGATGTGGGCCTCTGTAGACATACCACCAAGTTTGAAGAGGCATCTGAACTGGTTCCAGGTCCTTAGTGTGGCCACTACCACCGGGCTCCTGGAGTGTGTGTGCGGGGTGGGGGTGCTGTTGCGGTGGCCAGCGGAGAGAAATCCCCATGCAGGAAGCTTCCTCCATTCAGACCCAGTCTGCCTCTGGTTCCTTCAGCCACCCCTGCACCCTCTCCGCTTTTTTTTACCCAATGGTAAAATAGGAGGTTTGGTAAGGCCAGGCCTCCCACGTGTCGCCCTCACTGTAAGATAGCCTTTCGTATCCCAGGGATACTTCCCCTCCTGTGAAAGGTCATGATTAATTTGCCGACCCTGGTGAAGAAGGTTTTGAGGAAGAAGAATGGGGGTGGTCTGAATATGAAGAGGAACCTAGGCATCAGGTTCATTTTTACCATCTGTACCCTTCTGGCTGGCGCGAGAGGGATCGAGTCCCATCTTTGCAGGTCCCTCTTCACCTTCCACTTGAAAAGCCTCGTCCAGGTATGGGTTACCTGTATCCCCAGGTATAAGAACTTGATCTTTAAGTGGCTGCTCTTCCAGCTCCGCTTCTCCCTCTCGGGGATTAATCGGGATAATTTTGCTCTTCCCAAGGTTGAGTTTGTAATCTGAAAAGGCACCGAACTCTCTAAGGAGTTATCTTTCCCATGCTGGCCAGGGGATTCGATACATGAAGGAGCAGCTTCCTGCCCCCTCTGCGAATGCCCATCCACCACTGTGCTGATCTGAGGGTGATGGCCAGTGTGAACAGGAGCAGTGATAACGGGAACCCCTGCCTCAATCCCCTATGCAGCTTAAAGTACTCAGAGCCGGTGGTGTTTGCCCGCATCCTCACCATTGGAGCGTTGTACAGGAGCCGTGAGCCCTGCTCTAAACCCAAACCATTTAAGCACCTCCATGAGGTACGTCCATTCCACTCAGTTGAAGACTCTGTCAGCGTCCAGAGAGACGATCACCTCTGGTGTCTTCTCCCCGGTTGGGGGTCATCATTACGTTCGCCAGTTGAGTGATGTTCACTGTTAGCTGTATGTCCTTGACAAATCCGTTCGGATCTTCTGCGATCACATCTGGGAGGCAACTTTCCAGTCGCTTCGCCCGAGTTTTTGCCAGAGGTTTAGCGTCAGTGTTTAAGAGAGAGATGGGTCTGTACGATCCACACTCTGTTGGGTCTTTTTCCTTTTTGGAGATCAGTAAGATCGAGACCTGGGCCAGCGAGGGTGGCAGGGTCTCCTTCGACAGTGAGTCGTTGAGCATCTCCACCAAGTGCGGAGCCAGTTCTGCCGCAGATTTCTGTAAAAGTCTACCGGGAACTCATCCGGTCCTGGCGTTATCCCTGACTGCATGGAATTAATGCATTCCACAATTTCACCCAGCCCTAGCGGTGCTACCAGCCCTTGTTTCCTGTCCTCCCCCACCACCGGTATATCCAGTCTATTGAGGAACTGTTTCACCTCCGAGACCCCTCCGGGTAAAGGTTTACAAAAGTCTTATTCACCTCATTCGGGTCTACCACAATCCTAGCATTTCTGTCTCTGTCCCTGACTTGAGGCAGCTTGCTTTCTTAGCTGGTGTGCCAGCATGCAGCTGGCTTTGTCTCCATTTTCGTAAAAGGCCCCTTGTGCCTTGCGGAGTTGGTGGACCGCTTTCCTTGTGATAGCAGATCAAATTCCATCTGCATCTTTTTCCTCTCTGCCAGCAGTTCCAAGGTTGGGTCCGTGGAGTCCCGTCGATCCACCTCCAGTATGGTGTCGATCAGCTGCTGTTTGGTTGCCCTCTCTTCCCTGCCCCTAAGGGCCCCATGGGCTATAAACTTCCCCTCTGATCACTGCCTTCAGTGCCACCCAGAACGTGGAAGATGAGACCTCCCCGTTCCGGTTGCAGGTTACGTAACCATCGATAACTTGGGATATCTTCATGCAGAATTCCTTGTCAGCGAGGAGAGCTGTATCCAAACTCCATGGGGTGGGGGGGGGGGGGGGGGGGGGGGGGGTGGGGGGGGTTAGATGAACAAATGGTTGGCGAAGGTAAGTTCTAGGGGGTCCAAAAATGGTTGGCAATGCTGAAGTTGCCCCTTAGGTCGGATATCTCCGAGTGTTTGCTGGTGGTGGATTCTCTGGTCCTGCTGGCAGTGCACCCCCCCCCCCCCCCACCCCACCCCGCCCGTGGGTTTCCCGGCGGTGTAGGATGGCTTTAATGGAAATTCCGGCACACCGCCTCCCGCTGCTGAGAAACATGTGGCTGGGTGGCCGGAGAATCCCACTCCGGTTAAGTGGGATTAGGGGGTTATGGGGATTGGTAAGGGGGCGAGCAGGAGGCCTAGGTAGGGTCAGTGCAGACACGATGGGTTGAGTGGCTTCCATCTGCTCTGTAGGGATTCTATGGATTTTATAGCGTTTCTTAAAGTGAGGTAGAGACAAGAAGAGGTTTAGGGTGGGTATTCCAGAAATTAGGGTGGGGGGGGGGGTTGTTGGGGGTGCAGAAAATTTGCCCCTAGGGATGGGCATGGCCTTGGAATGATTTGAAAACAGGAATGAAAATTTTAAAATTGAAATGCTGCTTCACCGAGAACAAATCGGCCAGCAAGCACAGGGCTGATCGGAGAATGACAGTTGACGTCAATTAAGACATGGGCACCAGAGTTTTGGATTGCTTTATGTTTACAAAGGGAAGATTGTGGTAAACCAGCAAGGAGTGTGTTGAAGACAAGCCTCGATGTAACAAAGGGACAAATGGGGCTTTCAGCAGCAGGTGAGTGAGGTGGGTGAAGTTACGCAGGTGGAATTCGGCAGTCTTAGGCATAGAATGATCGTAGAATTTACAGTGCAGAAGGGGGCCATTTGGCCCATCGAGTCTGCACCAGCTCTTGAAAAGAGCACCTCACTTAAGTCCATCCCTCCACCCTATCACCGTAACCCCACCTGACCTTTTGGACACTGAGGGACAGTTTAGCATGCCCAACCCATCTAACCTGCACATCTTTGGACTGTGGGAGGAAACCGGAGCACCCGAAGGAAATCACGCAGACACGGGGAGAAAGTACAAACTCCACACAGACAGTCTTAGAGTCATAGATGTTTACAGCATGGAAACAGGCCCTTTGGTCCATGCCGCCTAGTTTCTATCACTAAACTAGTCCCGCTTGCCTACATTTGGTCCATATCCCTTTATACCCACCCTGCCCATGCAACAGTCACTCAAGACCGGAATTGGACCCGGGACCCTGGAGCTGTGAGGCAGCAATGCTAATACTATGCCAACCTGCCGCCCCAGGGGAGGCGTCAAGGCATGAATGTGAGGTCATAGCTCATCTCAGTGTCAAATCTAACACCAAGGTTCCAAACAAACTGAAACAATCTCAGATTGCTAACAGGGAAAGAGTCAGTAGCGAGGCAACATGGTTTCAATCTGGGATGAAAAGAATCACATTAATTTTCCCAATATTAAATTGGAGGTAATTCCTGTTCTTTCAGTACTGGCTGTCAGATAGTAATGTGATAATTTAGCAACAGATTTGTAAGGATAACACAAGTTACAGAATCTATCTTATAGCTTAATTTCTCAGTTAGTACACAGTCCCTGTGAACCAATAGATGAAATGTGGTCAGATGCACCAACTTCTGATGACACCCAAACAACTTGTGTGGATTTCTCATCAAATCACCCCAGATGCTTGTCACACTTTGAGCCAACTAGTCTCACTCTTTGAAATCATCTTCCACACAGGTTTTCTCTCAGATGCCTTCACCAAGGTTTCAACCTCTCCTTTCGGTACTCCATTAACCTGGATTGTCATGTGCGTTCAAGCTTCCACACAAATTCTGAGGTACCCAGCATGTCAACAGACCACTACGGCTTCACAGGCTGTATTAAGGTCACCAACCTTATGATTACTTCAAATGTCTGGCTTCTTGCTAGCTGACTTCTCCACGTCTGCACCTTGCAGTTCTGTTCTTACTGTGAGCCTCTCGCTGTCCCTTTCTTCAACTTAAGGGCTATAATGATGTCCCAGTGCTAACCACTGCGCCACAAAATTATAGTTTTAACCCTATCTTAGCATACAAATACTAATGTAATCTTAAACCTAAGCCTTATACCTTATTCCTAATACATAAAAATAAAAATATAAATCACTGAAACTATTTCCATTTCCTAACACTTTCCAGCCAGATCAACAACACCCCGATTAGTTTTACCTTCTTTGGGACAGCACAGTGGCACAGTGATTAGCATTACTGCTTCACGGTACTAAGGTCCCAGGTTCGATCCCAGCTCTGGGTCACTGTCCGTGTGGAGTTTGCGCATTCGCCCCGTGTTTGCGTGGTATTCGCCCCACAACCCAAAGATGTGGAGGATAGGTGGATTGGCCACGCTAAATTGCCCCCTTAATTGGAAAAAATGAATTGGGTCCTCTAAATCTATATGCCAAAAAAAAAGTTTTACCTTCGTAGGACTTGGGAGGTGGAAATGCAACTGGGATTCCTTTTTCTCCGTATCATTACACAATGATTCACTCGGTGTGAGTGTTTCATATTCACTTGTGCCTGGCTTCTATTGCCGTTTAGCCAACTGAAACAGTCACAAACCCTGGTTTGTGTGTGAGGAATACCAAAGTACAAGAAAGCTATCAGTTACTGTTGAAGCTGACTGAACTGCACAACGCCTAGAGAGCAAGATAATGAGAGAATAAGTTCTGCTGAAATTTGGCACTTTTCACGTTGTATATACGGTATCACTTTAATTTTTCCATTTTTAAAATAGATCATTTCTATTTTTATCTCATGAAAGAATCCTTAATATAAATAGGCAGTTTTACAAGCTGACATTGAACACTGCTATTAAATTTTGTTTATCATCTGATATCCAATTAGGCCAGATGGAATTTTTGAAGCGTTAAAGAGAGTTGTGCATTGCATAGTACAGATATCTCCCAATCTGAAAATTCTCTCCATAGAATCCATGGAATTCCTATAGTGCAGAAGGAGGCCATTTGTTCTATCGATCTGCACCAACCCTCCAAAATCCTACGTAGGGCCACTCCTGTGCCCTATCTCTGTAACCCCACCTAACCTTTTCACCTTTGGACTGTGGGCGGAAACCCACGCAGGCATGGGGAGAACATAGAAACTCCACACAGTCACCTCAAAGCCGGAATCAAACCCGGGTCCCTGGTGCTGTGAGGCGGCAGTGCTAACCACTGTGTTACCTGTGCCACCACTCCTCTGCAACCTTTCTTGTGTTTCGTTGTTCTAGTTATGTACCAAAATGGCCAGTACTATCCCCTCTTGTCCCTTCAAAACTCCGAATGGCTGGTTTAGCTCAGTGGGCTAGACAGCTGGTTTGTGATGCAGAACAAGGACAGCAGCGAGGGTTCAATTCTCGTACCAGCTGAGAATTCTGAATTCACCCTCTATGCACCCGAACAGGCGCCAGAATGTGGCAACGAGAGGCCTTTGACAGTAACTTAATTGCAGTGTTAATGTAAGCCCATTTGTAACAATGAAGATTTTTTAAAAAGAATGATAGTTGACCTGCTTCTCCGTCCCCATGACTCCTCCCCACACCTGCCCCATCCTAGTCACCACCTGGACTCCCATTATAATTCTTGAAGTGTTGGGTACTCTGATACACAGAGGAACCAACACGGTTGCGAATGGTACAATGCAGTTTTATTTCAATCAACTATTAACATAGTAAACTCTGGTACTCAGCACATGGTGAATCTCTGAGTGGCTGGCAATGAGGTCAGTGCCCTGAGCCGTCTCCTGCTCGAGTGCCCAGGAAGTGTTGTGTTCCCTGCTTTGTACTGTGTATGCTCTTGTCCGTGATTGGCAGTCGTGTTTTGTGTGTTGATTGGTCCGTTGATCTGTCCATCATTATGTGTGTATGTATGTGCTGTGATGTTCACCTGAATATCATGACAATTCTCTGCTGGGGGTTTTAAAACTGTGGATCTCCATGCAGGCAGCTCCACGAGGTTGAAATCAGGAACAACAGGAGGGCACGGTGTCAGTGTAAGGTCTCGTAGCGAGCGTGGAGGCAGGCGAAGAGCCCGGCGATTGCGCCTACGAACGGATCCATCAGGCATGCAAACCAGGAACGAGCGGGGAGCCACACGTCAGAGAACTTCGGCAGGTGCTGACCAGCCACCCTCTGGTAGGTGGATGCGGACTTAGTCTCCGGGGGCCAGGGCGGGAAGATCAGTTGCCCGTGTGTCATATGACCTCTTCTGGCGACCGCGCTGCAGTTGCATCCTGTGCAGTACTGGAGCATGGTCGATTGTGGGCACCAGAATGGAAGGCACAGTAGTCCTGAGGGCGTGACCCATCAACAACTGGGCTGGTGAGAGACCAGAGGCTAGGGGGGCCGAGCGATAGGCCAGCAGGGCGAGGCAGAAATCCGATCCGGCAGCAGCAGTCTTACAGAGGAGCCGCTTGACAATGTGAACGCCCTTCTCCGCCTTTCCGTTGGACTGGGGGTGCAGAGGGCTAGACGTCACGTGTGTGAAGCCATATGAGGCAGCAAACGATGACCATTCCTGGCTGGCGAAACAAGGCCCATTGTCCGACATGACCGTCATCGGAATGCCGTGGCGAGCGAAGGTGTCTTTGAAGGCCCTTATGACAGCGGACGGCATCAAATCGTGCAGGCGTATGACGTCTGGGTAGTTGGAGAAGTAGCCAACGACGATGACATAGTCCCTGCCGAGTGCGTGAAAGAAGTCCACACCCACCTTCGCCCAGGGGGACGTCACCAGCTCATGGGGCAGAAGCGTTTCAGGAGGTTGCGCAGGCTGAAACCTTTGGCAGGTTGGGCAGTTGAGCACATCCTGAGTTTAAGTAGGATGCGCTGGAGGCGAGGGGACATCTCGTTCAGGTCCTTGTTTATGATGCTGACCAGGGGGCGGGGGTCAGTTTCAACAGTGAATTGGGGAAGACCATACACATAATCATGGAACTTGTCTAAACCGGTTAGCAAGCCCAGACACTCCTTTTCGATCTGCGCGTAGCGCTGCTCTGTGGGGGTCATGGCCCGCAAGACATAGGCGACCGGGGCCCATGACGCAGTGTCATCCCGCTGCAGGAGCACTGCCCCAATGCCGGACTGGCTGGCATCAGTTGAGATTTTAGTGGCACGAGACGTGTCGAAAAACGCCAGTACCGGTGCAGTGGTGAGCTTGAGTTTGAGCTCCTCCCATTCCTGCTGGTGTGTGTGCTGCCACTGGAACTCCGTGGACTTTTTGACGAGGTGGCGCAGAGCTGTCGTGTGGGAGGCAAGGTTGGGAATGAACTTCCCAAGGAAGTTGACCATGCCTAGGAAGCGTAGTACTGATTTCTTGTCTGCCGGCTGCGGCATAGCTGTGATGGCGCTCACCTTGTCTGCATCCGGACGGACCCCTGACCGGGAAATGTGGTCCCCCAGGAACTTCAGCTCGGTTTGGCCGAAAGAACACTTGGCTCGGTTGAGGCGCAGGTCGTTTTCACGTATGCGTGCAAAGACACGTTGGAGATGATAGATGTGCTCCTGTGGTGTGGTGGACCAGATGATGACGTCGTCCACGTAGACGCACACCCCTTCGATGCCTTCCATCATCTGCTCCATGATCCTATGAAAGACCTCGGATGCCGAGATGATGCCAAATGGCATTCGGTTGTAGCAGAACCTGCCGAAAGGGGTGTTGAAAGTGCACAGCTTTCGGCTGGACGGATCCAGTTGGATCTGCCAAAAGCCTTTAGAGGCATCCAGTTTGGTAAATATTTTCGCCTGGGCCATTTCACTGGTGATCTCTTCCCGTTTGGTGTAGCCATGTAAAATGGCTGCGTTCCGATTAATCTGGCCAAAACCCAGTTTAAAATGGCTAACCCGAAAGACTGCTGGGAAAAGCAGCCAAGAAGACACAAGCAGGCAGCTGCAGACAGTTTTGCATATTCGGCTCTGGGAAGGTAGCCCAGATCGATACTCAGGGCTATCAACAGCCCATCAACCCAGGTATTTGCAGTTGCATTCAGGACTGATTGCAGCCCATCTATTCAGACATCCACAGTTAAATCAGCTATCCCCGGGAACAATGGCAACATATTAGCAATTGAATACCGGGCCAGACCTGTCGGCGCCTGCAGTGGCCGAAACAAAGACAGGTGAGCGACCACCCCCCGATCGAGGAATCGCCTCACCATTGGACACATCGACCCCAGAGATTGGGGACAGAATCCAATCACTTGGGACTCAGTGTCAAGGGCCGCCCCGGGAGGCGGGAAGCCCCTGGGCCCTATAAAAGTGAAGGTCCAAGTTCAGATCTCTCTCTCTCTCATCTTCGCCTGCTCAAGACCTTCGCAAGACCAGCCACCGGCAATAGTAAGTTTGAATCCAACGATCGCTATCCGGTAGAGACACCTAGCCACCGACCTGTAGCAGCCTTTTGAATCCCGCGGGCCAGATTTGATTGGACAAGCCATTCGTTTCCCTGACCTGGTGGGCTCTTCCTAAGTTAAGTATTGGCCAGTAGTGATAGGTTTATTGTATAAATAGTAGTATTAGGGTATTAATATTGCTTGTTGTAGAAAATAAATGACCGTTGTTTTAATCCTTTACTAAGCGGTGTGCCGTATTATTAATCATAACCTGAACTTGAACCATGTGGCGGTATCATAAAGATACCTGGCGACTCATGAGCAAAGGTGACGTACACAGAGCAAATAGATTAAGGTTAAAAAGAGCAACATTGTGTATGGGGTAATGTTCCCTCATAAATTGTTATTGAGGTCTTTCGGATCAATACAGATCCGGAGCTCGCCGGAGGGCTTCTTGACACACACCATGGAGCTGACCCACGGCGTGGGCTCTGTGACCCTGGATAGGACCCCTTGGTCCTAGAGATCCTGCAGCTGCTGCTTGAGGCGGACCCTGCGAGGTGCGTGAATGACCGGGGTGGCATCTGGTTTGAGCCGAATTCTATAGGTGAATGGCAGTGTTCCCATGCCCTCGAATGCCTCCTGGTTGTGGGCGAGGAGCGATTGGAGCTGTGCGTTAAACTCTGCATCCGGGAAGTCAGACGTTCCATCTGGAAAGAGAGAGTGGACTCGTTGCACGAGGTGGAGAGCCTTGCATGCCTGTGCACCTAGCAGGGAGTCCTTCGATGAGCCGACTATCTCGAACGTGAGTGTGGCCGTGTATGTGTTGTGTGTCACCTGGAGCTGGCAGGATCCCATAGCCGGGATAACGTTCCCGTTGTAGTCGACCACCCTGCACCGGGACGGCCGAATTGGTGGTCTGACCTTCATGGCGTAGAAGGCTGACCATGCTATGAGGTTGGCGGAGGCGCCAGTGTCCAGGCGGAAAGTTATCGGCGATCGGTTGACCGTCAGGGTGGCACACCATTCATCACCCGGATTGATCGTGTTAACTCGGTTCCCATCAATGACCGCAACACGGAAGGCGTCTCGGTCATCTGTGTCACCCGTCTGGATGTCGTCTGGGCAAGATTTGTAATGGGGAGGCTGAATGGTCCGCACGTCCCTGCAAGGTTGTCGGAGTTGTGGAAGATTGACAGGTTGAGCAGCTCGACAGTAAGCAGCGTAGTGGCCCACCTTGCCACAGCGTAGGCATTGTCGGGTTCTTGCGGGACATTGCCGCTTTAAATGTGCAGCTCCACAGTTGCTACACGTCGTGATGTCATGACGTTCGTTGCGCCACTGCGCATGCGCAGTTCGGTCTTGCGTCGGTCGTGCCTGCGCATCACATCCCTCAGTGTTGCCGTAGGTTTTGGCGCGCACAAGCACGGGAGGCCCCGAAAAGCACGCAAAATGGCCGACGTCATCCGGGCCGCGGGCCGTGAGGAACTCGATCGCCTGGACCCGTTCGGCCTCGTGGGGCACCTGGCTCGCCGATCCAGCCGCGTAGGACCCCCGCCGCGCTGATTCGGTCGCCTGAAATTGTGCATAGCAGCTTGTCGCGTTTTCGTGCAGAACACAGGCTTCGATTGCAGAGGCTAAGGTTAGGCCTTTTATTTTTAAAAGTTGCTGGCGTAGGGTTCCCGAGGCGACCCCAAAAACGATCTGGTCCCGAATCATGGAATCTGAGGTTGTGGCATAACCGCAGGACTGCGCGAGGATGCGGAGATGGGTGAGGGATGACTGAAAGAGCTCATCCTTACCTTGCAGGCGCTGCTGGAAGACATATCTCTCGAAGCTTTCGTTGACCTCGACGTTGAAGTGTTGCTCGAGCTTGAGAAGGACCGTCTTGTATTTGGATTTGTCCTCGCCTTCCGCGAACACCAGGGAGTTGTAGACATGGATGGCGTGCTGCCCAGCGGTGGTGAGGAGGATGGCGATCTTTCTGGTGTCGGAGGCGCTCTCTCTTTCGTTGGCTTCCAGAAAGAGCTGGAAGCGCTGCTTGAAGAGCTTCCAATTTACACCAAGGTTCCCAGCGACTTGCAGCGGCTGCGGTGTGTTGACGGTGTCCATGGCGCAGGATGGCAGATTTGTGGGTAGGTGTCAAATCACTCCTGGTATCATGAAGTGTTGGGTACTCTGATACACAAACAAACCAACACGGTTGCGAATGGTACAACGCAGTTTTATTTCAATGAATAAACATATTATACTCTGGTATTCAGCACATGGAGATCCTCTGAGTGGCTGGCAATGAGGTCTGTGCACTGAGCCCTCTCCTGCTCGAGTGCCCAGGAAGTGTCGTGTTCCCTGCTTTGTACTGTGTATGCTCTTGTCCATGATTGGCTGTCGTGTTTTGTGTGTTGATTGGTCCGTTGATCTGTCCATCATTATGTGTGCATGTATGTACTGTGATGTTCACCTGAATATCATGACAATTCTTTGCTGGGGGTTTTAAAGCTGTGGATCTCCATATAATAATATAACAATAACCTTTTATTGTCACAAGTATTAAGTTACTGTGAAGAGCCCCTAGTCGCCATATCCACCTCATCCTCCCATTCTTTTAGAACCCTCAGATTGCAAACCCTAAACTTGGTGTCATCTCATTCGCCGATATCCTTCAACCCTTTTCAAGCTTTGTAGGGAGTCCTGCAGGTTCGTCTTTTATCTCTGTGCCTGCGAAAATCTGGAAAGCTTCTACTTGCATTCAACCCAGTTTTCCTCCCCTTCTAATTTGGAATTTGTGCAACATTTGTCAATCTGATGCTAATTTACACACTTTCTAGCACGTACCAAGTTGTGCAAGAAAACCTTGCAAATGACTGCTGGTTTTGCTGCAATATGTTCATCAAAAGCAGGGCTGCCTATTCACTTCCCACAAGAGATTTGAAGATTCAGCTGTTTTCTTCCACCTGAGCACTAACCTAAGGCGACCTTATAGATAAATTTGCTTTGTGGTTAAATTCTAATGACTTCAAAGTAAAATAAATGTATCCCGCTCCTCTAAACAGTAACTGTTGAGGTTTAAAGCCTGGTGTTAGCAGCGAAGGCTGCAGAGAGTGCAATTTTCATCCGTTGTTCAGCATTGCTGAGGGGCTTGGAGTGCAAAAAATAGTTTATGTCAACGATGTGATGAAACAGGAGGAATTGAACAGATTTTTGTAAACCTTTTAGCTGCAGGATCTAGGCAAAGTTTTTTTTTCAATCTTGTAAAACTTCTATTGGGTTCGAACTTTCAGAGCTTGAGATGATGACTTTGATATCAATCCATTAAGCAGAATGTAGGAAAAGTGCCTCTAATATGTGCACTGTGTAAATTTAGAACAATACTCCCAGCAAACAGGTGCATTAACCATAAGGCGAGGGTGAAGAGTGCACGTTCCCACAGAAATAATGGGTCTGAATCTCTTCAGAGCGTCAATCAGCGTCGGATCGCCACCCACTCCCAATTTCTTTCTCGAAACCCAGTCTCACCCAACAGATCGGGCAGGGCAGTGTGTAACTGGTGTCTAGCATCCTGTGCAGCTCTGTCGAAAGGAAGGAAGCCATGCCCTGATTTTTTTCACATCACTAGTTGCCTGGGGGGGAGGAGGGGGAGGGGGTGTTCAGGTCTCTGGGGGAGTTGATGCAGTCGAGCCTTAGGGATGGGGTGTTCGGGGGGGGGGGGTGGTATGGTCAAGTAATGGGTGGGAGGGTGGGCCTTGGTGAAGTAAGGGGGGCCGGCCTCTGGCAGGATATGGCTTCAGGGTGAGGTGGGGATTGGGAATGGTGGGGTGGTGGGTTAGGGCTGTCTTGGGGGGGGGGGGGGATATCTTGGGAGTGGGGGTTCAGTCCGGTGGGGAGGATGGGAGATGTCCCCGGAGATTTGGGGCGTGGGGACTCCTGAGGGTTATCGGTATGGGTCTGTGCAGACCTATTGAAGTTAGAGGTGGTTTTAATCCTTCCAACTGTTTCTGAATTGCTATTGATGTAACCCAGTCGGAAACATCCGAAGTTTGCGATTTCAATTGCATTTTCTGGGCGGTACATGTGCAGTGTAATTGCCCAGGAAAATTTTGCACTTCCCAGGTAGGGTTTGCACAGCAATTGCCCTGAAGTACACAATTTTAGTTAAACATCGTAAGTCTTTTAGAAAAAACGATGGACAGTAAAACTTCACAGCGCACTTTATTGCCTCACAAACGACTCCTGGTATCAGAATTGAAAAGCGAGAAAGAAACTTGCCAATTCTTTTGAGATGCAGACCAATTGACCAGGGTTTCATGCTTCTGAGTTTGCCGGCCTGCACTTTGCCAGCCAACAAAGTAAATGGGTGGAAAATTGCAGAGCGCTGATCACCGAAAACCCCAGATTGAAATTGCGTGCAGGATCCCAATGAAAGCAACATTAGCTTTATATGCTCAGACCCTGAATTTCCATGAGCCTCTCAGAAACAGGCGAGGGCGCAGTTTTGCCTGGTCCGGAATCTCCCGAACAGCTTGTTTCAGTCTGGACCTCTACCCTCTCTAAACTGGATGCAAGTCGCACCAGAAGCAACATCCAGACCAGGAATTTCTGAAGAAAAACAAGAAGATGTTTACGTTCTTGACATCTGAGATAGATACATGTTCACATTTTCACCAGCTAATGTAAAACAACTTTGATGAACAAATTCAGTACTATTAAAAATTACTCATTCTGAAAGATAGTCGGTTTCTGTCTTGGGCTGTTATCTACATAGCCTTTGATAGATCAGGTCAGAGAAGTGTGAAAAACAATTTTGAGCTGTTTACAGGCAGTGCTGCATTTCCTGTATTGCAGTACTCAATAACAACTAACTATGATCGATATGCAAAAGATAAATATGTATCTTTGATTTTTCTCTCTGTCAAACATTCAGTAACCCCTCTGTTAAAATACTAAAACAAGCCTACATTATTATGGAGCAGAATATGGTTGGAAATTCCATTATTCCTGTAACCGAGACAAGAGTCATAGTGGGACTTTGCTCATGGGGTATGAGTAAGGAATTTCTAACCAGTGTTGAATGTGTTCTAAAAGGGATTTGAGAGGATGTGGCTTTTTCAAAACCATGAACGCTCTGTTTCTAACTCTAATCTGATGCCAGTCTCTGTGGGTCAGTACACAAGGACCCCAGTGTAGAATCTTTGAGTACTGACTCAGAACAACTTGTCTACGAAAACTATTTATCTTAAGCTGGTGAATATTTTGGAAGACAATGATGAGGATTGCAATGATGGCAACAGCAACAAGAAAGGCAACAACAGCAACTTATATTTATATAGCATCTTTAACATACTGAAACGTCCCAAAGTGCTTCACCATCTCACAAATTACCACACCGAGTCGAGTGAAGAGATTTTAGGTCAAATGAGCAAAAGCTCAGCTAAAGAGGCAGCTTTTAAATGCGTCTTAAAGGAGGAAAGTGAGAAAGGCAGAGAGGTGTGGGGAGGATATTCCACAGCTCAGAGGATGAGAATTTTAAAATCTAGAGGTTGCTTGACTGGAAGCCACTGCAGATCAGTGTGCACAGGGGTGATAGGGAAATAGAACTTGCTGAGACTTAAGGCGCGGGCATCTGACTTTTCGAGCATTAGAGGGTAGAATGTAGAAGATCAGCCAGGATTGCACCAAAATAGTTAAGTCTAGAGGTAATGAAGGCATTATTATGTAACCATGCCATCGATAAAAAATATTTTTTGAAGTTACTGGCTGGAAATCCCGAACTGATTTTTAAAAATAGACTAAAACCACATTCCAGGGGCTTGGGATTGTAGTCAAAGATGGCTGCACATTTGCATCACTGTACCTTCTACATTCCATAAACCATGGATGGAGTCAATAATCTGTCTGCAAAGCTGCACCAAGGAAAATGGCCTTGAAAGAGGATGAGCGGGGCCATCTCCTATCCCATTAGCAAAGCATCTAGCCCATCACCTGATTATTAGCTGGGTGAAGACAAACCATTGGACCTATTTGAGATAGGAATTCCCAGCCATAATCGAACCAAGTTACAATTAGAATAGCCATGACCTTATTTGGATCACTGGGCATTTGGAGAGAGGAGGTCATGTGACAAGCCAAACCTTTTATGTGTTTTAGCAGCTGCTGTCTGTGCAGAACAGAAAAAGCAGCTGGGACGTTGAAGGAACAAGCCCATGGCTGAGATTTCTGACTGAAAATTCCTGCCCGAAGCCAACAGACCATTGGCGTCCACCAAATCTCCCATCCCGCCCGTGAAGACACCTGCCGCACGTGGGACTGGAAAATCCCGGCCCGCAAGGGGGTTCCTTTTATCTCTCTCTCTCCCCCTCCCCCTCCACCTCTCTTGCAAGTTCCACGTAGATCTCGACGGAAGAGCAGATAAACTGATCAGCTACATCTTTAAACTGCCATGATATTGAAGGTAGCAGGAATAGCCTGAACAAACAAAATAATAATAATAATCTTTATTGTCACAAGTAGGCTTACATTAACACTGTAATGAAATTACCGTGAAAAGCCCCTAGTTGCCACATTCCGGCGCCTGCTTGGGAACACGGAGGGAGAATTCAGAATGTCCAAATTATCTAACAGCACATCTTTCAGGACTTGGGGGAGGAAACCGGAGCACCCAGAGGAAACCCACGCAGACACAGGGAGAATGTGCAGACTCCACACAGACAGTGATCCAAGCCGGAATCGAACCTGGCACCCTGGCGCTGTGAAGCAACAGTGATAACCACTGTGTTATCGTGCCGCCCTCACATCATTTATCCCTTTAACTTTACTGGACCCTAATTTATCCAAACATTGCTCCCCACTCTGTAATTTATTTGTGTGTGTGTGTGAAGTTTAAGTGTGTGCAACTCGGAATGGTTTAAAAAAAAAATATTTGAAATGGGTGAATTACTTGGACTGGGAGACGGACAATAAAATGATCCACTTTAAACTCAAGAAAATCCATCTGATTTTGCTGTTTATGGTCACAGCATGTAAACAGTCATAGAGTCAAAGAGTCATACAGCATTGAAAAAGCCCATCGGTCAACTATCTAACTATTCTAATTCCATTTTCCAGCACTTGGCCCACAGCCTTGTATGCTATGAGATCACAAGTGCACATCTGAATACCTCTTAAATGTTTTGAGGGTCTCTGCCTCCAACACCCTTTCAGGCAGCGATTTCCAAGCTCTCACCACCCTATGGGTAAAAAAGTTTCCCCCCACATTCCCTCAAAACCTCCTGCCCCTTTCCTAAAAATTGACCCATCCGTCAAGGGGAAATGTTAAGCACTCATGGAATTGGCAAGTATATTCACTTTAAAAAAACCTGTTGTGACCAAGTGAGGAGAGGGAAAAGAGGAGAGTCATTCAACCCCTCCTCACGTGATTATAACAGCATGAATGAGAGTATCGTCAGCATAAGGGTTGAGACAGGGTGATGTTATGGAGGTGGAAACAGGTGGTCTTACAGATGCTACAATAATCAGGTTGGAAGTTCATCTAGATATTACACCAAGGTTGCAAACAGGTGGACTGACTAAACCTCAGGCCGTTGTCAGGTAAAGGGCTAGAGTTGGTGGTGGCTAGGGAATGGAGTTTGAAGTAGAATGCTTCAATCTTCGCAATATTGAATTGGAGGAAGCTTCCGCTCATCCAGTACTTTAAAAAAATGTTTGTTTTACCCCATCCTTAAAGTGAAAAGCCAAGGCGCAGAGTGGACAGGGCAAACCCTTAATCCATCTCATTGATTGCTTCAAAAACTCATTCAAAATCAAATTGAAGCCAATTCATGGTCTCCTCAAGAACAGCGTACAAGATCCAAGCTGACAAGAAAAGGTATTGCACCTCATCCTGGGCTTGATCTGGCGCTTGATCGTGGCCAAAAAGCCAAGAAGCGATCCCCCATCCAGTACTGAAAATCAGAATGATAATTTAGCAACAGTGAAAGAGGCATGAGGTAATGGTAAGGTAGAGCTGGGTGTCAACAGTTTACATGTGAAAACTTAACACTCTGCCTTTGGATGATGTTACTGAGGGCGAGCATGTAGATGTAAATAAGAATAGGTGGGCAGCACGATGGCGCAGTGGTAAGCACTTCTGCCTCACGACGCCGAGGTCCCAGGTTCGATCCCGGCTCTGGGTCACTGTCCGTGTGGAGTTTGCACATTCTCCCCGTGTTTGCGTGGTTTTCGCCCCCACAATCCAAAGATGTGCAGGGTAGGTGGATTGGCCATGCTAAATTGCCCCTTAATTGGAAAAAATGAATTGGGCACTCTAAATTTATTTTAAAAAAGTAAAGCGGAATAGGCCACAGAATTATCCTTCTAGGTTCTTGCCTCAGACTTGAGTAGGTTTGACAACCTTGTCAAGTGAAACACATTTGGCAATTACATTGGATTATTCCCTTGAGAAATAACCAGAGGAATTGGTTATTGTAAGAGTACAGTTCCACAGGAAGCAACACTTCTTTCCTTCATCTTTAAGGGTATCAGCCATAGTTCAGGTTGCCGCACTCACTGTTCTGAGTTTGAAGATGTTGGGTTCAAATCCCACTCCAGTTCTTGGGTAGAAAAGTCAAGACTGTCACCAATGCAGTGCCAAGGAAGTGCTGCATTGTCAGAAGTGCTGACTTTCAGGTGAGATGTTAAAACTGAGGCCATGTCTATCCTCTGAAATGCTTATATGCCTTCTGTGGCAATATTTTAATGAAAATCAAAGAATTATCCCGTGTTCTGGTAAATATTTATCTCTCATTAACATCTTAAAGGCAGATTATTCAATCATGATTACATTGTTATTGGTGGGATCTTGCAGTGCACATATTGGCTGCTGACTACATCTCAAAAGTACTTCATTGGCGATAAAATATGTTGGGGTGTTGTGTGGTTGTGAAATGTGTGATATAAATGCACGTCTTTCTTGAGGCAACCCTCAATGCTTTTTCCTAGTGATGTTCGCCTCTCGCATTGATTCATTAGCTGAGGGAGAGACAGAAGTTGGGAACAATCACAATCAGTATTAATGTTAAGGACTCCCAGGACTGCCTGCTCCTTACCCTATACCACTATGCCGTCATCTCTGATGGGTCCTACTTCCGGGACATCAAATACCAAAGGATGATGATGAAAGACTCCGGGGTGTTAGCTGAGTATGATTCTGTGAGTGTTGCCTGAGGAGTCTGTGGGACAGTGTTGCTAACTTTTGGTTGGTTCAATTGGCTCTGTTTTATAACCTTTGCTCTAGAGTCGCCAGGTATCTTTGTGATACCGCCACGAGGTTCAAGTTCAAGTAATGATCAATAACTCGACACACCAATTAGTAAGATTCAAATAAAAACACATTTATTATACACAGTAAATCACTACTCATGCATAAACTCTACTTTCTAGGCTATTTCTATCACTAACAGGCCTATACTTAGCTTCGGACTGGCCCACCAGGTCAGGGGAACAAATGGCCTTTTGTTCAGGTCCTGAGTCTTCAGGATTCAAAAGCTGGTATGGACTGGTAGCTAGGAGCGCCTATCTCGTAGTGAGCATTGACTTGAGACTTACTTGCTTGGAGGCAACAAGACAGGTCACTGTCAAGGGTTGGTTCATGTTGCTGAGTGACCCTACCAAAGAAGGACGATTTGAACTTGGGGGCTTTACTTTATAGTCCCCATGACCTCATTGGATTAGCGTTAATAGCTGTTTCTCAATCTTGAAAATCGAGTATCAGTGGAAAAACATTCTCTATATTCAAGTTGCTATATAAATGTCAGTTGTTGTTGAGTTCAACTCTATGAACACATCAATAGTATCCAGTGGTCATCAATATGAAACAGTTTAAGATGTTCTGATAACCTAATTTTGAACTGTGTAAATGGAAGGATCATTGTTTCTATTTATGTAATACACAGTGGTTAGCACTGTTGCTTCACAGCTCCAGTGTCCCAAGTTCGATTCCCAGCTTGGGTCACTGCCTGTGCGGAGTCTGCACGTTCTCCCTGTGTCTGCGTGTGTTTCCTCCGGGTGCTCCGGTTTCCTCCCACAAGTCCCGAAAGCCGAAAGTGCTGTTAGTTAATTTGGACATTCTGAATTCTCTCTCTGTGTACCCGAACAGGTGCCGGAATGTGGCAACTAGGGGCTTTTCGCAGTAACTTCATTGCAGTGTTAATGCAAGCCTACTTGTGACAATAAAGATTATTATTATTGATTGAGGAAAACAGCCTGGATTGCTCCTTGAATTTTAAAACTGCAGGAAAAGAAAGTCTGCAGCTTAATCTTAATGCATCTTTCGTTCTATACACACACTTTTAAAGCTAGCAGGGGTAACCTATTCCAATTTACCCAACTGCAGCATTCATATTTGGAAGGAATCCAGACGTTGGTTAGAAGTTATTGTTTCATACCAGTTCAGTAACAATATGTATGACCGCTCCCACTCCAATAAGTGCCATCGATGGGCAGCATCCTCCCCAGTGTAAAGCTGGCTAGTAAGCACGGAGCTAATTGCCATCTGACATCTGGTGTCATCTGGTTTAGCACACTGGGCTAAATCGCTGGCTTTGAAAGCAGACCAGGGCAGGCCAGCAGTATGGTTCAATTCCCGTACCAGCCTCCCTGAACAGGCGCCGGAATGTGGCGACTCGGGGCTTTCCACAGTAACTTCATTTGAAGCCTACTTGTGACAATAAGCGATTTTCTTTTTTTTCATTTTTTCTTCTCACCTCCTGAAACACTCAGACCACCATCATCATTTCCTATGAGTTGTTATGCTATGGGCCCATCACAGTCGGACCTCACAAGATCAAAAGTTTCAGCCCCTTGCACTGCAGGTGGCCATTTCATGCTCAGTCCGTGGAGTCAGTATGTCTGCCACAGGCCCCCCAAAACAAAGCCACTGCAATTGCAGATTTTACTACCTGTTGTTAGATACAATGCTTGTCAATAGCACAGGATAGTTAAGTAATTCCCCTATTCACAAGTGATTACCAATGGCACTCGGATGCAAAGGCAACGGTTAGTTAATTTACACTTCAGTCAGACTTGCCAATGCATCAAAGGCCAACTTTGTTGGAGTTTGTCATTTGAAAACTGAGTTGTGAGCATCTGAAGTTTTCTTGTTTGCTTGTTTGTTACAGAATTAATGAGTGAGAAGATTAAACCCAAGAATGCAAGGTTTAGTAGCTCACACCGCAGCAATCATGGATTAAAGTAGCTGTCCTACAACCAATATGCACAATGTGATTCATTAGTTCTCAGATAGGCTGCTGAGTAGGAAGTGCAACCACTTATCACTTCCATTAATCTTCTTTCAATAACGAGAGAGAAGTGAATGAAGAAAATAGCCAAGGTGACAATGTCAATTTATTAATTACCCCATTCTGACTCCTTTATAAAGAATGCATACACCATTTTACCAAACAGAGTGCACAGAGAAATCTTCCCTGTACCCTCATACTCGCCTTTATTCAAGATTAAATTGGATAGCATCCATTCATGAATAGCTGCATTCAGGTATTTCTATTTGAGTTGCCGTAGATGCTCCTTATAAACTGTTTCTTTTTGTTAACTCAACTTTGTAAAACATGATTTTATCTCTCGGAATTAATCACATCTTTCTTACCCTCTCTTGATTCCACCTTCTGTACATGATTTGGTATCAGTATTCTAACTGACACTAGTTTCGGCTGAGGGGAGGGTGACAGATCTGGGGCTCGTAGGTGACTAATATTTGGGCCCTGCAACTGCTCAAAGTACCAAAACAAAATCTGCTGGGGAGTGCACACGCTTGTGGTGCAAATTGTGCAGGCTGTCATATTGATACAGGCATTAATTCATGCTCAGTGAACATGAGTGAAAATCATGACTCAACACCAACAGTGCTATTTTGGAGCACAATATCCCAGGTAATGTTCCAGGGTGGCACGGTGGCACAGTGATTAGGCTGGCACTGCTGCCTCACAGCACCGGGATTCGATTCTGGCCTTGGATGACTGTCTTTGTGGAATTTGCATGTCCTCCCCACGTCTGCGTGGGTTTCCTCCGGGTGCTCCGGTTTCCTCCCACATTCCAAAGTTAAGCGGGTTAGGTAGATTGACCATGCTAAATTGCCCCTTAGTGTCTAAAGGTTAGGTGGGGTTATGGTAATAGGGCAAGGGAGTGAGCCTGGGTGGCTCTTTTGGAGGGTCGATGCAGACTCGAGAGACCAAATGGCCTCCTTCTCTGCTGTAGGGATTCTATGTAGTGCATTCCCTTAACCTCCATACAGTTGAATATCTGTTGAACAGCAGGAAGGACACCCTCATCAATACTATTTAAAAGTAGTGTGCTGTTTACAGCTAGTTGCTGGTTGACTTCCGACTAGCTATGATTCTACAAGTGTTTGATGTTTCCTATAGTTGCTTTGCAAATGTCTACAAGCAGTGCAGTGGCAGGTGTTAGTCAGCTTTTGCTCGCTCGAATTTATCTGCACAAACCAATTTCTGCCAGGGTGCAGTAGTAGCAATACTCCTTCAAATAGGGTATGACGGGCAGCACAGTGGTGTAGTGGTTAGCACTGCCGCCTCACGGCACCGAGGTCCCAGGTTCGATCCCGGCTCTGGGTCACTGCCCGTGTGGAGTTTGCACATTCTCCCCGTGTTTGCGTGGGTTTCGCCCCCACAACCCATAGATGTGCAGGGTAGGTGAATTGGCCACGCTAAATTGCCCCTTAATTGGAAAACAAATGAATTGGGTACTCTAAATTAAAAAAAAAGAAATAGAGTACGACCTGGAGAATGAGCAGAGACCCCTGATCCCCCACACCTCAGCCGAGATATCCCCTCCATTATAATCACTGGAATCCTGAGAAGGTCCAAACTTATAGGTTGATTATGCAAATTTCGGACCAACTTTGTTTCTTTGGGTCAGGTAACTCTCTTTTCTCTTTTTTCTTACCAGGGAGGATGCTAGAAACAGATTTATTTGTGCATCTGTATTTACACAGTTGGTAAATGTTTACATTGCAAGATGCTGTACATGAAGACAAAGATAAATCATGTATCTTTAAATCAGAAAGTTACTGTCGTGTTATGGTTGTTATTTTGTATATTAGCTGTCACTATCTGTGTACACATGTTTGAACTTGTCCTCAACATTTTTTTCTCACACATTACACCAGGATCCTCTGATTACTTTGCTTTTTGGTTTTGTTTGTGGTTATGCAAAAATACTTTACCAAGAAAATGAAGTCAAAGAGTCAGTCAAACACAAGAATCAGCAATGAACTCATAGAATCCCTACAATGCAAAGGAGGCTATTGAGCCCATCGAGTCTTCACCGACCCTCGGAAAGAGCATGCTGCCTAGGCCCACTCCCTGCCCGATCCCTGTATTGATCATGGCCAATCCACCTAACCTGGACATCTTTGGAACATGGGAGGAAACTGGAGCACCCGGAGGAAATTTACGCAGACACTGGGAGAATGTGAAAACTAAATTATGTTCGGGGGTGGGGGAGGTGCTGGTGGCAGGGTTCCCACCAGCCTATTGCTGCAAACATTGAATTCAGCCCAAAATCTTCCTGAACAGGTTTGGTTCATTGAATCATAGAATTTACAGTGCAGAAGGAAGCCATTCGGCCCATCGAGTCTGCACCGGCCCTTGGAAAGAGCACTCCACCTTAGCCCAAACCTCCACCCTATCTCCCGTAACCCACCCCCCCGCCTAACTTTTTGGACACTAAGGACAATTTAGCATGGCCAATCGACCTAATCTGCACATCTTTGGACTGTGGGAGGAAACCGGAGCACCCAGGAGAAACCCACACAGACACGGGGAGAACGTACAGACTCCGCACAGACAGTGACCCAGGCCGGGAATAGAATCTGGGACCCTGGAGCTGTGAAACAGCTGGTGCCACCCACTGGCTCATTAGACTGTCACAAATAGTGTTGCTCTGTCGTTTTGTGTTCTCTATTATTGGAATTGGGTGAACAATAGAGAAAAAAAGTCCTCAAATGAGAAAACTGGATGAAAGAAAATGTTCTCAGAATAAATGATAAATAACTATACCTGCTGCTTTCTGTTATGTAATTCATGATTGCAGCATTGGCTTGAAAGAGCTTTACAATGTTCTTGCATTGACCTTTTTGATTATACTTTGCGTTGTTTCTCTCTGGTATCTAATTCTCTGAAGACACAGTGTATCTTACACAAAGTGCAAAACCTGCTATAAATTGGGTGATTAATGTGTGGTTCTACAGAAAATATGTTGTAAGGTTTTGCCAGGGAACATGTTAGGTGTAATTTAAAGTAAGGGTATATGGAATTAGTGGTAATAAGCAGCTCTCCCTCAAATCCGTACTAACTAGGCAATTGGACCTAAAAAAGAAATGTATTTTTTTGTTCCAAGGTTATGTATATTGACAAATGTTTGCTGCATTTTCCATGAAAAATTCATATTTTCTTATTTGTGGCAATCCCATTCTATTTGCCAAATGCTTCCTTTTATATTTCAAAATTCATTCAATCAATGGAAATATCTCCACAGTGGTTAGCACAGTTGCTTCACAGCTCCAGGGTCCCAGGTTCGATTCCCGGCTTGGACCACTGTCTGTGTGGAGTCTGCACGAGGCCTCCCAGCTCCATCTGTTTGTGTGGACCAGTGCTACATGGTGCCACCGCAAGGTCTCCCAGGCACGGGCGCTAGTTCCAGGGTCTTGGGAGAATTCAGTGCAGACATATTTAAGTGAGCCTATTGCTCCCTTAAATATGTAAATCTGGATTCTGCCCAGTGAGGCGGGATCTCACGAGGTGTTCCGAGTGTCGCAAATCTCATGAGAGGACTCTCATAAGATGCAACGGCCTCATCGTCTCACCAGATCAGTTGTGAAGAGGCCATTCGATCGTGCCCTGAGGGAAAAGTGTCTGCGCCAAAACCTTTCACAGCCCCGTACAAGCACTCCTCCGCACGTGCAGATCCTCCAACAATCATATTCATCTGACTTTTCCGAGCTTTTACAATGCTGCATCATGGGGTACTCTTTCAGTTGTCCATCTGAGCTGCCCAGCATCTCCACCCACCCAATCCCTATGTCCGCCCAATACATGGCGGTGATTAGTTTTGGTTTTGGAAAGGTGGTAATTGTTAGTTTTTCGATCAGGTCATCCTAAGGTCCCCCTCATTACCCCTCTCCTAGTCACCCATGTCCTTCCCCCATCATCATTACCTCCTGGTATCACCTTCGACGTCCCCTTCATTACCCTTCAGTCCAACCCTTCTCCTTCAACAATGTTCAGGTGAATGTGCACGTTCTCAATCTCCCAGGCCACGCCATCCCCCATCCACATATACCTACCTGACCTTACCTACCTGACCTCCTCCTTCCTACCCCAGGGCTGTGTCTGCCTCCAAGTCCCCACGAACCACCTTTTCCGCTCCTTCCACCACTGCCAATGCACCCTCACCCTCTTATACTAGCAGCTCCTTCTGTCCCCTCTCACACTCACCATTTCTTCCTCCCACACCCACCCTCAGTTCACTCCCAGGAGGCAGATAGTGACTCCACAAGTCCCTCCCTTGCACATTCATCTTGACATTCCCCCTCCCCTCATACTCCTTCCTCTCCACCACTCCTTCATCCTCCCTCACTCCTTCCTCTCCCCACGCCTTCATCCCCTCTCATCCACCCTCTCCCCCACTCCTTCATCCTCCCTCACTCCTTCCCCTTCCCTTCTCCTTCATCCTCCATTAGTCCTTCCTCTCCCACACTCCTTCAACCTCCTTCACTCCTTACTCTCCCCTACTCGTACATCCGCCCTCACTGATGGAGTCATAGTATTATACAGCACAGAAAGAGGCCCTACAGCCATCGTGTCTGTGCCATTAAGTACCTATCTTTTCTAATCCCATTTTCCAGCACTTTGTCCATATCCTTTTATGCTATGGCATTTCAAGTGCTTGTCTAAATGCTTCTTAAATTTTGTGAGATTTCATGCCTCTATCACTCTTTTAGGCAGTGAGTTCCAGATTCCCAGCACCCTCTGGGTAGAAAGGGTTTTCCTCAAATTCTCTCTAAATCTCCTGCCCATTCCCATTTATTGACCCCCTCAACTAAGGGGAAAATTTTCTTTCTATCTATCCTATCTATGTCCCTCATAATTTTGTACAGCTCAATCAGGTTCCCCCCCTCAGCCTTCTCTGCTCTAAGTCCCAGCCTAAACAGTTTCTCTTCATCGCTAAAATGCTCCAACCCAGAAGGATTCTGGTGAATCTGCTCTGCACCCTTTCTAGTGCAATCACCATCTTCCTGTAGTGTGGTACCAGAACTGCACACACTACTCTAGCTGTGGTCTAACGAGCATTTTATGCAGCTCCATCCTAACCCCCTTGCTCTTATATTCTATGCCTTGGTTAATAAAGACAGGTATCCCATATGCCTTCTTAATCACCTTATCTACTTGTTCTGTATGGTCGGCACGGGCTTGGAGGGCCGAAGGGCCTGTTCCTGTGCTGTACATTTCTTTGTTCTTTGTTCTTTGCTGCCTTCAGGGATCTATGGACATATATCCCCAAGGTATCTCTGGTCCTCTGTACTTCCTAGCATCTTACTGTATTCCCTTGCCTTGTCAGTCCTCCCAAAATGCCCCACCTCACACTTTTCAGGGTTAAATTCCACTTCCACTCTTCTGCCCACCTGACCAACCCTGTTTACATCACCTTGTAATCTAAGGCTTTTCTCCTCGTTATTTACCACACCACAAATGTTTCTGTCATCTGAAAACTTACTGATAATACCACCCATATTCCCGTTCAGATCATTTATGTACACTTCAAACAGCAAAGGAACCAGCTCTGATCCCTGCGGTATACCACTGGACACAGGCTTCCAGTCACAAAAACACCCTGGATCTCATGGGCTCTTTTACCTTCTTGACCAGTCTCCCATGCAGACCTTGTCAAAAACCTTACTGAAGTCTAAATAGATGACATCAACTGCATTGCCCTCATCTACACACCTCGTCACCTCCTCAAAAAATGCATTTAAATTTGTTAGACATGATCTTCCCTTGACAAAGCCATGCTGATGATCCTTGATTAATCCTTGCCTCTCCAAGTGTAGAGTAATTCGTTTTTAAAATAAATTTAGAGTACCCAATTCATTTTTTCCAATTATGGGGCAATTTAGCGTGGCCAATCCACCTACCTTGCACATCTTGGGTTGTGGAGGCGAAACCCACGAAAACACGGGGAGAATGTGCAAACTCCACACGGACAGTGACCCAAAGCCCGGGATCGAACCTGGGACCTCGACGTGCTAACCGCTGCCCCACAGTGCTGCCCGTCAAGTGTAGAGTAATTCTGTCCCTCAGAGATTTTTCCAATTATTTCCCTGCCACTGATATAATTACCTTTTTCGTCCCTACTTCTCTTTTTGAATAATGGTACCTACTCCTCCAACGCCCCTTACTCCTTATCTTACTTCTTCCTCGCCCCCTATTCCTTCAGTGCTGTTCGCCAGTACTCCGGCACCTCACCTGTGGCCAGAGAGGATTTCAAAATTAACATCTGAACCCCTGCAATCTCCTTTCTTGTCTCACACAACAGCCTAGATTACATATCATCTGGACTATGGGCCGGGATTCTCCCGCAACCGACGGGGCGGTCCGTACCGGCGCCAAAGAGTGCCGTGAACTACTCCGGCGTCGGGCTGCCCGGAAGGTGCGGAATCCTCTGCACTTCCGGGGGCTAGACCGGCGCTGGAGTGGTTGGCGCTGCGCCAACCAGCGCCGAAGGGCCTCCGCCGGCTGGCGCAAGTTGGCGCATGCGCAGGAGCGCCAGCATGTTCTGGTGCATGCGCAGAATCGCTGGCGTGTTTCCTGCGCATGCGCAGGGGGATTCTTCTCCGCGCCGGCCATCGCGCAGCCTTACACAGGCCGGTGCGGAAGGGAAGAGTGACCCCACGGGGCAGGTCCGCCCGCAGATTGGTGGGCCCCGCGATCGCGGGCCAGGCCAACGTGGGGGCCCCTCCTGGGGTCGGATCCCCCCGCGCCCCCTGAGGACGCCGTAGGCCGCCCTCCAAGCCAGGTCCTGCCAGTATGGACCTTGTCCATTTCACGCCGGCGGGACTGGCCGCAAACGGGTGGCCACTTGGCCCATTGGGGCCCGGAGAATTTCCGGGGAGGCCGCTGCCAACGGCCCCCGACCGGCGTGGTGCGATACCCGCCCCCGCCCAAAAGCCGCCGATGGACAATTCGGCAGCCGGTGTCGGAGCGGCGGGGTGGGATTCATGGCGCCCCCCCGGCATTTCTCCGACCCGGCGGGGGTCAGAGAATCCTGCCCATGGTATTTATCCACCTTTAAGCCTCCTGAACATGCTAACAACTCCTCATTCTCAATGCTAATCTGTTGAATTATATCACAGTCCCCCTCCCTGCTTCCTATACATACGTCATACCTCTCCATCATCAATACAGATGCAAAATACTCATTTAATACATTACCTACATCTTTCAGCTCCACACACAGGTTGCTGCCCTGGTCCCTAATAGGCCATACTCTTTCCCTGGTTACCCTCTTGGCCTTCATATATGTATAAAACACCGTGGAAATTTCCTCTCTATATTCCTCTTAATCATCCACTGTTTTCAGCCGCCTGTATCTGCCATAACCTTCCTTTTTTCCTGATCCAATCCTATATTTCACTTGACATCCAGAGAATTCTGTTCTTTATCCCAGTCTCTTTATTTTGCTTCCTGTTCCTGTTTTGGCTTTCTAACACTTCCTGCTTATGATTCTGTGCTGCTAGGGCAGCACGGTGGCACAGTGGTTAGCACTGCTGCCTCACGGTGCCAATGACCCAGGTTCGATCCCAGCCTTGGATCCGTGTAGAGTTTGCATATTCTCCCCGTGTCTGCGTGGGTCTAATCCCCACAACCCAAAAATCCAGGGCAAGTGGATTGGCCTCACTAAATTGCCCCTTAATTGGAAGAAACAGAATTGGATACTCTAAATTTTTTAAAAAATGATTCCGTGCTGCTCATTAACTATGCTTCAATGGGATTGACAAAGATGATACGCAGTTGCTCGCCGCATTCATACAGGTCCCTGTGGTGGGTGCAGTATTGTTTGGATATGCCTGTGTACAGCAACTTGTCGTGTTGGGTGTTCTGGTGTACAAACGATCCAACACGGCTGGAGAGGTCTATGCGGACATTATCTCCAGGTGCCAGGGCAGGAAGATCAGTCACCCGGGCATCATGTGTCGCCTTTTGTCGCTCACGCTGTTGCTGCATCCGCCGAAGTACCGGAGCATGGTCGAGATCTGGGACGTGAATGGATGGCACAGTGGTCCTGAGGGTGCATCCCATAAGCAGCTGGGCCGGCGATAGGCCCGTGGACAGTGGGGCCGAGCGATAGGCCAGCAAGGCGAGGCAGAAGTCAGATCCTGCATCAGCAGCCTTGCAGAGGAGCCTTTTAACGATATGGACGCTCTTTTCTGCTTTGCCATTCGACTGAGGATGCAGAGGACTGGACGTCACGTGTGTGAAGTTGTATGAGCTGGCGAAGGAAGACCATTCCTGACTCGCAAAGCAGGGGCCATTGTCTGACATCACGGTGAGCGGAATGCCGTGGCGAGCAAAGGTCTCTTTGCAGGCCCGGATGACAGCCGATGATGTGGTGTCGTGCAGGCGTATGACCTCTGGATAGCTGGAAAAGGAGTCGATGATGATGATGTAGTCCCTGCCAAGCGCATGGAACAGGTCCACGCCCACCTTCGACCAGGGGGACGTGACCAACTCATGGGGCTGAAGGGTCTCACGGGGTTGTGCCGGCTGAAACTGCTGACAGGTGGGGCAATTGAGCACAGTGTTAACAATGTCCTCACTTAATTCCCGGCCAGTACACAGCCTCTAGGGCCCTCCGCCGGCACTTCTCAACGCCGAGATGGCCTTCGTGCAGTTGTTCTAAAACAAGCCGGTGCATGCTGTGTGGGATCACGATGCGGTCCAGTTTCAGGAGGACACCATCAACGATGGCCAAGTCATCCCGAACATTGTAAAACTGTGGGCATTGTCCCTTGAGCCACCCGTCTGTCATGTGTGTTGACTGCCCTGGACAGAGCGTCTGCTATGATGAGGTCCTTACCCGGGGTGTAAACAAGTTGAAAGTCGTACCTCCGGAGTTTGAGCAGAGTGCGCTGGAGGCGAGGGGTCATATCATTGAGGTCCTTTTGAATGATGCCAACCAGCGGGCGATGGTCAGTCTCCACGGTGAGCTGGGGAAGGCCATACACATAGTCGTGGAACTTGTCAACGCCAGTCAACAGGCCTAGGCACTCCTTTTCAATCTGCGCATAGCGCTGCTCTGTGGAGGTCATGGCCCGTGACGCATAGGCGACTGGGGCCCATGATGAGGTGTCATCCCGTTGCAAGAGGACCGCTCCAATGCCGGACTGACTGGCGTCAGTCGAGATTTTCGTCTTCCTTGCAGGATCGAAAAACGCCAGTACCGGGGCGGTGGTGAGCTTGACCTTGAGCTCCTCCCATTCACGCTGGTGGGTGGGAAGCCACTGGAATTCAGTTGCCTTCCTGACAAGGTGCCGGAGAGCCGTAGTGTGGGAAGCAAGGTTGGGAATGAACTTCCCTAGGAAGTTGACCATTCCGAGAAAGCGTAGCACCGCCTTCTTGTCAGTGGGCTTCTGCATGGCCGTGACGGCTGCCACCTTGTTGGCATCCGGCCGCACCCCCAACTGGGAGATCAGTCCCCCAGGAACTTCAGCTCGGTTTGTCCAAAAGAGCATTTAGCTCGGTTAAGACGCAGGCCCTGGTCCCGTATCCATTTAAAGACGTGCTGGAGGCGACTGATGTGCTCCTGCGGTGGACCAAATAATGACGTTGTCTACATAGACACGCACCCCTTCGATGCCCTCCATCATCTGTTCCATGATGCAATGGAACACTTCAGAGGCCGATATGATGCCAAATGGCATCCTATTGTAACTGTATCTGCCAAATGGAGTGTTGAAAGTGCACAGCTTCTTGCTGGACTGATCTAATTGAATGTGCCAGAAGCCCTTTAAGGCATCAAGCTTGGTGAATATTTTTCCCCGAGCCAACTCGCACGTGATCTCCTCACGTTTGGGTATGGGGTAGTGTTCCCTCATTATGTTGCGATTTAAGCCTTTCGCGTCTATACAGAGCCGGAACTCGCCGGACGGCTTCTTGACACACACCATGGAGCTGACCCATGGAGTCGGCTCCGTTACCCGGGAAAGCACTCCTTGGTCCTGAAGGTCCTGCAGCTGCTGTTTGAGGTGGTCCTTGAGGGGTGCTGGGACCCTGCGAGGTGCGTGAACTACCGGGGGGGGGCATCCTGTTTAAGCCGGATTTTGTACGTGTAGGGCAGTGTGCCCATGCCCTCGAAAACATCCTGGTTGTGCGTGAGGATTGAGTTGAGCTGCTCCCTGAAGTCTGCATCTGGGAAATCGGACGTGCCTTCTGGAGAGAGAGAGTGTACACGCCGAACGAGGTGGAGGGTTTTGCACGCCTGTGCGCCTAGCAGAGAGTCCTTTGAGGAGCCCACAATTTTGAATGGTAGTGTGGCTTTACGTGAATTGTGTGTCACTTCGAGCTGGCACGACCCCGTGGTGGGGATGACGTTGCCATTATAGTCAACGACTTGACAGTTGGATGGCAGAATAGGTGGTTTAACCTTCAGGGTCTGGAATGCTGACCATGCGAGGAGATTGGTGGAGGCACCGGTGTCCAGGCGGATCTGATCTGGGATCGGTTGACCGTCAGGGTGGCACACCACTCGTCGTCCGGATCAATGCTGTGCACTGACAGCGGCTGGTGCATTCGACTCGGGGACAGCTTGTTCTTGATGATGACAGAAACGCGGAAGGGCTCCCTGTCCTCAGTGTCATTGGTCTGTGTGACGTCGGGATCGGACTCGGTGAACGTGGGTAGAATTGCCCGAACGTTTCTGCGAGGCTGGTTAAACGGGTACGAGTTGGCAGGGTGAGCTGCTTGGCAGCAGGCAGCGTAGTGGCCCTACCTGCCATAGCGTAGGCATTGTCGCGCTTTGGCAGGACATTGCCGCTTTAAATGGGCGGTGCCACAGTTGCCGCACATCGTGACGTTAGTGCGATCGTTGCGCCACCGCGCATGCGCGGTGCGGTCTTGTGTAGTGCGCGCCTGCACATCACGTTCCTCTGCGTCAGCGTCCCATCTTTTGGCGCGTACAAGCGCGGGAGTCCTCAGTGCGCGAAACGGCCGGCCTCGTCCAGGCCGCGGCCCGGGAGGTACCCGATCGTCTGGACCCGCTCCGCCTCGTGGGGCCCGTGCCACGCCGTTTTGGCCATCTGAATGTGTGGGTACCAGCTGGTGGCGTTCTCATGGAGGACGCAGGTCTCGACGGCAGTCGCCAGGGTGAGTTGCTTGACCCGAAGGAGCTGCTGGCGCAGGGTGTCCGACATGACTCCGAACACGATCTGGTCACGTATCATGGAGTCAGGGGTGGTCCCATAGCCGCAGGGCTGCGCGAGGATGCGGAGGTGTGTTAAGTAAGACTGGAAAGGTTCGTCCTTACCTTGCAGGCGCTGCTGGAACAGGTACCTCTCGAAGCTCTCGTTTACTTCAACGCCGAAGTGTTCGTCGAACTTCAGGAGCACCGTCTTGTGTTTGGTTTTGTCCTCGCCGTCCGTAAATGTAAGGGAGTTAAAGATGTGGATGGCGTGTTGCCCTGCCATGGAGAGAAGAAGGGCAATCTTCCTGGTGTCCGATGCATTCTCCCTGTCTGTGGCCTCGGAAGAGCTGGAAGCGCTGTTTGAACAGTTTCCAATTGACCCCGAGATTGCCAGCGATTCGGAGTGGCGGCGGCGGGTTGATGTTCTCCATGGTGCAGAACGGCGGATTGCTGATACGTTGCAAGTAGGTCTCCCAGGCGTTGGTTTGCGTCCACTTCTGGTATCATGTCGTGTTGGGTGTTCTGGTGTACAAACAATCCAACACGGCTGGAGATGGTGTAACTCAATTTTATTTGCTACTTAACTATAACAGCACACTGCTAACTTGGGGACGTGCATTACCAGCTAATCTGTGGACCCTGTCCTATTACTTTCTGGGTGAGGCACTCAGCACATGGTGAATGTCTGAGTGGCAGGCTCTGAGCTCGGTGCTCTGAGTTGGCTGCTGCTGGAATGAGCGGGAACTGTAGTGTCCCCTGTTTTTATAGTGCGTGTGCTCTCACTAGTGATTGGCTGCGATGTTGTGTGTGTGTTGGTTGATCCTACTGCATGTCCATCAGTGTGTGTTTGATTGCACCATGATATGCTGATCTAAATATCATGACACAACTTACCTACAAATCCCACTGAGAGTCTATGGGTAAGAACAAATGGTGGGTGCAGTTTGTTCATAATGTAAAGCAAAATCTGGTCCATTAATTGAGAACAAGAAAGACTAAATCCAGTCTCCAAATCCTGTCATGGCTGAAATAGGTTTGCTAACTGCATGCATCATAGAGAATTTGGAATGCACCTTACAATTTTTGGTCCCTCTTGTTGCACTATTATGTTTCACCGAATAAGTGTCTATAAAATACATCACTCGACTGAGTTTTATAATGATTTTTTTGTAAAGTTCAACCTTGCCACCCTTTGAAAATGATTGCAAACAAATGAAATCATGGATGTACACTCCCCATATGGTTGTATGGGCAGAGTTTTCAGGATGAGGAACACTCGTCACTTGCCATCTAGAGAGTCGGGTGTAACCCATTCCCACCAACTCTCAGAAGCCCACTGCCATTTCACGCTCAATTGAGCTCTGGGTGGCAGAGTGGGTGGGACTTCTGTCCACCTTTGAAAGGAAATTCCGCCTTCGAGAACTCTCCAACTCATCCAGGCACACGTCTGCAGTGGCCAGGAGAGGTACTGCAGCTCCCTACCAGGTACTACGCCCAGGACCACTCTTAAGGTAGGTCCTGGGGGTGGAATGGTAGGGGATGCCCTGGATGGGGTCGAAGTGGGGGGGGGGGGGGGGAGTGCGATCGTAGCATTGTGGGGTAAGCTGGTGAGGAGGGAAGGCCAGAGCTCCCAGGTCCCAGAGGGAAAGGCGCCACAAATCCGAAGGGGCCTTCAGATTGAGGTGACCTACATCCCGTCATAGATGGAGAATTATTTATTTTCTAGTTTCACACCCTGCTCTGACCCATGCCTGTCAGCCTAAAAATTGAGGCTGGGCAGAAGTTAGCCCTTAGGTGGTCACTTAAGGGCCTTAATAGGGGAGGAGGCGTGTTACCCGCCCAAGGCCCTGCCCGCCCCTTCTTGAAGTAGAGTCAGAATCTGCCTGGGGAGCTGCAAAAGTCTGGCCGATATACTGTGTTGCTAAATGTGTTCTCAATAGACCAGCATATTTTTACTGCCATATGACAGGGAATGTAAAAGCAAATTATTGGAAGCCGAATGGCAAATCGGTGGCAGGAATGGGAACACTAAAAGAGTCTTTGGAAAAGGTTGTGCCAGAAAAGGAATTGAGTGTTAAATCAGTAGCATTGGCACAAGTGACAGGAATTTCCACAGAGAAAGTTGCACCAGAAAGTGAAGATTGTAAGAAACCCGTTCCATTCAATGGAGTTACCTTGGGAATAAATAGGGAAGGAAAGATTATAAAAGGTTTGTATTTGAAGGGGAAATCACTCCATGTTTGTTCAAGAAAGAGCACAGAAAGATTATTTTCCTGAGAGATATTTACTCAACTCAGAGTGTATTGTTAGCAAAGAATTTAGACCTTTCTTCAGCAAGTTCACTGAATCAGAATGTATTAATGCGAGGTACTGATGGGAAGTGTGTGTCTTTGAATTCACAGTGCCAGGGTCCCAGGTTTGATTCCCGGCTTGGGTCACGGTCTGTGTAGAGTCTGCACCTTCTCCCTGTGACTGCGTGGGTTTCCTCCGATTGCTCCGGTTCCCTCCCACAAGTCCTGAAAGATTTGCTATTAGGTAATTTGGGCATTCTGAATTATTCCTCTGTGTACCTGAACAGGCGCCGGAATGTGGCGATGAAGTGCTTTTCACAGTAACTTCATTGCAGTGTTAATGTAAGCCTACTTGTGACAAAAAGATTATTAAAAAAAAATTAAATTGTGCTTTGATGAAGGGGTTGAAATAGTTCCTACTTTACTATTAAAAATCTTGATTTTGGGCAGCACGATGGCACAAGTGGTTAGCACAGTTGCCTCACGGCGCCGAGGTCCCAGGTTCGATTCCGGCTCTGGGTCACTGTCCGTGTGGAGTTTGCACATTCTCCCCGCGTTTGCATGGGTTTCGCCCCCACAACCCAAAGATGTGCAGGGCAGGTGGATTGGCCATGCTAAATTGGCCCTTAATTGGAAAAAATTAATTGGATACACTAAATTTATTTTTAAAAAACAAATTCCTGATTTTACGTTGGGAAATGAAGTGGGACGTGATTGAACTGAATGAAGAAGTCCATTCTGGGCGGGAATGGCAGGGTCCGGCGGTTGTGCTGCCGGAAATCAGCCCTCTGCGTGGAATGCTCTGCCGAGTCCGCACTTGGCTGTATATCTGCTCACCAGAGCTCCTCAGTGCAGGAAGAGATTGAGGCTCCATTTTTAAATGGCGTCCAGATCGCTTGACTCCCTTGAGATGACCCCCAACAGCCCAACTCGCCCAAAAGAAGGTCCTCGGTGGCCCCCGCGCCACATCAGAGGTATAAGGCTGGCAGTGGCAAGGTGCCCTTGTGGCATCAGCAGTGCCAGGATTCCAGCCTGGCCAGAAGCTGACCACCCAGGGTCCCCTGATTGCCTGGGAGAGCCCAATTTGTGGGGACCAGTGCTAAACTGTGCCCTGCTGAGTTCTCAGCGAAGCCAATAGATTGATTGATAGGGGGATCAGGGGTTATGGGCGAAAGCAGAAAAATGGAGATGAGAAACATATCAGCCATGATTGAATGGCGGAGCAGACTTGATGGGCCTAGTGGCCTAATTCTGCTCCTGTGTCTTCTGGTCTTATGGTCTCATGCCAGGTGGTTAATTGATCCGGCAGCAGCGCAGCTAAGTGAGTTTTTAAGCTCTTTTAGCTATGAGATTCTGGTTCCCGCCCATTGTGGGCAGGATCCATATTGTGACATCACACAAGATCTTATAATAATAATCTTTATTGCCACAAGTAGGCTTACATTAAAACTGCAATGAAGTTACTGTGAAAAGCCCCTAGTCGCCACATTCTGGCACAAGTTTGGGTACACGGAGGGAGAATTCAGAATGTCCAAATTACCTAACAGCACGTATTTGGGACGTGTGGGAGGAAACCGGAGCCCCCGGAGGAAACCCACGCAGACACGGGGAGAGCGTGCAGACTCCGCACAGACAGTGGCCCAAGCCGGGAATTGAACCTGAGACCCTGGCACTGTGAGGCAATGGTGCTAACCACTGTGCTACCGTGCCGCCCATTAGATCTCATGAGACGTATTGACCATCAGGAATCCCAGGAGAGGACTCTTCTGGGATCTACCGGCCATGTCCCATCCTGATTCCGACTGTACGTGGCCGGTAATCCGCACGCATAGTGTGCAATGTTGTTTTTCCATAATCTGGGACGGCATGCTCCAATTCAGGAATGGTTCTTGTGAGTAAAAACCCCTCGCTCATCTGTGGTCTGGTTCAAACTGAAGCACGAAAATATACTGATGGAATAATTCCAGGAGTGGACAGTACAGAGACAGCAAAAATATCTGCAGTATTTTCGAATCAAACTGTCACCGAAAGTACTGCGATCTCAGAGTGACCATAAACAGTTAATGACAGTCAACGCTGAATTAAACGGTTCTGTCAGTGCTGAGACAGCACAAGAATTAGCCATGCCTGTCAGCCTTAAGACCTTGAGCACCAGCTGAAAAAATCTAGGCAACTGGATTGAGTTCAAAAGACGAGTTACAACCTCAAAATTATTGGAATAAACTAATTTGTGAATTAAATGGAAGACTCAAAGTCTGAGAAAGAAAACTCAAGATCTAAAATAAGGACGCTGTTGATATTGGTTGGAAAGAATCAAATAAAATTAGATCAGAGGAAACCAAAAGATTAAAAGTTGTTCAAAGATCAAACAAAACAAGAATATCAAAACTTTCAGCTTGAGCAGGAAAAGCATCTGAATGATATTCTAAAGTGGCTGAGGAATATTTTGATCAAACAAAGAGAAGGTTGTTGGCACAACAATAAGCCATTTTGAACTTGTTACCCCACAATGAGAATTGTAAATGTTTGAGTCTGGAGAATGAACTTAAAAAAGAAGATGGACTTACGGCTAAAGAAAAGGACAATTTATCTCTGGTCTTATGTAAAACATTCCTTGTAGAGTTTAAAGATGTAAAAGCGATAGACATGGAGACCAATAAGGTTCAAAAGTTGAAATCAGCACAGACTGCTTGAAAGACAGATTTAAAAATCACGTGTGCTTTACAGTGAAGAATCCTCTTTTGCCTTTGATGCGGAAAAGTGGTGCAGTGGTTAGCACTGCTGGCACACGGGGCTGAGGACCCGGGTTCACCCCCGGCCCTGGGTCACTGTCCGTCTGGAGTTTGCACATTCTCCCCATGTCTGCGTGGGTCTCACGCCCACAACCCAAAGATATGCAGAGTAAGTGGATTGGCCACGCTAAATTGCCCCTTAATTGAAAAAACAATTGGGTGCTCTTGTGCCATTGGAATTTTGGACTATCATTATTGTGAGAGGAAAACGTTCGGAAGACATTGTAAAAATTAATATTTTTCAACTTAAACTGGACATTGAATTCAGCAGAATGTTGATGGCCTTGTGGATTTCAGTGGACAGTGGTGGTGAGGGGCTGGTGATTATGGCATACATTGCATGCTGAGGATAGTTTTAACATGCATAACATACTGTAAGTTGCTATTTTCTAAATGGTAAATGAAAACGCAGCACATTGGTGATACATTTTCACTTTTTTCAGCGGGGGTGATATGGGATTAATATCTTGCTCATGTTTTATTTTAATATTTTAGAGGTAATGTTTTTGTTCTGGTAAGATTTCTGTTGTGAAGGTGAAGTAACTAAAATGTTGGGCTTTATAGATTGCCAGAACACCTAAAAGAAAATGGTAGTTCAGAGGTTGACTACGTATAATCGTAGAAATGCTACAGCACAGAAGGAGGCCATTCAGCCCATTGAGTCTGCATCAACCCTCTGAAAAAACAGTCTCCCTAGGCCCACTCCCCACCCTATCCCCGTAACCCCACATAACCTGCACATCTTCGGAACCCAAGGGCCAATTTAGCATGGGCAATCCACTTAGCCTGCACATCTTTGGACTGTGGGAGGAATTGGAGTGCTCAGAGGAAACCCAGGCCGACACGGGAAGAACGTGCAAATCACCCAAGGCTGGAACTGAACCCGTGTCCCTAGTGCTGTGAGCCATCAGTGCCAATCACTGTGCCAGCTTGGTAGTGTACCACTTTAGTGTGGGAACCCTGGGGCTGGAGCGCAGGTTCCCAGTCAGTCTGATGTTTGGAACTTTGTAACATGATGGGTGGGATCCTCCATCTGCTGACACCGGAATCGGGAAACGCGAATCAGCGGAGAATCGGTTTTGGTGCCAAAGTCATGACGGACGCTGATTTTGCACCAAATTGCAACTCTCTGGTGGTTCGACAGCGGCGTCAATTCTATTCTGCACCAATAGGAAAAACCCTAGGCATATCATTAGCGGGCCTGACCCTGTATTCTTCGGGATCTCCGCGCTTCTCCGCCTTCACCGGGGTGAATTCCTGACAGCGAGGTTCACTTGTGCTTCTAAAAATCGTGAAACAGGCGCTGTGGCTACTGAGGGAGAGAGGGGGTACGGAAAGTGTCCAACATTGCCATAGTTTGCTGACAATTGTGCCGCTGGCTGGGGGGGCTTCTTTCAGCGCTGGGGGGAGTAGCGGCGGATGGCCAGGAAGTGGGTTGTGGGGTCACGGATGGGCACGGAGCAGCATTGCCACAGCCTGCAAGGCAGCTATGCAGTTGCGTACGTCACTGACTGCCCACTGTGAACTTAGGGCCACATGTTGTCTGGATGTCCTTCCAGGCCACCCCTCTGGGTGCCCTCTGGCCCCAGCTGACTCATCAGCGATATGGGTGCGAGTGCCATCTTGTTCGCTGGGATGTTGTGGGTGGGGAGTGAAGTGTGTATATGTGGCTGCAGCTTGTCAACCTCCCGAGTGTCAATTACAGACCCGGCACATCCCATTTTCCATTGGAATCGGTTGTGTTCCACGTGGCACCGGTGCTAGCCCCTCAATGGTCGCTGAATCGGTCCAGATGCGGCGCCAGGTTTGCTGTCCGACAAATGTGAGGTAATGCATTTTCGTAGGTCTAACATAGAGTGGAAATATACCGTAAATGGTAATGGGATTTAGAAAGTCAGAGAGATCTGGGCGTGTAGGTCCACAGATCTTTGAAGGTGGCAACACAAGTGCGCAAGGTGGTCAAGAAAGCAGACGGAATGCTTGCCTTCATTGGACAGGGCATTGAGTATAAAAACTGGCACGTCATGCTACAGTTGTATAGAACCTTGGTAAGGCCTTACTTGGAATATTGGGCATAATTTTGGTCGCCACACTACCGGAAGAATGTGGAGGCTTTGGAGAGGGCGCAGAGGAGGTTTATCAAGATGTTGCCTGGCCTAGAGGGTGTCAGCTATGTGGAGAGGCTGAATAGACGCGGACTGTTCTCATTAGAAAGACGGAGCTTGAGGGGTGACCTGCTAGAGGTCTACAAGATTATGAGGGGCATGTATAGAGTGGATGGGCAGGCACACTTTCCCAGGGTGAAGGGGTCAGTCACCAGCGGGCATAGGTTTCAGGTCCATGGGGCAACGTTTAGAGGAGATGTGTCAGGCAGTTTTTTTATGCAGAGGGTGGTGAGTGCCTGGAACGCGTTGTCACAGGAGGTTGTGGAAGCAGATACATTAACAGCGTTCAAAAGGCATCTTGACAAACACATGGATAGGATGGGTATAGATGGAATCGGCACAAGTGGGCAGTACGGTAGCACAGTGGTTAGCACTGTTGCTTCACAGCTCCAGGGTGCGAGGCTCGATTCCCAGTTTGGGTCACTGTCTGTGCGGAGTCTGCACGTTCTCCCCGTGCTTGCGTGGGTGTCCTCCGGGTGCTCCGGTTACCTCCCACAGTCCAAAGATGTGTAGGTTCGGTGGATTGACCATTATAAATTGGCCTTAGTGTCCAAAAAAGGTTGGGTGGGGTTACGGGGGTAAGGTGGAGGCGTGGGCTTAAGTGGGGTGCTCTTTCCAAGGGCCGGTGAGACCCGATGGGCCGAATGGCCTCCTTCTGCACTGTAAATTCTATGATTCTATGGAGGAAGTGCTGAGGGCTTCGGCAAAGGTTGGTATCATGACCGGTACAGGCTTGGAGGGCCGAAGGGCCTGTTCCTGTGCTGTATTGGTCTTTGTTCTTTGATCCTTCACCATTGGTGGTCTTGCCTTCAGCTGTCCAGGATCTTAGCTCCGGAAATCTCTATTTAAACCTCTCACCTCCTCCACCTCTTTTCTCTGCTTTAAGATGCTCCTTAAAATCAACCTCTCTATCCAAGCTCTGCCCCAATATCTACTTATATGTCTCAGTTCCAAATATTGTTTGATAATACTCCTGTGAAGTGCTTTTGGGACATTTTACCATGCTAAAGGCCGTGTATAAAGGCACATTTTTGTTGTTATGTTTTCCAGCCCGAATAGGAGCCAGGGCACATCATACTCCACCAGCACTGTGCTCGACTGAAGGGTTCCTGATGCAACCCTGAACCAGCTCGCCTTGCCCCTCAGATACCATCTGATTCACCCTAAATCACTGGCAGCCCTGCAATCAAGAAAATGGAGGCAATAGCTATGGTTTGAATCAATTACAGCCCAAGATCAGATCAGAAAGCTGCGGTGTCCCAGAGAAATGTAAGACTTTGCTTTTGCATTGAGCTTCTTCGGAACAGTGTGGAAGGTCAGAAGGCAGAGTTCAGAATGAGAATTGCAATGGGGAATTAACATGGCGAGCAATAGACGTTTCAGGGAGGAATTTGTGCACATCAGGGCATGGTGCTTAACAAAGTAGTCACTTAATCCGAAATTGGGAGAAAGGGAAGGTGGCACGAGAAATTCCGATATTAATTGCAGTGTTCATAGAATTTACTGTGCAGAAGGAGGCCATTCGGCCCATCAAGTCTGCACCGGCTCTTTGAAAGAGCACCCTACCCATGCCCACACCTCCACACCTCCACCTCACCCCATCCCCATAACCCAGTAACCACACCCAACAGTAAGGGCAATTTTGGACACTGAGGGCAATTTAACATGGCCAATGTACCTAACCTGCACATCTTTGGACTGTGGGAAGAAACCGGAGCACCCGGAGGAAACCCACGCACACACGGGGAAAACGTGCAGACTCTGCACAGACAGTGACCCAAGCCGGGCATCGAACCTGGGACCCTGGAGCTGTGAAGCAATTGTGCTAACCACCATGCTACTGTGCTGTTAATGTAAGCCTACTTGTGACACTAATAAAGATTATTATTATTGTCCATGAAAATGCTTCCTTGGTGCTCTGGACAGACTACACTCATAGATAGTAGACATGGCAGAAGCACGGAGATAAAAGGCGACACTTTTGATCTCGGTTTTCATGACCACAAGACCACACATTGCACTTGTGTTAATTCTATCGGATGCATTAAGTTTCCTGTTTTCTGGCAAGTAAATATGATGCTTTTAACGATCCAATGTAATTATTGCACATCCATGTCTTTTCATTTTTGCATTAGCATTTTGTCTTTTTCTTCATTAATCCTTCCGAAATAGCCACCAATTGATCATGTTAATTACAAGGGCTGCTGCCTCAACCCGCTAAGTCAGTATGGATGAGGCTCATTGGTATCAAAGAAAGATGTGAAGGTGAACAAATAGAGACAAGTGCTGGTGGGTGCTATGCAACATTGGTTGCGGTGCAAGTTAACATTTAAGACAATTTCCAGCTGTTGATGCAACTGTATTTCTGAGCTAAACAGCTGGGTGAGTGACCGGTTCTTCAAAAACTTTTAATAACCTCAATTAATTAAAGAGTTCAAAGCTACAAATCTTTTGCTCTTATATTGTGATCCATGCAGTGCAGTAGAGTGGCAAGGAGGGAATGTTTCCTCTGTTGTCTTTCAAATGAGATATTAAATCAAGGCTCCATTTGCCTGCCAGGGTGGATATAAAAGTATCTATGGGTCAATTTTTAAGAAGCGCAGTGCCCTGGCAAATATTTATCCCACAATCAACATCACACAAACATTGCTGTTTGTGGGTGTTTGCTGTATGCAAATTGGCTGCCACGTTTTCTACATTACAACAGCGACTTCACTTCAAGATGTACTTTGTTGACAACAAAACGCTTGGAGCTGTCTGGTGGTTGTGATTAGTGCCATACGGCACTAATAGGCAGCACGGTAGCACAGTGGTTAGCACAGTTGCTTCACAGCTCCAGGATCCCAGGTTCGATTTCTGGCTTGGGTCACTGTCTGCACATTCTCCTTGTGTCTGCGTGGGTTTCCTCCGGGTGCTCCGGTTTCCTCCCACAGGCCAAAGATGTGCAGGTTCGGTGGATTGCCCATGCAAAATTGTCCTTAGTGTTCAAAACCATTAGGTGGGATTACGGGGATAGGTTGGAAGCGTGGGCTTAAGTAGGGTGCTCTTTCCAAGGGCCGGAGCAGACTCGATGGGTCAAATGGCCTCCTTTACCACTGTACATTCTATGATATGAATGCACATCTTTATTTTGTTTTTTCAGTTTTCAAACGCTTCCTGAAATTTGGAATTAAGAAAATAATTGGACATACTTTGAATGGAATGCTGCTGGAAGGCATTTGTGACATTTGAGTTACGACAAATGTCTTTTATAAATTGATACCCTGATTTGACTTTCCCACTTCGGTTTCAACTTTATGCTAACATAAGAACTAGGAGCGGGTACAGGCAATTCAGCCCCTCGTCCCTGCCCACTCCGTCATTCAATACAATCATGGCTGATCTCCTCACTATTCTCCATAACCCCTCAACCCTGGGGTGGCAAGGTGCCACATTGGTTAGCACTGCTGCCTCACGGCACCAAGGTCCCAGGTTCGATCCCGGTCCTGCGTCACTGTCCAAGTGGAGTTGGCACATTCTCACCATGTCTGCGTGGGTCTCACCCCCACAACACAAAGATGTGCAAGCTAGGTGGATTGGCCATGCTAAATTGCCCCTTAATTGGAAAAAGAATAATTGGATACTCTAAATTTATATTTAAAAAAATAACCCTTCAACCCATTACTCAATAAAACTATGTCTATCTCCTCTTTAAATGGACTCAACGTCCCAGCATCCACCTCACTCTGGGATAGTGAATTCCACAGATTCATGTCCCTGTGAGGGAAGTAATTTCTCCTCATCTCTGCTTTAAATCTGTTACCCCTTATCCTAAATCTATGACCTCTTATTCTAGATTGCCCAACAAAAGAAGCATCCACTCGGTGTCTACTTTGTCAATATCTTTTATCATCCTATAAAACTCGAGAGAGTATTTTTTAAAAAATTCATTAACAGGATGTGGGCGTCGCTGGTTACGCCAGTATTACATAAGAACATAAGAACATAAGAACTAGAAGCAGGAGTAGGCCATCTGGCCCCTCGAGCCTGCTCCACCATTCAATGAGATCATGGCTGATCTTTTGTGGACTCAGCTCCACTTTCCGGCCCGAACACCATAACCCTTAATCCCTTTATTCTTCAAAAATCTATCTATCTTTATCTTAAAAACATTTAATGAAGGAGCCTCTACTGCTTCACTGGGCAAGGAATTCCATAGATTCACAACCTTTTGGGTGAAGAAGTTTCTCCTAAACTCAGTCCTAAATCTACTTCCCCTTATTTTGAGGCTATGCCCCCTAGTTATGCTTTCACCCGCCAGTGGAAACAACCTGCCCGCATCTATCCTGTCTATTCCCTTCATAATCTTATATGTTTCTATAAGATCCCCCCTCATCCTTCTAAATTACAACAAGTACAGTCCGAGTCTACTCAGCCTCTCCTCGTAATCCAACCCCTTCAGCTCTGGGATTAACCTAGTGAATCTCCTCTGCACACCCTCCAGTGCCAGTACGTCCTTTCTCAAGTAAGGAGACCAAAACTGAACACAATACTCCAGGTGTGGCCTCACTAACACCTTATACAATTGCAGCAGAACCTCCCTAGTCTGAAACTCCATCCCTCTAGCAATGAAGGACAAAATTCCATTTGCCTTCTTAATCACCTGTTGCACCTGTAAACCAACGTTTTGCGACTCATGCACTAGCACACCCAGGTCTCTCTGCACAGCAGCATGTTTTAATATTTTATCATTTAAATAATAATCCCTTCTGCTGTTATTCCTACCAAAATGGATAACCTCACATTTGTCAACATTGTATTCCATCTGCCAGACCCTAGCCCATTCACTTAGCCTATCCAAATCCCTCTGCACACTTCCAGTATCCTCTGCACTTTTTGCTTTACCACTTGCCTTAGTGTCATCTGCAAACTTGGACACATTGCCCTTGGTCCCGAACTCCAAATCATCTATGTAAATTGTGAACAGTTGTGGGCCCAACACTGATCCCTGAGGGACACCACTAGCTACTGATTGCCAACCAGAGAAACACCCATTAATCCCCACTCTTTGCTTTCTATTAATTAATCAATCTTCTATCCATGCTACTACTTTCCCCTTAATGCCATGCATCTTTATCTTATGCAGCAACCTTTTGTGTGGCACCTTGTTAAAGGCTTTCTGGAAATCCAGATATACCACATCCATTGGCTCCCTGTTATCTACCGCACTGTTAATGTCCTCCAAAAATCCCACTAAATTAGTGAGGCATGACCTGCCCTTTATGAACCCATGCTGCGCCTGCCCAATGGGACAATTTCCATCCAGATGCCTCGCTATTTCTTCCTTAATGATACATTCCAGCATCTTCCCTACTACCAAAGTTAAGCTCACTGGCCTATAATTACCCGCTTTCTGCCTACCTCCTTTTTTAAACAGTGGTGTCACGTTTGCTAATTTCTAATCCGCCGGGACCACACCAGAGTCTAGTGAATTTTGGTGAATTATCACTAGTGCATTTGCAATTTCCCTAGCCATCTCTTTTAGCACTCTGGGATGCATTCCATCAGGTCTAGGAGATTTGTCTACCTTTAGCCCCATTAGCTTGCCCATCACTACCTCCTTGGTGATAACAATCCTCTCAAGGTCCTCACCTGTCATAGCCTCATTTCTATCAGTCACTGGCATGTTATTTGTATCTTCCACTGTGAAGACCGACCCAAAAAACCTGTTCAGTTCCTCAGCCATTTCCTCATCTCCCATTATTAAATCTCCCCTCTCATCCTCTAAAGGACCAATATTTACCTTAGCCACTCTTTTTTGTTTTATGAATTTGTAGAAACTTTTACTGTCTGTTTTTATATTCTGAGCAAGTTTACTCTCATAATCTATCTTACTCTTCCTTATAGCTTTTTTAGTAGCTTTCTGTTGCCCCCTAAAGATTTCCCAGTCCTCTAGTCTCCCACTGATCTTTGCTACTTTGTATGTTTTTTCCTTCAATTTGATACTCTCCCTTATTTCCTTAGATATCCACGGTTGATTTTCCCTCTTTTTACCGTCCTTCCTTTTTGTTGGTATAAACCTTTGCTGAGCACTGTGAAAAATCACTTGGAAGGTTCTCCACTGTTCCTCAACTGTTTCACCATAAAGTCTTTGCTCCCAGTCTACCTTAGCTAGTTCTTCTCTCATCCCATTGTAATCTCCTTTGTTTAAGCACAAAACACTAGTGCTTCATTGTACCTTCTCACCCTCCGTCTGTATTTTAAATTCCACCATATTGTGATCGCTCCTTCCGAGAGGATCCCGAACTATGAGATCCTGAATCAATCCTGTCTCATTACACAGGACCAGATCTAGGACCGTTTGTTCCCTTGTAGGTTCCATTACATACTGTTCTAGGAAACTATCGCGGATACATTCTATAAACTGCTCCTCAAGGCTGCCTTGACCGACCTGGTTAAACCAACCGACATGTAGATTAAAATCCCCCATGATAACTGCTGTACCATTTCTACATGCATCAGTTATTTCTTTGTTTATTGCCTGCCCCACCATAATGTTACTATTTGGTGGCCTATAGATTATTCCTATCAGTGACTTTTTCGACTTACTATTCCTGATTTCCACCCAAATGGATTCAACCTTATCCTCCATAGCACCGATGTCATCCCTTACTGTTGCCCGGATGTCATCCTTAAATAACAGAGCTACACCACCTCCCTTACCATCCACTCTGTCCTTCCGAAAAGTTTGATACCCTCGGATATTTAACTCCCAGTCGTGACTATCCTTTAACCATGTTTCAGTAATGGCCACTAAATCATAGTCATTCACGATGATTTGCGCCATCAACTCGTTTACCTTATTCCGAATATTACGAGCATTCAGGTAAAGTACACTTATGTTGGCTTTTTTACCTCTGTTATGAATCTTAACACCTCGATCAGTAACCACTCCTAAGTTATATTTCCTCTTAACCTTTCTCCTAATTTTCTTTGTCGTTGAACCCATATCTTCATGTAACAACGTGCCGCATCGCTTACCATTAATGTTTTCACTTCCTGTTTTATTTCTTTTAGTATTCCTGGTCCTATTCACTGAGCTCCCCTCAGTCACTGTACCTTGTACTGTTGCCCTTTTTGATTTTTGACTATGGCTTCTCTGCCTTACACTTTCCCCCTTACTGCCTTTTATTTCTGTCCCTGTTTTACTACCTTCCAACTTCCTGCATCGGTTCCCATCCCCCTGCCACATTAGTTTAAACTCTCCCCAACAGCTCTGGCAAACACCCCCCTAGGACATCGGTTCCAGTCCTGCCCAGGTGCAGACCGTCCGGTTTGTACTGGTCCCACCTCCCCCAGAACTGGTTCCAATGTCCCAGGAATTTGAATCCCTCCCTCTTGCACCATCTCTCGAGCCACGCATTCACCCTCTCTATCCTGACATTCCTACTCTGACTAGCTCGTGGCACTGGTAGCAATCCTGAGATTACTACCTTTGAGGTCCTACTTTTTAGTTTAACTCCTAGCTCCCTAAATTCAGCTTGTAGGACCTCGTCCCGTTTTCTACCTATATCGTTGGTGCCTATGTGCACCACGACAGCTGGCTGTTCACCCCCCCCCCCCCCAGAATGTCCTGCAGCTGCTCCGAGACATCCTTGCCCCTTGCACCAGGGAGGCAACATACCATCCTGGAGTCTCGATTGCGTCCGCAGAACTGCCTGTCTATTCCCCTTACAATTGAGTCCCCTATCACTATAGCCCTGTCATTCTTCTTCCTGCCCAGCTGTGCAGCAGAGCCAGCCACGGTGCCATGAACCTGGCTGCTGCTGCCTTCCCATGGTGAGCCATCTCCCTCAACAGTATCCAAAGCGGTATATCTGTTTTGCAGGGAGATGACCGCAGAGGACACCTGCACTGCCTTCCTACTCTTGCTCTGTCTTTTGGTCACCCATTTTCTATCTCCCTCAGTACCTTTCACCTGCGGTGTGACCAACTCGCTAAACGTGCTATCCACGACGTCCTCAGCATCGCGGATGCTCCAAAGTGAGTCCATCCGCAGCTCCAGAGCCGTCAAGCAGTCTAACAGGAGCTGCAACTGGACACACTTCTTGCACATGAAGGAGCCAGGGACAGTGGACGTGTCCCTGAGCTCCCACATCGCACACGAGGAGCATGACACGGGTCTGAGATCTCCTGCCATGTCTTTAAACCTTCGGTTAACTTCAACAATTACAATTCCCCAATAAATAAATAAATAAATAAACAACGAAAACATTTTAAAAAAGAAATATACCAATGAAAAGAAAAGAAAACAGAAACACTACTTACCAGGGATAAAAAGCACTTCCTCCCCCCCAAGCTTTGATTTCCCACCTAGATTCAAATTCCCAAACTAACTCTTGGTTCTGTCTCACTCTGACTGTGTCTTCTCTGGCTCACTGGGAGAACTCACTGGGAGTGAGTTTACAAGTTGCTCTTTTTAAACTGTCCTGAATTGACTCCCCTCCCCCACCTGCTTTTAGATTAAGGTAGATTTAAGTGACTGGCACTTAACTGCCAACCAGTTATGTGAGTGGGTGGGGCAGCCCTTGTTAACCCACACTGCACAATACTAGCTTAATTTAAATTAATTTAAACTCCTGAAATTTAAAAGGAGCTGCCTTACTGATTTATTGCCCATCCTCAGTTGCCCATCAGAAGGTGGTGGTGAGTTGCCATCCTGAACCACTGCAGTCCTTGGGATGTAGGTGCACCCATAGTGCTGTTAGGGAGGGAGTTCCAGGATGTTGCCCCAGCGACAGTGGAGGAATGGCGATATATGTTCAATTCAGGGTGGTGAGTGACTTGGAGGGGACCCTCCAGGTTCTGGGGTTCCTGGGCATCTGCTGCTCTTGTCCTTCTGGATGGTAGTAGTCATGGATTTGGAAAGTGCTGTCTAATGAATCTTGGTGAGATCCTGCAGTGCACCTTGTAGATGGTACACATGGCTGCCACTGTTTGTCGGTGGTGGAGGATTTGAATGTTTGTGGAAGGAGGAACAATCAAGTGGGCTGTTTTGTCCTGGATGGTGACGAGCTTCTCGAGTGTTGTTGGAGCGGCACTAATCCAGGCAAATGGAGAGTATTCCATTACACTCCTGACTTGTGCTTTGAAGATGGTTTTGGGGGGTCAGGGTGTGAGTTATTCGCCGTAGGATTCCTAGCCTTTGACATGCCCTGGTAGCCACAGTATTAATATGGCTAGTCCAGTTCAGTTTCTGACCAATGGCAACCCCCAGGATGTTGATTGTGGGGGATTCAGCGATGGTAATGCCATTGACTGTTAAGGGGAGAGGTTAGGTCCTCTCTTGTAGGACATGTCATTGCCTCGCACTTGTATGGCACAAATGAAACTTACCACTTGTCAACTCAAGCCTGGATATTGTCCAGGTCTTGCTGCATTTGGACGTGGACTGCTTCATTATCTGAGGAGTCGTGAATGGTGCTGAACATTGTGCAGTCATCCGCAAACATCCACACTTCTGACCTTATGATAGAAGGGAGATAATTAATGAAGCAGCTGAGATGGTTCGGCCCAGGATACTAACTTTAGAAACTCCTGCAGTGATGTCCTGTCACTGAGATGATTGACCTCCAACCACCACAACCATCTTCCTTTGTGCCAGGTATGGCTCCAACCAATGGTGAGTTTTCCCGCGGATTCCCATTTACTCCAGTTTAGCTTGGGCTCCTTGATCAAATGCTGCATTGATGCCAAGGGCAGTCACTCTCACCTCACCTCTGGCATTTAACTCTTTTGTCCATGTTTGAACCAAGGCTGGAATGATGTCACGAGCTGAGTGACCCTGTCAGAACCCAAACTGAGCATCCGTGAGCAGGTTATTGCTGAGTAAGTGCCGCTTGATAGCACTGTTGATGAGTCCTTCCATCACTTTGCTGATGATGGAGAGTAGACTGATAGGGCATTAATTGGCTGGGTTGCATTTCATAGATTATCATAAAATTTACAGTGCAGAAGGAGGCCATTCGGCCCATCGAGTCTGCACCGGCTCTTGGAAAGAGCACCCTACCCAAGGTCAACACCTCCACCCTATCCCCATAACCCAGTAACCCCACCCAACACTAAGGGCAATTTTGGACACTAAGGGCAATTTATCATGGCCAATCCACCTAACCTGCACATCTTTGGACTGTGGGAGGAAACCGGAGCACCCGAAGGAAACCCACGCACACACGGGGAGGATGTGCAGACTCTGCACAGACAGTGACTCAAGCCGGAATCGAACCTGGGACCCTGGAGCTGTGAAGCAATTGTGCTATCCACAATGCTACCGTGCTGTCCGTGTTTCTTGTGTACAGGACGCACCTGGACAATTTTCCATTTTGTCGAGTAGATGCCAGTGTTGTAGCTGTACTGGAACAGCTTAGCTAGGGGTGTAGCAAGTTCTGAAGCACAACTCTTCAGTACTATTGCCAGGATATTGTCAGGGCCCATAGCCTTTGCAGTATCCAATGCCTTCAACCATTTCTCGATATCATGTGGAGTGAACCATATTGACTGAAGACTGACATCTGTAATACTGGGGACCTCCGGAGGAGACCGAGACGGACCATCTACTTGGCTCTTCTGGCTGAAGATTGTTGCGAATGCCTCAGCCTTATCTTTTGCACTGATGTGCTGGGATCCTCCATCATTGAAGATGGGGATATTTATGGAGCCTCCTCCTCCAGTGAATTGATGAACTGTCCACCACCATTCATGGCTGTATGTGGCAGGACTACAGAGCTTATATCTGCAGCGTTCATTGTGTAATCGCTTAGCTCTGTCTATTACTTGCTGCTTATGCTTTTTGGGACACAAATAGCCGTGTGTTATAACTTCACCAAGTTGACACCAGTATAGGCCTAAAACGTTCAATCTCTCTTCATAAGACAAACCCCTCATCAAAGCCCTCACCTCTGGAATCAATCTAGTGCAGTGTTCATCAAAGTCGGGGGCGCGACCCGCAGGTGGGTCGCGGGTAGGTGTCGGGAGGGTCGCGGAGCCGTTGTCCGCGGCGCTCTTGATCACGCAAATCCCTGCGCAGCAGCCGGCTTTTCATAACCCAGGCTGCAAGCGGCCGCAAAAATGTAAAAAAAAATTTGGCCGCATTGCGCATGCACGCACGATGATCGGGAAAAATTCAGAACTTTGGACAGATGGAGATTCCATACTTTCTGACACCAGAAGACTTCACCTTCATCCAACAGGTTCCATTGGAGGAGCGTGTATGAGGGCCAAAGGGACCCAAAACCATTTCCTCCATTTTTGTCAGCAGCAAGCAAGGTAAGAGAAAATGGTGGGTCACGCAGGTCAGCCGGTGTGGGCCGCGAAGGTCAGCTGGGTTGTGCCGGTTGGTAAAAATGAGTCCCCGGAAAAAAAGTTTGAAGAACACTGATCTAGTGAACCTCCTCTGAACTGTCTCTAATGCAGTAAGACTGCTTACTGTGCTCACCCCAGTCCAACGCCGGCATCTCCACATCATGGCTACTTTTATACACTATCCCTTTAGCTATAAAGGCCAAAATGTGCCTTCCTTATTACCTGCTGCACCTTCATACTCGTTTTCTGAGCTTCATGCACAAGGATACTCAGATTCCCCCTGCACTGAAGTACTCTGAAGTTTCACTACATTGAGATAATAAGTTGCCTTGCCATTTTTCTGACCAAAATGGATAACCTCATACTTATCCACGATAAACTCCATCTGCCAAATTTTGGCTCACTCACCTAACCCATCTAAATCCATTTGTACATTTCTTATTTCTTAATTGCACCTACTATTCTACCTATTTTAGTGTCATCTGAAAATTTGGCTATAGTATATTCTATCCCTACATCCAAGTCATTAATATAGATTGTAAATAGTTGGGGTGCAAGGACCAAATCCTGTGGCACCCCCCTAGTTGCATCTTGCCAACCAGCAAAGGATTTGTAAATTAAACATTTAGCCCAACTTTCTGTCTTCTGTCGGTTTGTCAGTCTTCTACCCAAGCTAATATATTACCCCTAACCCCATGTGATCTAACCTTGTGTATTAATCTTTTGTGCAGCGCCTTCTGGAAGTCCTGATGTACTACGTGTTAGACTAACATGTCTGTAGTTTCCTACTTTCTGTCTCCCTCACTTTTTGAATAAGGGCATTACATTAGAATTTTCCACTGGAATCTCTCCTGCATCCAGAGGATTTTCGAATATTATAACCATAGGTTCCACAATCTCCTCTGCCACTTCTTTTAAGACCTAGAATGTAGGCCATCAGGCCCTGGGGATTTGTCTGCCTTCATTCTCAACAGTTTGTTCAGTACTTTTTCCGTATCGATGATTTTTCAAAGTTCCTCCCTTTCTATTACCTTGGCATTACCTGTTACTACTGGGATGGTACTAGTGTCCTCCACTGTGATAACTGAAGCAAAATATTGATTTAGTGTCTCCGCAATTTCTGTGCTCCCACTATTAACTCCCGGTCTCATCCGTCAAGGGACAAACATTCACTTTAGCTACTCTCTTCCCTTCTATATACCTAATAATATTAATCTTTATTGTCACAAGTAGGCGTACATTAACACTACAATGAAGGTACTGTGAAAAGTTGCCAATTCCAGCGCCTGTTCGGATACATGGAGGGAGAATTCAGAATGTCCAAATTAACTAACAGCATGTCTTTCGAGACTTGTGGGAGGAAACCAGAGCACCCGGAGGAAACCCATGCGGACACTGGGAGAATGTGCAGACTCCGCACAAACAGTGACCCAAGCTGGGAATCGAACCTGGGACTCTGGCACTGTGAAGCGACAGAGCTAACCACTGTGCTACCGTGCAGGTGGGTATATACCTGTAGAAGCTTTTGTTATCCATTTTTATATTTTGTGAAAGTTTTCTTTCATAATTTGCCTTTGCTCTTTTTATTACTTTTTTTTTAGTCACCCTTTGTTGAGCTTTAAAAGTTTCCCAATCTTCCAACCTGTCACTGACCTTTGCAATATGGTATGCCTTCATCTTTATCATTTTGTTATCCTTAACTTCCTTGGTCAGCCATGGATGTTTTTTTCCACTCTTACAATCTTTCTTCCTCTTTGGAATATATTTTAATTGGGATAAATTGAATATCGCCTTAAACAATTACCACTGCTCCTCACTGTCCTTCCTTTGAGTTTTCCTGCCCAGTTCAATCGGGACAAATCTGTCCACGTGCCAATGTAATTCCTTTTGTTTAACTCCAAAATGCGAGTTTGGAACACCAGTTTCTCTCCCTCAAACTGAATTTGAAATTCTATCATGCTATGATCACTCTTCCCTAAAGGACCCATAACCATGAGGTCATTAATTGATGCCTCCTCATTGCATCATACCAAATGGGCAGCACAGTAGCAATGGGCGGCACGGTAGCACAGTTGCTTTACAGCTCCGGTTTCCAGGTTCGATTCCCGGCTTGGGTCACTCTCTGTGCGGAGTCTGCACATCCTCCCCGTGTCTGCGTGGGTTTCCTCCGGGTGCTCCGGTTTCCTCCCAGTCGAAAGATGTGCAGGTTAGGTGGATAGGCCATGCTAAATTGCTCTTAGTATCCAAAAAGGTTTTGTGGGGTTCCTGGGTTACGAGGATAGGGTGGAGGTCTGGGCTTAGGTACGGTGCTCTTTCCAAGGGCTGGTGCAGACTCGATGGGCCAAATGGGCTCCTTCTGCACTGCAAATTCTATGATTCTATGAAATGCAGAATAGCCTGCTCCCTGGTTTGTTCCACAATATATTGCTCCAGAAACAACCTCTCGCAATGAACCTCAATGAACTCTTCCTCAAGACTACCATTGCCAATTTGATGCCATGTCAGTGGTGTTCACACGTACATGTCAATGCTCAGTGGCATTCATACAAACACATAGACATTCAGTGGTGTCCATACGTACACATTGAGATTCAGTTGTGCTCAACGTATTTTGGTGCCTTTGTTTTTTCAAACCCTTTCTGAAAATTTAGCGTTCCTTTGCCCATAATAATGGCAGAAAAGTGTACATCTGGTGCAAGAGATGACGATTGAGTACAAGATTCTCGGTCATTTTGGTGAAAATAGGGTATCAAGCCTTGGTTCAGTAACAAATCCCTCATTTATAACATTGTTCCTTCTGGGAAAATCAGTTTTGAGTGAAATCAGTTTTGAGTTACGATATTTCAACTTAAGACACGCTTTTCAGGTACCAGTTGTGTCGCAAGCCCAAGGACTGCCTGCATTTGTAGGAATTGGGATGCAAGATGTCAATGAACTGGTAGCCACAGGAGCAATACATTTTGAACTCTGGTTAGGACAAATGATACTAAACCAGATGGCATCTTATTTAAAATCGTCCTAAGCTTGTACTGCCAGTGAAACTGGTGCACAAGACTCCAGAGACTAAAGCAGAAAAACGGCGACCACATCCTGTGATCAAAATGATTAAATTAGTAAATACGGTGGTGCTTGTATGTTACGTTGATTTAGTGATTCGTGCAAAGATATTCATTGTTCAGTTAAGTGTTATCTGCTCAAACTTGCCAACTCCCCGAAACTTGCTGTCTCTTCAAGACTTGCTCAACTGGCTGAGGCACATTTTTGTTTTGAAATTTTATGTAGGTTATTACAGAATACAGGTTCCAAATTAGTTTCATTGCACTACAAGCTCTGGCACATTGCATTTACACCAGCCACTGGAGGTCACACTCAATTTAATGTAGATCGAAAGCTGACATCCAACTGCTAATTCAGATGTCTTAATTCCCACCTACCTGCTGACGCTTGGCTAAACCATCCGAACATGTTGAGTTTCAACCTAAATAATAACAACACATGCTCCACCTCATCATCACCTCTCTCATAACCCTGCACTCTCTCTGGGCGCGATTCTCCAGCCTCGTTGCACTCTCGCTCGAGTGAAACAAGGTGTATAGTAGTAGAGGCCGAAAATGGGAACTGCTCTAGGCGCCAAACAGTTTGTGATGCAACCAGAACGCTCCCCTAGACGAAATCGGGATCTCGCCGTAGCGAGGCGAGAAATCAATTATCACCACTCAAGCCCTATTTCCATACAATTAATGGGAGGCACGCCGTATCCAATGGCCTCCCCGGCAAGTGGTGATGCTGGAGCCATTTATTACTCCTTTTGAAATATGTGAATCTGGCAGAAGGACATCTGCGGGGAGCCGAGAAGGTGAGTAGTCAGCTTTGCACATAGGCAAAGAGCCTGGGAGCGTTCAGCAGGGGGTGGGGGACCAGCAGCTGAGTGGGAGGGGGGGGACACCCTCTACAGGTGGGGAGGGGGGAGGCGCTTGGGGGTCAACCACGCGCGGCAACACCATGCCAATCCCTGGATCATGTGTGCCGGAACGCTCCCATAGGCAAAATCGGGATCCTGGGGGCAAGTCTAGCTCCTGCCCATCTGCCCCACTGACCACCGTACCCCCACTGACTGCCGAGGCCGCTGGCCGTGCGGCTGAAGGCTACTGCTAATAGGGAATTGTCAATCGTAGTTAAATGAGCACTTCACACATGCCAAGTGTATTCCTGTGGGAGGGCGGGCCATGTATCATGTGGGAGTCATTGCCTACCATACCAATCACACCTTGATGCATGGACACGGTGCTTGAACACTAAGGGAGGCAACATCTCACATGCAGCAGCCAACATTTGAACATTCAGGGAATGGGACAACTCTGGGGACATGTTAGCAGCCGGAGGGTGGGTGAGTGCTACGGGAAGGGGGGATGTCTGGAGAGATGGGCCACATTGCGGAGGAAAGTGACAGAGATGTCATACTTCTTGTGGTCAAGGGTTTTTAATGTGTCACAGGTGTCCATCAATGTCCACTCTCCCGATGGTGCCACCCACTCTCCCCACCACCCACTCACCCACTGATTAACAGCCCCCCTCGCCCGGTGCCCTCAGTGATCCTTAAGGTGCTTAACCTTCCTAGCTCTACTATTACGTTTAGGTGTGTCTCCAGGATGCACGTCTGAAGTGGAGGAACCCAGCTGCTTACCACTTCCTGTGGCCTTCGATGCCCCTGGCGGGTGACCTCTGGGGGCTCTGGGCTGGAGGACTTGAGTGGATTTGTCAGTGGCACACGCACAGCCGTGCCACCCTGTCCCATGTGCTAGCCGTGAGACACGGCCGTACCAGAGTGATGGAACTGAGTGGAGCTGGTGGCCACCATCCCCACTCCATGGGACGGGTCCAGGTTGGCACCCAGCGCCTTCTCCTCCCACTTGGTGCCCATCGGGCCCTGGGGTTCACCTCAGGAAGGAGGGGCAATTGGTTTGAGCCCCGGCTGCCCCTGCATCATCTGGCTCTGCCAGCCCTGGCGGCTCCCCAATGTCTGCACCGTGGTGTCGATGACCTCAGTGAAGCTCCTCAGTGACTGGGCCATGCTCTGCAATTTCTCAGCAATGCCCATCTGCAACTGGGAGAAGGTCCGCAGCACCTCAGCTATTCCCATTTGAGAGAGGGACGTGTCCCGCAGAACATCATCAAGATCAGCCTTATACTGGATAATATCCCTCAGTGAGTCGGACATTCTGTTGAGGCCCTCAGCCATGGCTGTCACCGTCTGCGCCATGCCTTGGATACCTTCACTCATGCTGCCGATGTCGTGCACAGCTGTGCCACCCTTTCCCAAGTGCTGAGTTTGAGATGCAGCCATATCAGAGCGGTGGAATTCCGGAGAGCCGGTGGCCACCATCTCCACTCAATGGGATGGGTCCAGGTTGGAATCCAGCACCCTCTCCTCCCTCTTGTTGCACCTAGGGCCCTAGGGTTCACATCGAGATGGAGGGGGAGCTTGTTCCATCCTCGACTGCCTCTGCGTCCATTGCAGTCACCACCTGAGCAGTGTTGGCCTCGGTGCCACGCATTGCCGGCGACATCTCCTGTACAGGTAGCCTCTGGGACTCTTCTAATCGGTTATGGACCTGCTGGAGTGTCGCTGATATCTCCCTCTGAATGTCCCGGCCACTCCCTAACATCTCCATCAGCTCTGAGTAACCCTGTACCAGAGGTTCAGCATCAGGCTGGGTGGGACCCGTACATCAGCAGCTGTGTGGTGTTACCAGATTGTGTCCCAGAAGCCTGACCAGTAACGTTTCCCACCGAGATGTGTGTATCTGTGCTGGTGGAGGGTGGAGATGACAGCTGTGACGTGTCGATCGTGACATCATCGGATGAGAGCTCTGAGGTGTTCTCCTGGGAGGTAGTAGGCTGGAGGACGTGCTGGAGAATGGACATGTGATCAGCGGGAGGTATGGCATGGGAGCAGAAAGGCCTTGGGGGGGAGCGGGCGAGGGGCGGAGGGGGTGTTGGTGTCAACTGATCCATGCTGCCCTGTGTCGGTCATTGACCTTCTTACAACATTGGACGCCAGTGCTCCTGGTCACAATCCCCGAACACATGGTCACTGCCACTGCCATACCTCGTCAGTATGGCAATAACAACTCATGTGACAGGTCCTTCGGGTCAGGCCCAGTGGATCCTCACCTCTGCGACACCCGCCATCCTGCACACTGATGACTGCTCTGTCTTCGGCCACTCCAGTCACCTCCTGGACACGTTTTTTGAAGGTGGTGTGGATTTGTATATCTGGCATGCCTCCGCCAGTCTGGGCCCTCTCCCGGCGATTGTGGGAGAGCTCCTCCTGCAGAGACACTGAGAGGGCATCGTTAACCGCATGCGTGGTTCACAGTGGTGGGAGGGGTGTGTGAAGGAAGCATTGGGGGGTTGAAGGGAGAAAGGGGGTGAAGGGTGGGTAGGGGGCAGCATGGAGGATTGGGAGGGTGAATGCTCGTGTGGGGGTGGAAAGGTTTTGGGGGGTGGTGGGGGGCATTGGTGTCAACTGACCCATGCTGCCCAATGGAGGTCATTGACCTTCTTATGACACTGGAGGCCAGTCCTCCTGATCACAGTCCCTGGGCTCACGGCCACCGCCACCTCACCCCAGGCAGCGCTGGCAGCCCTGTGGCTCACAGATCTGCATCCCCGAATTTGGGGGCCGGTCGTCTCGGTGCCATGGCTGCAAGCTGAGTGGGATTGGCTGTGCAAGTGCTGTTTAAGTGCTGCTCGAGCTTGTTAGAGGAGGGGCTGGCTAGCATGGTCCTGGCGAATCGGCTGGTGAGCCTTCATTTGTGGCGAGAAGCCTGAGGGGCCTTGATAGGTGGGCCAATTAATGTTGAATTGCGTTGCTGGCCTTGCTGGGCCGAGCACCTGGAAGCTTGCGGAAGTTCCCGCTCGCGACCACACTTAGAAATCTTTCCAGAGAATTGCACCCCCTGTATTATAATATTGTTTGTCCTATGCTCTGGCTGCATGATTGCTACAATTAAACATTGCCTTCGGACACAGTGAATCTGTTCCTTTGCTTCTGATTCCATCCCTAAGCATACCCATTATCTCAGGCTGAATAAGACTGTTCACTATCTCAGTGCCGTCTTTGACCCTGGGTTGAGATTTTAACCGCACATCATCTGCATCACGTTGACCACTTGTTTCAATTTCTGTACTACTGCCTCAACTGCCCCAGTTGATCAACTGCAAAAACCCTTATCCTTGTCCGTCCAAACCTAATTATTTTAATGGTATCTAGGCCAGGCTACCATTTTGCAATATCTAGAGAGCTGAACTCCCCCAAAACTCAGCCACCCACAATCAAACTCCCACCAAGTTCCAGTCACCCCTGTACTCACTGTTCTCCTTCGGTTAGAAGCCCACCAGCAGCTTGATTTCAAAATTCTCAACCTGGGGCACATCCCTCCCTGGTCACATCCCTCCCTAGCTCAATAACTTCCTCTGGCTTTGCAATCAACAACAATAGCTTGCATTGATACAGCACCTGTACCATAGTAAAACCTCCCAAGTCGCTTTACTGGACTGAATATCAAACAAAATTTAACATTGAGCCACATAAATAGATAATTGATTAAAAACCTGCTTGAGAAGTTAGATTTTAAGGATGATCTAAAAGGTGAAGCGAGGTGGGGAGGGGGAGGCAGGTATAGGGAAGAAATTCTGGAGCTTAGGACCTATACAGCTGAATGCACCGTCACCAATGATGGGATAAAGGGAATTTGGGATGTACAAGATTGCAACTCTAGAATTGCTTTCCTTGGTTTATAGACACTGCAATGTGGGTAAGGGCAGGTATAGTCAATGTTACCTTTGTAGCAATAGACTTGCTTCTACGTATTCTACTTTCCTCCAAATAATTCAAACCAGGAATTTTCAATGGGATTCTCACCGTCAGAATTTTGGGCATAGCAATTATAAATCTTTCTTCAACAAAATCCTCCAGAAATAGATACACCGCCAAAAAAAGCCCTCGCATGTAAGCCCGAATGTAAAGCCCACTTTCACACTCTTTTCATGCAAACTTGCTTCCTGGAAGCTTGGAATGTTTCTGACCCTGATTGTCATTGATATGTGTAATTGGAAAGTATGGAATATTCCCCTTGAGAAAACCAGGAAAATACTCCCACACTGATTGCCATCCTATTGGTATTGATTTTCATGTTAAACTGACGCTTTTGCATGTCTTGTGCAAAAGTACCATGAGACCGTTCTGAAAAGCCAACCATTAGTTCATGTGCCATTGCAGATATTTGGTACGAGTGTGCCACATTTGATATTCTGGCCTCCGATCTCGCATTTCACTCTGGCATCACCATTAGCATCAATCAGAAAATCACCTCATACTACAAATTGTCATTAAACAGATCTAACACTCTGGTAGATTCAAGCCTGGGTAAGTTTAACAATACAGTGTAAGCAATCACTGCATTTGTAACTAAATTAAATTAACCCACAAAAGCCGTGGGCCACTGTCTGTGTGGAGTTTGCACGTTCTCCCCTTGTCTGCGTGGGTTTCCTCCTGTTGCTCCGGTTTCCAACCACAGTCTAAAGATGTGCAGGTTAGGTGGGGTTACAGGGTTATGGGGATAGGATGGGTGGGTGGGCATACTTCGGGTGTTCTTTCAGACGGTCGATGCAGGCCCGATGGGCCGAATGGCCTCCTTCTTCACTGAAGGGATTCTATGGAAAAATAAGTATGTGTGACCAAGAGGAGGAGAAGGAAAGCTGAGCAGATCAAGAACTAGGATCTTGCATGGGATAAATAGTACTGCTTACTCTGTTGCAGGTAGAAAATTTTAATTGACGGTATGTGATGCATGATCAATTGCACAAAGACTAAAGTTGGGTACAACTGTGGCTTTATTACAGTCAGATGCGTGGCCTCCTGCTGCAGCTGGCAGAATGGCAGGGCACAGGAGGTCATACATATTTATACAGTTCTCCGTGGCGGAGCCAGTCTGCAGGAGCTACCGGCGAACCTGTAGTGCAGGTCCTACCTTACATCTCCTATTACAGTGGTTCACCACAGTATGTTTATGTGTTTTGGTTAAAGCAATCTCAATACCAACATCGATCGTGGCTGACATGTGCAAAACAAGCAAAGCAAAGGTAACTGTCAGCAATTGGGCTTCTCAAACTGCCTAGAGAGTTTCAGTTACTATGACTGAAACATGTCACTGGGAAGATCGAGAGGATTTAGCTTTCCGCCACACTCCGAGATTGTGGGTGGACTCGCACATCTTCTCAGCCCAGAGTTATTTCAATATGGGAGCTGATCTCCCCTTCGTCCAAAAGGGAGTTGTAGCAGTGGGCCAAACGTTGCAGCAGCAAAGCTCTGACGCTTAAGAAATGGCTGGCATGTTAAAAGACATTCAAAATGCCTTACATGGCCCAATGCAAGGCCATGCACTGGGAGTGATCGCTTAAAGTTCTTCAAGCATGTTCCAGTGCCAGAGCTGCCAATCTCCAAATGTTGAAAATCAGGCCCCCATATCTCACAGTCCAAACAGGAAAATATGGAAATTGTGGCAGAAATTGTGTTTCCCTCATAGATTCATTAGACGAATGCAACACAGAAGGAGTCCATTCGGTATATCGAGTCCATGCTGGTCAACAAAGATCTGACTGCATGAATCCCATTTTCCAGTGCTTGGCCCATTTAAGACCAAATCTCATCTATATTAAATTTATATGGGCCCGCTTAGTGGCTGAAAAGTTTGCAGAGGAGAGGGTGAGGCAGAAGTCAAAAGCCAGTATAAACAAGGTAATAGAAAGAAGCTGCTCTGCAGGTCCGTATACTGTAGTGAATCTTTCAGCACCCCCAAGGCTTTAACACTCAGTATCTGTTCTAATTAAGAATGGGTAGGATTCAAACTGTTGTGCATAGGACAGCTTCACTCCTTCTGCAGATCTAATGAAGAACATGAATTCAATTATCAAGGCAGACGAATACATGTATTAAGAGCTATGGCAATGCATAAGCAATGTTAAAGTGACTATAAAGATGTCATCACAGTCTGAATACTTACACATTTGTAGATGCTTTTAACTCTCTAAATCATGCTGAAAGCTACTAATTCCTATTTATAATATTTATGAAAATGTTAAAGTTCAGAATGCTCTATGGGTGAAAGCCGCTATTTAATAAGCGAATGTTTCATTTTGTAGATAAGATTCTCATTTTATCACTAATGCATTGACAGTCAAACATTTTAACATAGTAAAACAATAAAAGTTGTTTCAATGCAAACACTGACTTCATTTCCTAAAATGCCACCCTGAAATTGCCTGTAGTGTGTTTTTAATGAGTCTGTCATGGAGTCTCATTAATAATACCAAGTGCATCTGCTTCTAAAGCATGAATCTCGGCAATCAGAAACGGACATATTTTTCAGCGAGGCGGGTATTGAAAGCAGGTAGTCTAATGTAACCTTGGCGAAATTAAAATAAATTCTTCACCTAAATTCCTTTTTAGGAATGAATCCTCATTGTCATAATTTCCAAGGCAGACAGCGGGACCATTTTATCACAGAAATTAGTTACCAGTTCAGGTGTCCAATTAAGTTCCCTTGTGTGAAGAGAGATTGAGAACAGCCAAGGGAAAATATCAGGGCGTGGTTTGTGTCAATCTGCTGACGTGAACTGGGATCAAGGAATGACCCCCGCACCAGATTGACCTGAATTACACCCAATGTTGGGTCTCCATTTAATGAGACTAATGAGCTGCAGTTGCATGCTGGGTGTCTGCGGGTTGCTCGCTGACATATCAGCATTGGATTTTGGGCCTATTGTGGCTGCCATGACAGATCCTGGAAAAGAGGGGAGCTGGGGTGTTTTAACCCGCCTGAATCCTGTTGGCCGGGGACTACTGGTTATTCCATGAAATATTTTAAGTTTTTTGACAACTCAAGAATACAAAAGAATCAACAACAAGCTAAAAACAGTCACGAAAACCAGTAATATGCGAAAAGCATTTACAAGACACCAAAAAAAGTACAAAATCATCAGCTCTCAAGCCAGCAGCCCCCCCACCACCCCCACCGCCCTGACCCAATGGTAGCCCCACATCAACAGAAAAGTGTTGAAACGAGCAGCACAGACCACCAGAAAAGGACACACCTACAGTGGGAGAGAGAGAGAGAGAAAACACACCCTCCCCTCCCAAGAGGAGGCACAGTTCAACCCAAAACAGTTCCTGTAAACAAACTACCAGCTGCAAAGCCAGCATACGGCCACCTCTCTCCAGCCAACTCTCCCTAACAGCGGCCCCACATCGGTGGAAAGGCACCCAAATGAGCAGTGCAGACCACCAGGAAATGACACACCGACGAGGGGCATGGCAGAAGAGAGAGGGAGAGAACTCCCTTCACAAGGGGATCCCTTGTGAGATCTAACAAGATCTCGCGCGATGTCACAAACTGGATCTTGCCCTCACTGGGCGGGGTTCAGATTTACATATTCAAGTGAGCAGTTAGGATCACTTAAATATGTTGGCGCCAGAGTCTCCCAAGGCCCGGGGTCAAACACCCATGACTGGGAGACCTTGCCATGGCGCCGTTTAGCACTGGTCCAATCAAGCATGGACCCGACGTAACAAAACTTGGAAGCATCTCAAAGGCCATCGGATGACCCCAGAGGGGTCGGGCTCTGGCCAGATGGTATCCTGGCACTCCCACTGCCAGTCGGATGCTTTGGTATTGCTACCCAGGCAACCTGCTAGTGCCACCTTGGCACTTCCAAGGTGCCAGACTGGCTGTGCCGAGGTGCCCAGGCGGCAGAATGATTGTGCCGGATTTCGGGCTCAGGGGTGCCCTGCCCTTATGAGCTGGGGTGATGGAGGGCTCAAGAATCCCATAGCAAGTGTTTTGGGGGTGTCCGTAGGCCACGGTGGGGGGTCGAGTGATCAGGGCAGCATTTAAAAAGGCGGCTCGATCTCTTTCTTGGTGAGCTCAAGAACAGCCATGGCGGAGCATTCCTCGCAGAAAAAAAATCAGTGTCCCGTTTGATAGATCCCCCACTAAACACGCCCAAAACGGGACATTTTCTTCCCTGTTAAATTGTGTTCTGCATCTCTTCCACTACGTAGCCCGGAGCTGAATACTTTCTGTTATCTATAGAGCAATCCAGGAAAGTTGACAAAAGGGCCTAGTAGCCAGGGACAATGAGAGACAGCCTTGTCATTTACGCCCCTGCAGCCATGAGCCCAGTAGTAGATATTGGTTCCATCTTCGTCTTTGCTCAACATGATTTTGACAAAGGTTGGTTTCATGACCGGTACAGGCCTGTTCCTGTGCTGTATTGTTCTTTGTTCTTTCATGATACCAGAGTATTTCACTAATTAAATCAGTACACCCTTACGCTTTAACTCACTCTTGGAGTATAAATATTACCCATCCTTAGTTGCCCTTGGAAAGGGCCTGAAGGTTCCTGCTAACCACTGTAATCTGCATTCTGATGGCTCTCCCTCATTGCCACCAGGAAGGGAGCTTAAAAATTTTGACACATCGACAATAAAGGGTTGGTAATATGTCGCCAAGTGGGGATGGTTTGTGACTTGGAGGGGAACTTGGAGGTGGTGGTGTTCTCACAAACCCGTGAGACCTTGACCTTCGTGCCGACTGAGATCGGGGATTTGAGAGGTGCTGTCAAAGGAACAAGATCATACAGGCCGGGATTTTCCATTCCCACTGTAGCGGGATCTGCCACATGAGATTTGGAGGCCCAGTCAAAATTCCATTGACTATCGGCAGGATTGAACAGTCCCACTGTCAGGCGGGGCTGGAAAATCCCGCTTGTAGTTAAGGGAGGAAGGGCCCATCCATTTCACTCTGGAACCCCATATCTCTATGGCAGCAGACGCTGACTATCTCAAACCCTCTTGCAGGTATACTTCCAATCAGGCTACATCCAACTGGATTGTTTCTGCTTCCAGAAGGGCCCATTTCACACTGCTTAATACTGAACAAAAACAGATGACTATTTTTGTAGATTCCAGGTCAGCATATAAACTCACATGGGGGTCGGTTATCTCAGTTGGCTGGACGGTTGGTTCGTGGTGAGGAGCAAGGCCAATAGCATTGCTTCAATTCCTGTACCAGCTGAGGTTATTCATGAAGGCCCCATCTTCTCAACCTTGCCTGAGGTGTGGTGACCCTCAGGTTAAATCACCACCATTCAGCTCTCTCTCAAATGGGTGAGCAACCTCTGGGACTGTGGTGACATTTGCATTTTTAAATACATAACCTCACTGCTTCTTTTTCTTTACAAATACCGTTGATTTTACTTGACAAAACAAAAGCTGAGCAAAACCTGTCAAAAACAATTACAAAGTAGGAGGAGGGCGATTTAATTTTTAATGTTGTTAATCTCTTCAGAATTTTGTCACTCTCTGTTTTGGAAACTTTCTCCAGCCCTGCGTCAAAGCCCACGCCCTCCATTTTTCAGATGCTGGGTTACTGCTTCTCATATATCATTGAAAGCAGGTTTTTCAATCACAAAATTCTTGCCCTTTGAAATTATTTTCCAAAACTACTTTGCCTTGCAACCGCCCTCCGTTCCTTCGCTTCCTTGGCTCTTCTGAATTCCTCCACTTCCTGCTGGACTTACTTCTGCAATGCTATCAGCTGTTCAGGCTTGCATTTACAGGGTGTGTTTTATGACCAAAGGACATCTCAAAACACTTTACAGCCAATTAAATACTTTCAAAAGTGTAGTCACTGTTGTAATGTAAGAAATGTGGCAGCTAATTTGTACACATCAAGAGCAAGCGTCCCTTCCCCAGCCCCCACTGCCCCCCCCTCCAACAGCCCAACAGCGATGATTTTTTAAAATATAAATTTAGAGTACCCAATTCATTTTTTTCAATTAAGATGCCATTTAGCATGGCCAACCCACCTACCCTGCACAACTTTCGGTTGTGGATACGAAAACCACGCAAACATGGGGGGAATGTGCAAACTCCACGCGGACAGTGACCCAGAGCCGGGATCGAACCTGGGTACCTGGGTCCTCAGTGCCGTGAGGCAGCAGTGCTAACCACTGCGCCACTGTGCTGCCCAAACAGCAATGTTATAATGATTAAACATAGGAACATAGAACATACAGTGCAGAAGGAGGCCATTCGGCCCATCGAGTCTGCACCGACCCACTTAAGCCCTCACTTCCACCCTATCCTCGTAACCCAATAACCCCTCCTAACCTTTCTGGTCACTAAGGGCAATTTATCATGGCCAAACCACCTAACCTGCACGTCTTTGGACTGTGGGAGGAAACCGGAGCACCCGGAAGAAACCCACGCAGACACGGGGAGAACGTGCAGACTCCGCACAGATAGTGACCCAGCGGGGAATCGAACCTGGGACCCTGGCGTTGTGAAGCCACAGTGCTACCCACTTGTGCTACCGTGCTGCCCAAATTGGATCATCTTTGATTGTGAAGTGGAGTGAGGGATTAGCATCGGCCAGGATATACAGGGGGAAACCGCCTGCCCTTCTTCAAAATAGAAGTAGTGCTATGAGATTGTTTACATCCATTCAAAAAGACAGTTGGAGCCTCGGTTTAATGTCTTGCCTGAAAAGTGGCACCTCCAGCCATGTAGTGCTCCCACAATACTGCACTGGAATGTCAGCTTTGTTTGTTTTTTGTCCTTAAGTGTGTGGCATAATGCATGCTGCTAATGTGAACTTTGAATTGATTTGAATGTTGTTGCTACACGCGACATGGCTGGAAGTCTTAGGCCCGGTAGGCTCTCTCTGTTGCATCAGAAAGAAACTGGAATGCTTGAAATGCTTGCGCAGTTTTTCATATTTGTCTGGGGTACATTCTTTCATTCTTTATTGTGTTTGCATCAAAAACAAAACAATGGGCGTCAAGATAGATATACTGACCTACCTATGCACATCTCTTTCATCACATTGACAAATGCACATTTGTAATGGAACCATTGCCTGTAGGTATTTTAGAGAATGAGAATATGGGGCCATCACCACTCAATGGTTTACACCCATTAGGCCATAATTTACCTTCATTTGGCCACTTCCCTTTAAGTCGAGGTGAAGTGCTTATCTCCAAGAATGAAGGATAAATCACCGGGACTTCTCTGGAACCCACTGTCTAGCAGACTGTTTAGAGTACTATAGGAAGAAGTCTGACAGGGCACATTGACTCTCTGAGGGTTGGACATTAAAGTATGTGCAGAGGATTGTACCCTTACTAGGAGTCGTGATATGCAAAATGGCAAGGTGGTTCTGCAACCATGGTTAGTTTTACAGGTGTGGTCCCAAGAGGTTCTGAATTAGAATCTAATTGATAAAGAGAGAAAATAAATCCATAGAATCCCTGCAATACAGGAGAAGGCTATTTGGCCCATCAAGTCTGCACCGACCCTCCGAAAGAGCACCCCACATAGGCTCACTCTCCCGCCCTATCCCCACAACCCCATGACTCCATCTAATCTGCATATTTTTGGACATGAAGGGGAAATTTAGCATGGCCAATTCACCGAACCTGTACATTTTTGGACTGTGGGAGTAAACCGGAGCAGCCGGGGGAAACCCAGGCATACACGGGGAGAACATGCAAACTCCACACAGACAATCACCCAAGGCCAGAATCAAACCCAGGTGCCTGGCGCCGTGAGGCAGCAGTGCTAACCACTGTGTTACTGTGCCACCCAATGAACATGAAGATGAATAGACATTCTTGTTTATAAGTTCTTTTATTCTTGCTAACTGAGCTTGGGAGTTTGAGCATGGTTGTGATGTTTAGCTGCCATCTTGTCCCCAGGCTTAATAGGTAAATGTAGATAAGTACACAGAAGTTCTCGCTTGCTAAGAACAGCCAGAGGGAAATGATAACTGCTTGCAAATTCCAATTCAATTGAAGAAATTAAAAATAAAAATGACTAGGTCACATTTGCTGAAGTAACTGTTCATACACTATAGCACATATTATCTGGCAAACTATAGAAGATGCAATGAAGACAGAAATAGTCAATGTTGTGTGCTTAAATTGCTAAATTTTGGCAAAGTGTCAGACGTGTAACTCTCCAGCTGTACACATCAGTTTTCTCTCCAGATCTTGAGCCTGTGTCATGTGAGAGTACCATTAAGAAATGGGTGTTTATAAATGGGTGTGTATATAAATATCTGTAGTAAGAGTACCTTTACGAAATAGGTGTTTACTACTGCAGTGATGTCAGAGAGTGGATGGAGCTGGGTTGTCTGTCAGCTTTTTACTTTTGTTTTTGAGCAGGCTGCAGGGCGTGTTTTAGTTTCGTTTTCAGTGTTTGAGCTGACGCCAGACCAAGCAGGTGTGCTGCTGTTCTCTCTGCCATGAAAAAACTATCATTTCGTGAATTCAGAATTATAAATGTTCTCAGTAGTGAATGTAAACCTAATGTGCTTCTGTTAAAAGGTGTTTTTAAGTCATATGGATGTTAAAAGGAAAGCTTAAAGGATTACGGAGCGTTGTATTCTTTGGGGGTTGTATTTGAATTAATGGTTGTGAAGATGTTCACTATGTTTTAAAAAGGTTAACTTGAGTTCATAGAATAAACATTGTTTTGCTTTAAAAATACATTTTCCATTTCTGCTGTACCACACCTGTAGAGTGGGCCGTGTGCTCCCCATACCACAATCTATTAAAACTTGTGGGTCAGGTGAATTCCATGATACATTTTGGGGTTCTCTAAACCCTGGCCCATAACACCTGTAAAAAAAAAGAGTGGATGCGGTTTCCAGCGTAACTCTGGTGGGATGGGGCCTGATCGGGGCACCATCTTTAAAGGGCGCCCCAGTCAGAACTGAGATTTTACTCCCCACCCCCGGACAATTATTGGGGGCTCCACCCCCCTCCAACTGATGTATTACTGGTGTTCCCTCTCTCAGTGCCTCAGTGCCCACTTCTCCCCATGCCTGCAAGTTCCCACCTCACAGCCCACTCTTCCTCCAACCACCACACGTTAATGGAGATCCCCCCCATTGGAGCTCCCACGAGGGCCCACCCTTGGCACTGCACCATGGCACAGATTCCAACCTGGCAGAGCCAACCTGTGCCAGGGCCAGTGTCAGGGTATGTCCCCCTCTCCCGGTGGCTATATGTACCTTTGCACCACCAGAGGGATCCCCATGACTGTTTCTCGTTTGCCAAACCTGTTGTATACGCTGCAACGTGGCATCACATCGGCGAGGTCTTAATATTTACTGAGGGTGTATCATGTAGTGGGTGGCCCATTCATAATATTAAAATGTAGTCAAATCTATTTAAATGAGGCTCCTGCCCTTTGTGGACATAAATCCCGTGATGTCGCTGAAAATCAGGAAACCCGTTCCCTCCGGGAGAATCACATTTCCTGATTCTCTCCAGATTTCCTGCTCGCGTTGCCATTCCCTCTGAAGGCAATCACGGGCTGAGAATTGCTCCCTCCATAACTAATGGGATGCCATTGATTTCATGTGGCTTGGCATTGTTGTTTGGCATCTTGGAATGACTGTAACACAACCTTAAATAATAACCAATAACTGTCGGAGCATTTTAACAATGATACAGGATTTCCATTTATCTTTAATTAGCATAGCTGTGTTTAGTACAATAATATCCAAGCCTTTTGCTGGAAACCTCAAATCCCCTCAGAGGACATGTCCGTATGTTTACTACAAAACAATTTATATGAATATCAATTGTCGTTCTATATAATTTTGTCGAATAGATTAAAAGCTAGAACCTCTACAGTTTTGTTGCCTTTTTAATAAAATACAGAAAAGTGAAAATGTGAAATCGATATGATTTACTCGATTCTCATTGCCACGGAAGGTTATTGCCAGTGGAATATTATAAAAATGCATTTAACAAAAATAAATGCAGCAAATTAAGGCTGGCTCAAGTGCCTGAAATGGATGGTTGAATTTCCGATGGGGCTGCTTTTGTTCTGTTAGATTTTCTTTAATCAGATGGAAAATGGGTTAAAAAAAACCTGTATCCTGAGGTGGAAGAATGACTACTTCTGCAGTCATCAGCACATTGAACAGGATGACTAATTGCCATGGCTCTCACTGTTTCCCAGTGCAGCTCTCTGCTTTGAGGCGTGGCACGGCCCTGCTTAATTTGAGCTGCTGAGTTCATAAGCAAATGTAATTAAGTTAGTGTGTAGACATCTGTGTCTTCCATTCTTAATGCCTTTTCGTAAAACATTCTTTGAATAAATTAATGGGCAAGACTGGTGATTATTTTTTTTTGTACTCCTCGTTGTTTTTCCTGAAGGAAGCCCTTTAAACTAAGACACCAAAATTTTCATATACATCTGAGCTGCCTGCTGAATCATGCAAACACCACCACTTTCTTAAATACTCATTTCAAATTAGCTGGGATTTGCAAAAATGACCTTGTGACCCTCAGTTATGACCTTTTAGCAAGTCCAGGATCCTTATCGTAACTTTAATTTCCAAAGGTCACCTGGAACAATCCGGTAGCAAGACAGGCCGGAAATTCTGCCATGTCCGTTCAATCATGGCATGCGCACTGACAGAAGAAAGAAAAATTATTCCTTTTCTGCTGGGACACAATGCTGGAGACCACGTCAAGATGCTACAGTTTCCGGCTGACCCTCATGGCCCTGATCTATCCACGATCACCCACCATCGCTACCTGAAGCAGTCATCCACTTCCTAACCTGCAGCCCCTGGCGGGAAAAAAGCTTGTAATCAGGCCAGGTCTGCAGAGGATAGCTCTTGCCGCCTGAGAAGAGCTTCATGATGATTTGGTTGGAGAAAGAGTAGCACTGGTCTTTTTAAAATTCTTTAGTGGTATGTGGGCATCAATAGTTGACAAGGCCAACATTTGTTGCCCATCCTGAATTAAACTGAGGCCAGGCCACTCCAGGGGCAGTTAAGGATCAACTATAATGCTGTGAGTCTCAGCCATGTAGGCCAGGCCAGGTAAAGGTGGCAGATTTTCTTTCCTACATTATGTTTGTGAACAAGGTAGTTTGATACAATTGATGATAGTTGTCACAGTCACCATCACTGAGACTACCTTTTTGTTTTATTAATTGAATTTAAATTCCACCAGCTTCCATGGTGGGACTTGAACCCATGGCCCCAGTATTTATCTGGTGAGCACAGTTCAGTTTCTGGTCAATAGTGATCCCCAGGATGTTGGTAGTGGGGGGAGTCAGTGATGGTAATGATATTGAATGTCAAGGGCAGTGAGTTACATCCCTCCTTGTTGGAGATGGTCATGGGCTGACACTTTGTGGCACAAATGTTATTTGCCACATATCAGCCCAAGCCTAAATGTTGTCCAGGTCTTGTTGCAGATAGGCATGGGCTGCTTTTGCCATTACCACTATGTCACCACATTCCCGACATAATTGGTTGCCTGTGATCACAAACAAACAGGACTTTGAGAGACTGGAATCCCTTTCTATGGACATAGATGCCAGGGTGATGATAAGGAACTGTCAAGGCAGCCTGGGTGCGGTCTGCAGCACCTGTTGCCTCATGTGGAAGCCAGGTTCTCTCTAACGCATCCCATTGGAAACTGGTGTAAGTGCTCCCCCTGGTATGGGAACCTCAGTTACTCCCTGCTACCCCCCCCCCCCCCCACCTCCTCCCCCCTTGCCCCAAACCTCACTCTTGTGGATGCCAACTGCTGCAGCTTTAAATGAGCCAGTTGCATGAATAAAGGATCACTGAATCCTTGACAGCCACAGGCAGTACTGTGCTTGCCCTCGTTCAAAGCTCAAGTTGCAACTGCAGTGGATTGCATCAATCGGTGATCGCCTCATTTGTGAAATGCCTCGACATTGCCACTTGGAGAGGTTCGTGTTTAACAAAGGCACCCTGAAGATTGTTGTGTTATGCTGCTTCGGATAACACCGGCTGTTATTTGATGCAGTCTTACCAAAAGGATGTTCTAGACTCTGAAATGAGTTCAATGTGTTTATTGAACTATTAACACAGTTCTCAAATGAGTTCGACTCTCTGCTAATCTAAATGTAGTAACTCAGTCTAACTGTACCAGCTTGCTCTAAGCCACGTGCTGGGGTGTGATGCTGCTGATCAACCCTGTCTAACTCTCTAGATGTCTGTCTGTGGAAAAAGGCAGGGTGTGAGTGCCTCATCCCTTTTATAGTGTTTATGTCATGCCCCCTTGTGGTGATGCCACCTCTGAGTGTCCTGACTGCCCATTGGTTGTGTCCCATTCTGAGTGTTCATTGGTTGCATGTTTGCATATCATGACAAAGATCTGCTGTGGAATGGCCTACCGTGCAATGAAGTCCTCCTTCTCCCTAGTCTCCGAGATTCTCCTTCCGTTCCCATGTCTTCCTTGCCACTCCCAGTAACCCTCCGGCCTTAAAATCTACCTACTACTGCACTAAGAATGTCTAAGGCAGCTCAATCACTGCAGCATCCGAAGCAACTTCTTAGAAGTCAGGATGGGGCTAAAAAGGGCCAAGATAAAACCAGCAGTTGAAAAGGGAAAACTAACAGCTAACCAATTCACAGCGGATGAGCCCATTATATAGCTCTGCTGAAGAGCCCTTGTTGCCAGTTAGCACCATGAGATTCAGAATAAGTTCATCATCTGGCGATTCATGGTGCAAAGGGGACTAATGTCACAAAAAAGGCCTTACCAGAGTAGGACCCCCATTTCCATAATTTCATGAGCATTTTACCATTTTCAGCACTGACCCTGGACACCGACGAAGCAGACTGATCCAATATGGTGGGCAGCATGGTGTGATCACATGCATTCCACCCACCACATTGGATGCTTTGGCCTTTATTTCTCATCTGAAAAACAGGCATGGTGGCCATGAATTACACGCCCATGGCTTGATGACATCAGAAGGCTAACTAATTCATCTAGTCCTGTTAACTTATACTATTTGTCCGACTCCAATAAATGAATGAAATAGAATGTCCCATGCTGATCTTCTTTGTGACTACAATTTTTTTCAGTTAGGGATGGGCTGAGTGATCACCCACCCTGGGTGATCCACCACCTCCGTGCCCCTGGCACCCTAATTCCCACAAGGCAAACCGGTAGGCCATGCTGGGTGAGGGTGGGTAACCCACCCAGGCCAGCCAAGGTGAGTCTCCAGCTCCGTACCCCTGGCACCATCCTCGTCCCACACTCCGGTCGACCACCTCCCCTAGAGGACAACTGATCCCCACTCACTGGCAGTCCGCGTGCACCCCACCCTGCACCACATTCCAACACCCATACCACCCACCATGCCCTAAACACACAGGCCACTTGTACTGCCCATGTCCAAATGTCTCACACTGTGCATTACGGTCATAACCCCTGGAAGCAAGAGAAGATTGGAGGTGGGTGGGTGGGAGATAGGGGAGCGGGTGGCGCGGCGGGGGGGGGGGGGGGGGGGGGGGGGGGGGCGCGGCCTTCACCGTCGTGGAGCAGAGAGTGATGGACCTGGTCAACAGGATGGGAGAGCGGGCAGTTGCAGGGGCCGAGGCTGGCATGGAACAAGCAAGTGAGCCCCCAATGCGTTGTGATGTCCCTATGGTACGTGAGTCACATCGCCCTCATACCACGCCTTCCCGTGATCTCATCATGCCTCTTATCTTGTGTCTTACAGCGTCACCGCCCAACGAGGTGGGATCGGCTGGTGTCCCTCACTTCCCGCTGCAACCTGGTGATGAGGCAGGACCATCCAGGTTCCCTCGCCACCCCCTCTGCCGCAACCCTGCAACACCCCTGGGCACATGTCCAGGTACCACATCGTCTTCGTGCCACTGCTCTCACTGGCACCCTCCACCATCCCAGAGACACTCACCTCAGTTGGGCACTTTAGTGAAGAGTCTCCTGGGGCACTATCTGGTGCACACGGCAAACATGCAGCGGTGCATCAGGTGGAGGTACGAACCTCCTAAGGGGGCGGGCGGTTGGATAGTGGCCTGACTCCATGAATTCACGGCTGTCCAGGCAGATCTAGCGCTTCGGGAAAGGGTGGCCCCATCAATGCTGAAGATGCAGGCGCAGAGCCAGGGACTACATGAGGGGGTGTCAGCAACCATCCAGCGCCTGCAGGTGCAGTTGGAAGAGTCTAACCAACTGCAGGAGGCGCTGCTGACAATGCGTTCTACCCAGGCCAATTTCCAGGGTGGTGGCTGTGGTGGATGCCTTGGTTGCGAGGGTCATGGCCATGGGTCAGCATGTCCAAGGCCTGGGGCACAGTGCGCTGGCGCTGGTTGAGATGCAGGGCAGGACATGCAGCCCTGTCACAGGCTGCCATGTACCATGGTCACATGGATGTTGCTGTGGCACACCAAAGTGTGGCCCAATCACAACGGGGCATGGCTGCGGGTGTCGAGAGCATTGGCAAGAGCGCAGGCTAACCTGAACCAATCACAGAGGGACTTGGCACAGTCACTAAGTGACACGGCACATTCCCTGAGAAACGCAGCAGGACACCTCCACTTTTGATGCACCGCCTTTGGACCCACTTTGACGGAGCGTTAGACCATGTAAGATTAGAAAGTTAGACACCAGTTAAGCTGGCACCGATGCAGCACATAGGATAGCATTAGAGGCCACTTTCCTACATTACAACTGTGAATACACTTCAGCAGTACTTCATTGGCTCCATTGGGGAAGCACAACGGCACAGTGCTTAGCACTGCTGTCTCACAGCACCATGGACCGTGCATGGTTGGAATTGTATTCCAACCTTGGCTGTCTGCGTAGAGTTTGCACATTCTCGCCGTGTCTGTGTGGATTTCCTCCGGGTGCTCCAGTTTCTTCCCACAGTCCAAATGGGTGCAGTTTAAGTGGATTGGCCATGCCGAATTGCCCCTTAGTGTCCAAAAGTAGGTGACGTTATGGGGATAGTGTGGGGGATTGGGCCTAGGTAGTAGGGTGCTCTTTCGGAGGGTTGGTGCAGGCTTGATGGCCGCAAGGCCTCCTTCTGCACTGTAGAGGTTCTGTGATTAATCAACACTTATTGCACAATGTGTAATATTCTATACATTGCAATAGATTTTAAAAATGACCACAGTTCTGTTCGAAATACGATTTCCACCAAGAACATGACTGTTTTGTACTTGCTGTCCTGGTACACTGAGATCCCATGGCATGCGCTTCGGCTCATTATATGAAAGTGTGCAGAAGGACTGTAGCTCTCTTCGGGGCAGGTTCCGGGCATGCTGAGTACATCCATTAAGAGTGGGATAAGAGTGACCTGAAGTGACACCTTGTGACTTGCCTTTCCTGCTCCCTATTGTTCCTGGCAGCATAACTGAGATCGAAAATGTGTTTTATGGGGAAACCACATCCTAATATTCTGGGGCACAGCATGTTGGACTATTAACTGAGGCACCATGCCACCATCAAACTATGCCCTGGCTTCTGTATGATTTAATTGCATGCGTGACAGAGTTAAACAAAGAGGAAAAAGAATAGAATGATATTTATGGTACTGCCATAATGTAAACATCTTGCATGTGGTTTGCCTAATGGAATACATGTAAAGCACATCCACAGAGAGCACATTTTAACTCTGGTGGGATTTATAAAGCTCGGCACTGAGAACTGTAAACAGCTGTACCTAGATTAATGAACTAGGCACTGCATCACTGTCATTGTGCTATTGCAGTGCACACTTAACCAGCAAACATCTGTTTATTTTAATTAAGTGAATGTATATATCTACCAATTTCTCACACACTAACTATCTCCTTTTGTATTCTGATTGTTGACAAGTTTTTAAGGCATTTGATAAATGGCATTCTGGTGAAGCTGTTTTTTTAATGTACACTTCCATGTGTTTGTTCTTCAATGGGAGGTATTGCAATAAAAAGCCATGAGGCTTGGGAATACTTTTATATTTTATAACAAGGAGAGACTTCTCACGATATATTTTAAAAAGACTAAGTCGTGCACAACAATGACAATCAATGATACGTATGTTTGCAGTGATAAGGTTGTTAGAATAACTCAGCTATGACAGTTAGCTAGCTCTCATTCTGTTCAGCTCTAAACTCCACAACCTGAAGGATTATTAGAACAATGGATAGACGAGGTGTTTCACTGAACAGGAATTATTTGGCTTGAAAGCAAATACTAGGAATCAAAGTTAATTTATGCCTGAGCCAAAAGTGCTTCTTCAGCACAATAATGCAAATTATGTCAAAATATTCCAATTTCTATAATTAATTGCTAAGTTAAAAAATATATATTTTTATTAGAATTTTCCAATTTTACCAATTTAACAGTAAGACATATAAAGCACAAGTTTACAAAATTAGATGGTTCTTGTGTACGATTTACATGTACCCCTTTCATCGGCCCTCCCCCTTTCCCTGCTCCCTCTTCCCCCCCCCTTCCCCCCTCCCTCCCCTATTGTTAATCAATCTCCATCTTCACCCCTTCTTCTATGGGTCTTGTGTTCTTTCTTTCATTTTGTGATTGTTGCTATTGCCCCTCTGGTTTTGCTGGGGGTAGGGTTCTCTGCCCCGCCACCCCCCCCCCCCCCCCCCCCCCGCCCCACCACCCTCCATGTCACCATTCACATTTATCATCCACCTCTGGGAAGAACCTGTTCATTCGAGGTCTGGTTAGGTGTGCTCTGTCCACCACTTTAAATTGCATGAGGCTTAGCCTAGCTCAGGAGGGTGTGGAGTTAGCCCTACTGAGTGCTTCGTTTGAGAGTCCCCAGCCCACTTCCGTCCCAAGTCCGTCCTCCCATTTCTGTCTTCTTCCGTCTAATGGTGTCATCGCCCTTTCTAAACGTCGTCCGTATACGTCTCCACAGTTTCCCTTCTCCATACTGTCCATGTATGTTCCTCCAGCAATGTGCCTCTCGGGGCTCTATGGTATCTCATCGTGTCCTTGTGGAGAAAGTTTTTGATTTGTAAGTGTCGGAGCTCCTGTCCGTTCGGTAGCTCCAGTCTTTCCATTAGTTTGTCTAGGGTTGCAAGCCTGTCCCCCGTGTAAAAGTCCCTGATCACTGTCATCCCCCCATCCTGACTTCACGTCTTAAAAGTGGCGTCTAGCATGGCTGGTGGGAATTTGTGGTTACCGCAGATGGGGGCCATGGTGGACATCTCGTTTAAGCCGAAGTGTTGTCTCATCTGGTGCCCTGTTTCCAGCATGGCTGCCACCACTGGGCTGGACGTGTCCAATCATGGGTTATATGTACCCCCAGGTAGACAAATTTGTTTAAGTCTAGTTTGAATGGTAAACTCTCCAGCGCCATCCCTCCCCCGTTCGGGTTTGCTCTTGCCCAGGTTGAGATTGTAGCCGGAGAAGACCCAAACTCATCTAGGAACCTCCTGATCTCCTTCAAGCCGTTCTGCGGGTTTGAGATGTAGAGGAGCAGGCCATCCACATAGAGTGAGGCTCTGTGCCTCTCTGCCCCTCTTCGGATTCCCTTCCAGCCTTTTCCTTCGCACAGCACGATTGCCAAGGGTTCAATTGCCAGGGCGAACAGGAGCGGGGACAGCGGGCATGCCTGCCTGGTATCTCTCTGCAGCTGCAAGTATTCAGAACTAGTGGTGTTGGTCCGAACGCTCACCTTGGGGGTGTTGTGCATGAGTTTCACCCATGAAGTGAACCCCGTCCCTAGCCCAAACTGCTCCAGTACCTCAATGAGATACTTTCATTCAACTCTGTCGAAGGCCTTTTCTGCATCCAGGGAGACAATCACCTCTGGTGTTTGTGGTATTATCATAACTATCAGCACTGCAAGGGTTAATGAAGTGTCGAGAGTAGCCATTAGAGGGAGCTACAGTTAGAACTATATAAGGCACTGATGCTAAGTCTTGTGGAAGAGTCAGGAGAGTGTGTACAGGTGTTAGCTAGTGAGAGTCAGAAGACAGATCGTGTAATTGAGTGTAGATCATTGTTTAAACCAGTCATGAGATTAGATGTGGATGAGTGCCGTTTAAATGTTATTAATTAACTGTGTATTCTTTAGGAGTATATGTCGAATCCAAGTTAGTAGTGTTAATAAATTTATAGCTTTGTTTAAGTTAAAGCTATTCCATTGTCTTTGTGAACACTACGCCAACCATCCTGAAATAAGCAACACAAAGAACACCACAGTGTTCTCTCTTCGGATGGGGTTAGTATCACATTCAACAGCCATCTGGGGCATCATTCTCCGACCCCCCGCCGGGTCGGAGAATGGCCGTTGGCCGCCGTGAATCCTGCCCCCTCCGAAGTCTCCGCTCCCGGAGATTGGGCGGGGGCGGGAATCGGGCCGCGCCGGTTGGCTGGACCCCCCGCTGGATTCTCCGGCCCAGATGGGCCGAAGTCCCGCCCAGAAATTGCCTGTCCCGCCGGCGTAAATCAAACCTGGTATTTACCGGCGTGACCAGGCGGCGTGGGCGGGCTCCGGGGTCCTGGGGGGGGGCCGCGGGGCGATCTGACCCCGGGGGGTGCCCCCACGGTGGCCTGGCCCGCGATCGGGGCCCACCGATCCGCGGGCGAGCCTGTGCCGTGGGGGCACTCTTTCCCTTCCGCCTTCGCCACGGCCTCCACCATGGCGGAGGCGGAAGAGACTCTCCCCACTGCGCATGTGCGGGAAACTGACAGCGGCCGTTGACGCTCCCGCGCATGCGCCGGGAAACTGACAGCGGCTGCTGACGCTCCCGCGCATGCGCCGCATTTCCGCGCCAGCTGGCGGGGCAACAAACGCCATTTCCGCCACCTGGCGGGGCGGAAATCCCTCCGGCGTCGGCCTAGCCCCTCAATGTTGGGGCTAGGCCACCAAAGATGCGGAGCATTCTGCACCTTTGGGCCGGCGTGATGCCCGTCTGATTGTGGCCGTCTTTGGCGCCAGTCGGCGGACATCGCGCCGTTGGGGGAGCATTTCGCCCCTGATGTTCGCAGTTAGCTGTCTCCCTTTAACAAAGCCCGTCTGGTCCTCTGTGACCACTTCTGGTACGCAGGTCTCCAGTCTCTTGGCCAGGACTTTTGCGAGTATTTTCCCATCTACGTTAAGCAGCGAAATTACTCGATATGATTTCCATTCTGTTGGGTCTTTGTCTTTTTTGGGTATCAGCGATATGTTGACCTGTGTTAGTGTAGGAGGCAGGGTGCCCCTCACTAGCGAGTCTGCGAACATGTCCCGTAGGTGCGGGGCCAGAGCTGATGCAAATTGTTGTAGAAGTCCGCCGGGAACCCATCGGGCCCCGGCACCTTTCCCGCCTGCATGGAGTCGATTACCTCTCCCAGTCCTATTGGTACTTCCAGTTCCCTCTGCCAATCGTCCCCCATGACTGGCATGTCCAATCCATCGAGGAACTGTTTCACCCCCGAGTCCCTGTCAAGGGGGCTCAGATGTGCACAGTCCCCAGTAGAAGGCCTCAAAGCTTGGTTGACCTTTTTTGGCTTAACTATCAGTCCGTCTCTTGCTGGACTATTTCACTCGTGGCTGCTTGCTTTCTTAGCAGGTGAGCCAACAAGCGCTAGCCTTCTCTCCATGCTCATAGAGGATCACCAATATTGACTGGGACTCACTTAGTGCTAGGGGCTTAGACGGGGCAGAGTTGTAAGGAGCATCCAGGAGGGCTTCTTAAAACAATATGTAGACAGTCCAACTAGGGAAGGGGCTGTACTGGACCTGGTATTGGGGAATGAGCCCGGCCAGGTAGAAATCTCGTAGGGGAGCATTTCGGGAATTCAGTAAGTTTTAAAGTGCTGGTGGACAAGGATAAGAGTGGTCCTAGGGTGAATGTGCTAAATTGGGGGAAGGCTAATTATAACAATATTAGGCGGGAACTGAAGAACCTAGATTGGGGGCAGATGTTTGAGGGTAAATCAACATCTGACATGTGGGAGGCTTTCAAATGTCAATTGAAAGGAATTCAGGACCGGCATGTTCCTGTGCGGAAGAAGGATAAATACGGCAAATTTCGGGAACCTTGGATAACGAGAGATATTGTAGGCCTCATCAAAAAGAAAAAGGAGGCATTAATCAGGAGTACAAGACTGGGAACAGACGAAGCCTGTGTGGAATATAAGGAAATTAGGAAGGAGCTTAAGCAAGGGGTCAGGAGGGTTAGAAGGGGTCACGAAAAGTCATTGGCAAATGGGGTTAAGGAAAGTCCCAAGGCTTTTTACACGTATATAAAAAGCAAGAGGGTAGCCAGGGAAAGGGTTGGCCCACTGAAGGACAGGCAAGGGAATCTATGTGTGGAGCCAGAGGAAAAGGGCGAGGTACTAAATGAATACTTTGTATCAGTATTCACCAAAGAGAAGGAATTGGTGGATGTTGAGTCTGGAGAAGGGTGAGTAGATAGCCTGAGTCACATTGAGATCCAAAAAGACGAGGTGTTGGGCACCTTGAAAAATATTAAGGTAGATAAGTCCCCAGGGCCTGATAGGATCTACCCCAGAATACTGAAGGAGGCTAGAGAGGAAATTGCTGAGGCCTTGACAGAAATCTTTGGAGCCTCACTGTCTTCAGGTGATGTCCCGGTGGACTGGAGAATAGCCAATGTTGTTCCTTTGTTTAAGAAGGGTAGCAAGGATAATCCAGGCAACTACAGGCCGGTGATCCTTACGTCAGTGGTAGGGAAATTACTGGAGAGAATTCTTCGAGACAGGATCTACTCCCATTTGGAAGCAAATGGACGTATTAATGAGAGGCAGCATGGTTTTGTGAAGGGGAGGTCGTGTCTCACTAACTTTGTAGAGTTTTTCCGAAGAGGTCACAAAGATGATTGATGGAGTGGATGTTGTCGATATGGACTTCAGTAAGGCCTATAACAAGGTCCCTCATGGTAGACTGGTACAAAAGGTGAAGTCACATGGGATCAGGGGTGAGCTGGCAAGGTGGATACAGAACTGGCTAGGTCATAGAAGGCAGAGAGCAGCAATGGAAGGGTGCTTTTCTAATTGGAGGGCTGTGATTAGTGGTGTTCCGCAGGGATCAGTGCTGGGACCTTTGCTGTTCATAGTATATATAAATGATTTAGAGGAAAATGTAACTGGTCTGATTAGTAAGTTTGCAGATGACACAAAGGTTGGTGGAATTGCGGATAGCGATGAGGGCTGTCAGAGGATACAGCAGGATTTAGATTGTTTAGAGACTTGGGCGGAGAGATGGCAGATGGAGTTTAATCCGGACAAATGTGAGGTAATGCATTTTGGAAGGTCTAATGCAGGTAGGGAATATACAGTGAATGGTAGAACCCTCAAGAGTATTGAAAGTCAGAGAGATCTAGGTGTACAGGTCCACAGGTCACTGAAAGGGGCAACACAGGTGGAGAAGGTAGTCAAGAATGCATACGGCATGCTTGCCTTCATTGGCCGGGCATTGAGTATAAGAATTGGCAAGTCATGTTGCAGCTGTATAGAACCTTAGTTAGGCCACACTTGGAGTATAGTGTTCAATTCTGGTCGCCACACTACCAGAAGGATGTGGAGGCTTTAGAGAGGGTGCAGAAGAGATTTACCAGAATGTTGCCTGGTATGGAGGGCATTATCTATCAGGAACGGTTGAATAAACTCGGTTTGTTCTCACTGGAACGACGGAGGTTGAGGGGCGACCTGATAGAGGTCTACAAAATTATGAGGGGCATAGACAGAGTGAATAGTCAGAGCCTTTTCCCCAGGGTAGAGGGGTCAATTACTAGGGGGCATAGGTTTAAGGTGCGAGGGGCAAGGTTTAGAGGAGATGTATGAGGCAAGTTTTTTACACAGAGGGTAGTGGGTGCCTGGAACTCGCTGTCAGAGGAGGTGGTGGAAGCAGGGACGATAGTGACATTTAAGGGGCATCTTGACAAATACATGGATCGGATGGGAATAGAGGGATACAGACCCAGGAAGTGTTGAAGATTTTAATTTAGTCGGGCAGCATGGTCGGCATGGGCTTGGAGGGCCGAAGGGCCTGTTCCTGTGTTGTACTTTTCTTTACAGTAAGAGGTTTTACAACACCAGATTAAAGTCCAACAGGTTTGTTTCGATGTCACTAGCTTTCAGAGCGCTGCTCCTTCCTCAGGTGAATGGAGAGGTATGTTCCAGAAACATATATATAGACAGATTCAAAGATGCCAGACAATGCTTGGAATGCGAGCATTAGCAGGTGATTAAATCTTTACAGATCCAGAGATGGGGTAACCCCAGGTTAAAGAGGTGTGAATTGTGTCAAGCCAGGACAGTTGGTAGGATTTTGCAGGCCAGATGGTGGGGGATGAATGTAATGCGACATGAATCCCAGGTCCCGGTTGAGGCCGCACTCATGTGTGCGGAACTTGGCTATAAGCTTCTGCTCGGCAATTCTGCGTTGTCACGCGTCCTGAAGGCCGCCTTGGAGAACGCTTACCCGGAGATCAGAGGCTGAATGCCCTTGACTGCTGAAGTGTTCGCCGACTGGAAGGGAACATTCCTGCCTGGTGATTGTCGCACGATGTCCGTTCATCCGTTGTCGCAGCATCTGCATGGTCTCGCCAATGTACCACGCTTCGGGACATCCTTTCCTGCAGCGTATGAGGTAGACAACGTTGGCCGAGTCGCACGAGTATGTACCGCGTACCTGGTGGGTGGTGTTCTCACGTGTAATGGTGGTATTCATGTCGATGATCTGGCACGTCTTGCAGAGATTGCCATGGCAGGGTTGTGTGGTGTCGTGGTCACTGTTCTGAAGGCTGGGTAGTTTGCTGCAAACAATGGTTTGTTTGAGGTTGCGCGGTTGTTTGAAGGCAAGTAGTGGGGGTGTGGGGATGACCTTGGCAAGATGTTCATCTTCATCAATGACGTGTTGAAGATGTCGTAGTTTCTCCGCTCCGGGAAAGTACTGGACGACGAAGGGTATTCTGTCGGTTGTGTCCCATGTTTGTCTTCTGAGGAGGTCGGTGCGTTTTTTTGCTGTGGCGCGTTGGAACTGTCGATCGATGAGTCGAGCGCCATATCCCGTTCGTACGAGGGCCTCAACCGGGACCTGGGATTGATGTCGCATTACATTCATCCCCCACCATCTGGCCTGCGAAATCCTACCAACTGTCCTGGCTTGACACAATTCACACCTCTTTAACCTGGGGTTACCCCATCTCTGGATCTGTAAAGATTTAATCACCTGCTAATGCTCGCATTCCAAGCATTGTCTGGCATCTTTGAATCTGTCTATAAATATGTTTCTGGAACATACCTCTTCATTCGCCTGAGGAAGGAGCAGCGCTCTGAAAGCTAGTGACATCGAAACAAACCTGTTGGACTTTAACCTGGTGTTGTAAAACTTCTTACTGTGCTCACCCCAGTCCAACGCCAGCATCTCCACATCATGTACTTTTCTTTGTTCTTTGTTCTTTGAGTAAGGCAGAAGGAAGGGCCTGTTCCTGTGCTGTACATTTCTTTGTTCTTTTAGAAGATTGTAGTTTAGTCGGGCAGTATGGTCGGCGCGGGCTTGGAGGGCCGAAGGGCCTGTTCCTGTGCTGTACATTTCTTTGTTCTTTGTTTGTTGTTTTATTTTTAGTAAGAAGTCTTACAACACCAGTTTAAAGTCCAACAGGTTTGTTTCAAACACTAGCTATCGGAGCACTGCTCCTTCCTCAGGTAAATTTATTTTTAGTTCGGGCATCATGATCGGCACAGGTTTGGAGGGCCGAAGGGCCTGTTCCTGTGCTATACTTTTCTTTGTTATTTGTTCTTTGTTTTACGTCTGGCGGAGTTGGTGCACTGCCTTCCTGGTGGTTAAAGTCCATTTGTAGCTTTTTTCTCTTTCTTTTTGGATGAACGCATGTTTAAAAAAAGAAATTTAGAGTATCCAATTAATTTTTATCCAATTAAGGGGCAATTTAGCATGGCCAATCTACCTGCCCTGCACATCTTTAGGTTGTGGGGGCGAAACCCACGCAAACACAGGCAGAATGTGCAGCTCCACACGGACAGTGAACCAGAGCTCGGATCGGACCTGGGACCTCGGCGCCGTGAGGCATCAGGGCTAACCCACTGCGCCACCGTGCTGCTCTTGTGAACACATGTTTATGGAAGGTGAAAGTTGGGAGGCCAGCCAGGAGACTATTATTAAAGTCCAGTCTAGAGGTAACAAAGGCATGGATGAGGGTTTCAGCACTTATCACATGTATTATTTACTTAACCTATTGTGTCAAATAATCCACACTATGAATAGATTTTAGAGTATAGTGACTGACTTTATGTATGCAGGTATCTAGATGTGAAGCCCAACATATTAGTTAAGAACATGAGGAAGAGAAAATAAGACTGTAATCAGTAACAATTAATAGCAACTGCTTGATCATTATCAGTTAATAAATGACGAATTATAATGGCTGGAATTCTCCAGCGATTGGGATTCTCTGATCCCAATGGCAGCGCACTCCCGCTCACGGATTTCCCAGCGGCGTGGTGTGGCTTCAATGAGACGTCCTATTGACAAACGGTGGGAATATAAGCAAACAGCACGTCGTCAAAGCATGTGTCTGGGGGACCGGAGTATCCAGCCCAAAACCTCTCTTCCACTCCCAGTGAATGTGGTGGCTTGACACATTGGAGGGTTCCAGTAATCGACTCAAGCTGGGGGTCGCCGCCACTCAATTCCTCAAGTGGTCGACGTGCTTTCTGATGGTCGTCCCGTTAACATTAACCACATAAGACTCCTGCCCCAAGTGGACCGCGCTGTCCAAGGCAGATCTGATGTGATATTACGGACCAAAACCAGGTTTCCCTCCTGGAATGAACTGTCGCCCCTCTGCCCTGGCTACAGATTTTCCCGGCAGGCCTGATGTTCCTCCAACCTCCCCATCAAATTTGGAAACACGAGATCAAACAAGGTTCTCAACAAACGGCCCACGGCCAGCTCAGCCGGGGTGACCCCCATGATGGATTGAGGGGTTGAGTTGTACAACAACAAGAAATTAGTCAACAGCTGGGTGAAGTGGTTTATCTGATTGCTTTCTCATTGCATTCTTGAAAACCAACCGTTCGAGACTGGGTGGTAGGGGGCCGTCCTCATGTGTCATGTGCAATTTGCTCACACAAAAACCTAGAAATCATCGCCAGTAAAGGGGGTGCTGTTGTCCAAAACTATCAACTTGGTAAGCCCATGAATGGCAAACACTTGACGTCAGGCATCCACCGTGGCTGCCGATGTAGTGGCCCCCAGCTCATGAATGGATAGCCACTTACAATGGGCATCCACCAGGACTAAAAACATCTTGCCCATAGAATGGCCCGTGAAGTCAACTTGGACCCTGGTCCATGGGTGACCTGGCCATTCCTAAGGGTGAAGAGTTGCAAATGATGGCACGTATTGCTGCATTTGGCAAGGGTTGCACTGTTAATCCAGTTCTTCGATGGCTTTATCTATGTCTGGCCACCAGAAATAGCTGCATGCCAGTGTCTTCATCTTTGTCTTCCCTAGGGGAGTGCTATGTAGCTCCTGAAGGAGAGGCATCCTAGTCGGAGGCGGGACGGCCACTCACGATATCCCCACAAAATCATACCATCCTCACATGTCAACTCGTCCTGACAAATGAAGCAGGGCCCTCAGCTGTTCAGTCTTCTTGTAACACCGTCCAGTCTGTATCATTGTTTTAGTGTTGGAAAGACTAGGGGGCGGGATTCTCTGTTCCCCAACGCCAATTTCGTAATCGGCAATTGGGCGGAGAATCCCTTTTTACGATGGAATCAGGGAAGGCGCCTGTTTTCGCATGCTGCGCCCCCTCCAAAACGGTATCATCGATGAGCGCGCCGCACGCCGTTTTGACGGCCTCAGCACGTCACCTGAAGGCCCTCCCCCGAAGCTCCACCCCCGACGGGCTGAGTTCCTGACCGCGTGGTTGACTCATGGTTTCAGCGATCGGGAACCCGGTGTGGCGGCTGCGGACTGTGTCGAGGGCTGCCACAGTCAGACGGGAGCTGTGCTGCTAGCCGGGAGGGCGAGGGCTGGGGGGACTGGTGGGGCGTGGCCAGGGGGTGTTCAGGGGGGTCACTATATGGAAGGTCGGGTCCGCGCACGGCCGGCGCCATGTTGTACGGCGCGACCGCTGCATCGCCGTGCACATGCGCGGCCACGGACCCGGCAAATTTCCAGCCATTCTTGTCCTGGAGGCTGGCCGTTTTACGTGGAGTGGCTGCTAGCACCTCACCGGTCAGAGGATCGGTGGTGGGGCGCTGCCATTTTCTTGATGTAAAATGCCACGGATCCTCCGGACATAGCCTGAAAATCGGAGAATCCAGCCCAGGGTTTTTTTTTATCAGTTGCGGATGTGCACAGCGGACACTGACAGAGTATGTAGGAGGTTTATATCCTGAATTATCTCCAGGGGTATTGGTGTCGGTGGAATGCTCTTTGATAGGGGCAGGCAACTTAATGTATCCGCATTGGAAATTTGCATTCCAGGACAGTGCTAGTTGTAGGCCGCCAGCAGCAAGACCCAACGTTGCACTCTTGGTGGGCCTATTGACGGTATGGGCATTTCGTCCCTCAAAAGACCCAGTAGTGGCTGGTGGCCGGTCACTATGTCAAACAGTCGGCTATACACATATTGGTGGAATTTCTTCACACTGAATACAATCACTAAGCCCTCCTTCTCAGTCTGGGCATAGTTCCGTTCTGATCGTGAAAGGGTTCGTGAGGCAAAGGCGATTGGGAGCTCCGAACCATCACCCGTTCTGTGTGATAAAACTGCCCCTGTATCGTAAAGGGATGCATTACCTGTCAGTACGATTGGTTTTCCTGGGTCCAAATGCACAAAGAGGACTGTAATGCTTGTTTTGCAACTCGGAAGGCTTCTTTTTGGGGCTCCACACATTGCCCCCATTGATTCTTCTTTCATGGCTGGTGTAATGGTGCCAATGTTGTGACTAAATTCGAAATGAACCTTCGTTAATAATTTACCATCCTGAGGAAGGATTTGACCTCACTGCCATTTTTCAGTGCAGAGATGTTTAATATAATCTTGACTTTTTCTTCCAGGGGGCGCAACCCTGTGACATCAATGCAAAATCCTAGGAACTTCACTTTTGAGATCTGGAAAGTACACTTTTCACATTTTAGGTAGACCGCTGCCTCCCAAAACCTCATTAATACTTCCTCTAGGCTGAGCATGTGCTCTTCTGGCGTAGTGCCAGCGATTAACATGCCATAAGATAGACCATCACCTTTGGAATTTCCGGGAGGAGATTTTCTATTGTGCGCTGGATAAAGCGATGCTGAGAGTTAATCTTGTGTACTGAGAGGCCCTTACGGTTATTGATCATGGTAAACTTCTGAGACTCCTCGTCCAACTCTAGTTGCAGGTAGGCGTGACTAAGGTCCAATTTTGACGAGGTAAGGCAGCGTAGCATAGAGATCCTCGATTCGGGGAATCGGATCCCAATCGATACAGGTGGCCTCATTTACGGTTAGTTTATAGTTCCCACAAATCCTTGTCAAATGATCTAGTTTAAGGACAGGGACTATTGGTGCCAGCCACTCAGAAAACTGAACTAGTTTGCTAATTCCCAGCTCTTCCAAACTCTTTAGCTTTGCTTCAATGTTCTGATGCAGTGCATAAGACACTGGTCTAGCTCTGAAAAATATGGATGTTGAATCTGGATTGACATAGATTTTGCCTTTGACACCCTTAATTCAGCCCAGTTCCTTGTGGAAGACATCTTCATGCCTCCTCAGGACATCTTGGAGGACACCGTTGGATGTTTTGAGATTTCCAGCCAATTGAGCTTAATCTTCTGGAACCAGTCTTTTCCCAACTGACCGGGGCTGTGCCTTTCCACAACAACCAAAGGCAGATTGGCTTCCTGCCTTTTGTAGGTGACTGGGGTATTGGCAGTTCCAAGGACCTTCAAAATTTCCCCGGTCTATGTGGAAACCATAATACCAGTACCAAAGAAGAACAAGGTAGCATGCCTCAAAGACTGCCGGCCAGTGGCCCTGACATCTGTTATCATGAAATGCTTCGAGCGGCCACTCATGAGTCGGATCGCCAGCCTCCCAGACGGTCTCGATCCATTGCAGTTCACCTATCGCCGCAACCGATCCACAGCAGATGCTATCTCTCTGGCCCTACAATCAACACTCAAACACCTCGACAACAAGGACACCTACATCAGACTGCTGTTCATAGACTACAGCTCCGCCTTCAACACTATTATCACAATAAGACTTACAACCAAACTCTGAAATCTTGGACTTGGACCCCCCCCTGTGCAGCTGGATCCTTGACTTCCTCACCAACAGACCGCAATCTGTCGGATTAGGTAACAGCACCTCCTCCACAATAGTCCTCAACACCGGGGCCCCGCAATGATGTGTGCCCAGTCCTCTACTGTACTCCCGATACACACATGAGTGTGTGCAAAGATTTAACTCCAATTTGATCAATAAGTTTGCGGATGATACGACAGTGGTGGGTCGTATCTCAAACAACGATGAATCAGACTACAGAAGGGAGACAGATCACTTGGTTGCATGATGTACCGAAAACAACGTTTCTCTAAATGTTGGAAAGGCCAAGGAACTGATCATCAGGAAGCATAGCATGGGCAGTACAGTGGCACAGTGGTTAGCACTGCTGCCTCTCGGCGCCGAGGTCCCAGGTTCGATACCGACTCTGGGTCACAGTGCGTGTGGAGTTCACACATTCTTCACGTGTTTGTGCAGGTTTCGCCACAACAACCCCAAAAAAAAGATGTGCAGGGTAGGTGAATTGGCCACGCTAAATTGCCCCTCAATTGAAAAAAATGAATTGGGTATTCTAAATATATTTTTAAAAAAGGAATCATAGCACGACATCCAACCTCCCCCCCTTCCTCCCCTCTCCCCCCCACCATCTACATCAATGGCTCCAAAGTGGAGACGGTCGATAGGTTCATGTTCCTGATGGTCACCATCACCAACAGTCTATCCTGGTCCACTCACGTTGATGCAACTGTTTGGTATGTCAATTGCTTGGCCCGAGATCGCAAGAAACTGCAGAGTGTGGTTAACTCAGCCCAACGCATCACAAAAGCTTGTCATCCTCCCATTGATTCTGTATACACCTCCCGCTGCCTCAGGAAGGCAGACCGCATTCTCAGGGACCCCTCCCACCCAGGCTTTGTCCTCTTCCAGACCCTTCCATCAGGCAGAAGAAACAGACATCTGAAGACCCGCATATCCAGACATAGGAACAGCTTCTTCCCCACAGCTACTAGGCTCCTGAATGACTCTCCCTCGGACTGATCTGTTCCCTGTAAGAACATTATTCACGATGCCCTATGCTGCTCTTGCTCATGTATTGTTTTGTTTGGCCCTTGTTCTGCACTGTTACCAATCACTATTTATTGATGTACCATTTGTCAATGTACTGTGTCGCTTATTCTTTTGTCTACTATGTACGTACTGTGTACGTTCCCTTGGCCACAGAAAAATACCTTTCACTGTACTTTGGCACATGTGACAATAAATATCAATCAATGAATCAACCAATCAATCAAAGCTTGGCTGTAGTACTCTTCGAGCTTAAAGACAGAGTTCCTGTACAAAGTTATTGGACAGTCTGCTCCTCCACTATGGTCACCGAAGCCCCAGTATCGACTTCCATTATAAGGGGTTTGCCATTTACCCTTAAGACAAATTCAATTGGTCCGCATTCAAGCGATACGTCGCATACTCGTCTTCAGAGCTTTTCTCCACTTTGAACTGTGGTGCTGTGGACTGCTGTTGCTGCTGATGTTTGTAGTTATTTTGTGCATTGGCGCGCTTTGCCTCTCGCAGCAACGTGTTTTGATGTGACGGTTGCATCAGAAACACACAAACTCCCGAACGTGACAGGTCTCCCGGGGATGCACCCACCCCCTACCTCCGCAACGATAACAGTCCACCTCTGACTTGGGTTGACGCCCTGATGTTTGCTCGGTCCTTTGGCTCTGGTCTAGAACCAAGGACCATGTCTGGTTCTTTGCTGTACCTGTTAATCCTGCGACAGACCTCGCAGCCATACTGCTCCTTACTTAGGTAACCTCCCCTTCATCCCTGCTTTGGAGTGACCCTTTTTTCCGGTGCACCCTGTAGTCTGAGCTGTCTCAGTCACTTTTTCCAACGTAATCGTGATCTCCGCCAGAAACGTCTTCTGGATGTTAAGGGTATGGATACCACAAACAAGCCGATCATGCAACAAATCACTAAGTGTTGTCCCGAACTCACAGTGCTCAGCAAGCGGGCGAAGCTTGGCTATGAAGGCTGAGACAGACTCTTAATGGTCCCTCACTGCAGAGTTGAATCTATAGCATTGGACGATAATCGAGGGCCTTGCTTTGAAATGTTCTTTGACCAATTTCACTATCTGGTCAAAGGTCTTTGAGTTGGATGTGTCCAGGGGACATAAGGTTCCGAATGTAATTATATGCTTGGGGCCCACAAACTGCCAGAAGTATCACCTTCTGTCTGGCCTTGCCTGTGATCTCGTTTGTGATTAAAAAAATAGTGGAGCTGTTCAATGTACTGACTGCAATCCTCAGTCCCTTGATCAAATGTGTCTATTTTACCAATGATAGGCATTTCCACTCATGGTTTGGATGATTCCGACTCCTGCTGGAGTTTTCTTACCTTCTCAACTGTTCCTTCATTCCTCCCCTCCCCAATTCACAACGGCTGGCAGCTGTGATCGAAAACTTACATCGTTGCCAATGCGGTGGCTCGTAACAAACACTGGAGGCTTCCAGTTTTTAACAAAGGGGTTTTACAAAAGCTCAGGAGCCCAGAGAGGGTAAATCCAAAAAGGATAAATTCGACAACATAAGTAAAGGCAGAATGTGCCTTACAGTCCCAAGGTCCCAAACGGGACTATCGCTTTAGCCGTTCCCCATCTGTTCCGGCTTTTAAAGTGTGATTTCAATGAGCCCCAGCTGATGGGTCTCCACCCACTAGTAGGGGAGCTCGTATTCCACGAGTCTCACGGCAGATCAATTGGAGTGTCCCCATGGGTCTCCTGAGAGTTATTGCAGGTTTCTAATGAAAGACAAAGGCATTTAAGTAACAGGGACGTAAGACAGTATAACAAGTCGGTACACTTAATCTACTTGGTCCACACTGCCCTGGTTCCTGTTCCCAGGGCCCCGCGCAAACTACCTATTGGCTGGGGTTCATGTTCTCCTGAGCGATTGGCCCCGAGCCGGTCATGTGGTCCACACAAACCGCTCCCTTAAAGGGGCCACGCTGCCACTGTAAAGTATATCCCAGGGGATCCTTGGATGGTTCAGCAAGTAAAGGCAGGGAGTTTTTGAATTATACAGGCAGCACTGTCCAAGCTTTGCTCTCTGTTTGTCTCAGACAAGGCATGTATAGTTGCATGCAAAATTGGCATTCATATTCCTAGATGAAGAAGAGGAACGAGTTTCCATTCAGTGACTTTTATATTGGACTGTGGACAAGATCGGATTTCTCTGTGATGCTGTCTGCAATAAGTTAGCCTGCCACCAGCAATTACCACGAGGAAAATATTTTGAGGGGATCAATGATCATGGAACATTATCTCAACATATAAGAAATAGGAACAGGAGGAAACCATATGGCCCCTGACCCTGTTCTGCCATTCAATATGATCGTGGCTGATCTTTTGCCTCAACTACATTTTCCTATCTGCTCTCCCAATATCCTTTAATTCCCTGAGTGACCAAAAATCTATCTCAGCCTTAACTATATTCCATTACTTCAGAAAGGGAGGAGATGCATGGAAATAAAATGGACAAAAAGTTAGTGATTAAAAAGGAAAATAAACTTCCTCCGTGTCTGAACTGATGATGGTTAAGTATCATTAATATTAAAATAGAAGCAAAATATGATGGATGCTAGCAATCTAAAATGAAAACAAGAGCGTTGGAAAATCGGTCTGGCAACACCTGTGGAGAGAGAAACAGAGTTACAGTTTTGAGTCAAATACAACCCTTCTTCAGAATGGATTATTCTGAACAATTTGAAAGATACAGGGCCATAACTTGCAGTCAATGGCGAAGTATTGACGATTTCTCTGACCTCCAAGGAAGCTGCACTGAGAGATCAGGTGGTGTGAACTTTAATTGAATTGACATGCTGTTGGTTGTAACATTTTTTAATGCGGATTCAAGATGCCATCAAACTGGCTCACCGGCCAATTACCATAAAGAATTTCCACAGACAGCAAACCAGGAAATAAAAAGCACAACAATCAATCCACATTGTAAAAATTTACAGAGCAAAATAAAGATTGGAACGTACAGGTGGAGTTAATGCAAAAGTATAAAGGAACATGAGCAGACAAAGAGTGTACCCATTTAAAAATGTAGCTTGAAAATATTGGTAATTATTCATTCTGGAGAAATTTAACACTTCACTAGTTGTTTAGGACCAGTTTGGTTGTTCAGCAATGGCCATTACTCAGATCACTGCTTAAAAACTCACTTATGCTCACTCAACAAGACCTATTTTTTATGGGGTTTTGAACTGCAATATTAGAATGGAAAAAGGAAAGTTCATGTTAAATCAACTGATTTCACTGATTGCTGGTTCTGTGTTTGGGAGGTAGGGAGCAGTGATGTTGTGAGGGTGGGGGGGGGGGGGGGGCGGGGGGGAGGTTGCAGCACAGTCTGTAAGGGAGCAGTGAATGGCAGACTACAACTTCAGAATTTCTCTATTAAGCTCATATTGAATCCTAAAGCTCCAGTCAGTTAGCTAAGGTGAACAATTCACCGTCGAAAGTCAGGCAAACCCCAGGCTGGGAACGTAACAATTTTGCCACAGCACACTACGCATGCTCAGTCCGTGCATCCTCCTTCCCACAATTTTAATAGAGGCAGTAATCATAAAAGGGCTTGTTCCTCTTTTTGAAAAGTGAATGAAGAAATTTGACTAGACAAAATCCGGATGATAATATTACACAATAATATCCAGTCTACGGCTAGAAATTGTCTGAAACGTTGATATTACAAGGATTATTGCGAAGGGTTTAAACTGTGTTCACCCTTCTCTCCCCTCACCACAACCCAATTCACAGAACTTTTCTCTGTGCATTTGAAAGATGAATGTCTCCTTAAATGATAGTGCCAGCTACACCCTCTTTAAATGCACTTTGGGAATGAAGCCTTATAAATATTGAAAGGAACACAGAGAACGGGATGCAAATATATCTTCATTAATTTTTTACTACCTCTGTTATAATTCAGTTACAGTCAGAGCCTATCCTACCCTGTAACAAAAATGCAATCTTGTATATCATACACTCTTCCGATGCATTATTATTATTTAAACCTGCAGAATTCACCGGTGATCAAAATTTATTTGAAAAGAAATTCGAAGAGGCTGAGATGTCACCACGGCTAGTAAGTTTGCTATGGTATGTTATTGAATCCTTGCTTACAAGAATATTGTAGTAAATGCATGTGGCACCTTAGAAATTCCTGGATGATTTGTCTCTATTTCCTTGGCAACCTGCCAGCAAGGTTCCAGTAAATTCAGCAATATTCGCAATGACCACTCATCCTCTGCCAGAGTCCACTTTTATTGATGTCAGTGTTCCTCCTGAAATAAATTATCAGCAAGACCTAGATAACTGCTGACGTCAGGGATTGGTGGAAAATGTGACTGCTTCCTTGAAACCTCCGTGTATAATCTGGCATTTATCCTGTAATACTGTGTTTTCATCCACTCCATTTACACCGCCTGATCATAATCTGACCGGAAAGATCATTTCTTTAAGTGACAGTGTGGTGGGATAAGCCTTCAACTGAAAGTGAGGGTTGACCTTAAAAAACAATTATGATCATCTTCCGTGGTATTAACGCATGAACGGGGCAGTTGCCTGCCAAGTGTTTACATTTCTGGAGTGGGGGTATTGGCAGTTGTTTTTTCAACACAAAAATTAGCACAGTTGGGGTTGGGAATTAAAGTTTTAAAAATCAGGACCATGACAATTTTAACGGAGACAACAGAGGGTAGTGTGGGTGAGCAGGCAGGAGATTGGCTATGAGCCTCATTATTATTCAACAGATTAGATGCAACTTTAGGCAGTCAGTGTGGTAAACCACGGTATTGCATTGTATGGCATTGTATTGTATTGTGCATGCCTGGGCTTGTCCAGGCTGGCTCCGCCTGTGGCTCCTCCCCTCGGGCTTATGTATAAAGGTGACAAGTCTCTGCCTCCGACCCAGTTCGGGATTCGGGTTTCCGGAAGCTTAGAAAACCCAACAATTGACCCAGGTGAGGGTTGCCCGGTCCAGGTGGGAAGTGTCATTCCGGCACGTGGCCAGGCACCAGTTCCCGACCCCGGCCACTCAACAGCTGCTTTTGCTTTGGGCTGCATGTTACAATTATGTTGATGAGGACGCAGTGCAAGGTTTGTGTGCTGTCACTAATATCACCTCTTTCCACCTTGGAAGCATCGTCTAACTTCAATCCTGTCTCAGCTCATCTGTTGTCAGATGTTTCTTCTAGTCTTGACGATTCCAATGCACTCCAGGTTGGCCTCCCACATTTTAACCTGTTGTCATCCAAAACTCTGCCACCCGTGTCTTAACTCACACCAAGACCACTCACCTAGCACCCTTGTGGTCCCTAGTACAAGCCATGCCTTGATTTAAAAATCTCATCCTTGTTTTCCAATTACTCAGTAACCTTGCCTTTCCCTAACACTAATATCCTTCAGCCCTACAAACCTCCGGGGTACCTGCATTCATCTAATTCTGACTTCTTCAGTTCAATTGCTTCACCATTCATGGCCTTGCCTTCTGTTGACTAGTTCTAGAATATCCTCTATGAACCTCTCCGCTTCACTTCCCTTCATTAAGCCATACCTTAAAAGCTATTCCTCTTTAAGATTTTGGTCATCTAATCTAATATCTCCTTATGTGGCTCTGTGTAATATATTGCTTTAAAGTGTTTCTGTGAAGTGTCTGGAGACATTTTATTATGTTGTTGTCTGTCTCAATGAGACTGGGCACATGCTAATTGTTCTTTGTAATTCCACACTCAATAACGGGTATAATCAAACTTTTCACCCAGTGTGTTTACTTCTGAGTAATTCAGATGGCTGCATGGTTCAATTTAACTTTCAACCCGATTTAATCCAAGCCTGAACAGGTTTGTGAAAGACATCCTCCAGACGTCCTGCCAATAAAGTCCCCTTGTTAATGAACTGAGCTGTCCTGCTGGTGCTCCTGAGAACAGACCTAAACACCCTCAGAGTGGCCATCAGCGTTGGATTGCAACTCTGCTCCTACTTTGTAACCCCACCTTTTTTTTCAATCCTGCCTAGTCCAACCTTCCAACTCAAGCCGGGCACGATCGGGCAATGCAGCGTGCCCGTGGGGACTAGCTTTGAGGGAATCTTAGTTCGATGTCAGGAGACCAAACCCCCTTTTTAATGGCACTTGTTGGCGTAAATCAGGTAAATTAAAGGTCCACCCAAGTTTAAAGGTCCTTGATAGGCAAGAGGATACGTAAGTTGAAATGGGTAGGATTGGGGCATGGGGTGGATTTTGTGAAGGAGGGTTTGGGTTGGAATGTGCCTCAGGAGAAAGTCAGGTCTTGGGGTGGGGGTATAATCTCGTGGGTGGGTGGGGGGAGGTTGGGTTGGTTGGATCACGGGGAGTTGGGGATGAAGGGTTGAGGTCTCGGGGATTGTTGGGTCGGACCTCATGGGGGGATGCTGGGTCAGTTGGGAGTCAGTCGAAGGGGAGTTTGTCCTCGGGGGTGGTCGGATTGGATCTAGGAGGAGCTGTGTTGAGTCTCAGGGAGGGGTCGGCTTGGGTTGGGTCTGGTCCCAGGAGGTGTCAGGTTTCGCGGGTGGTCGGTTGGCTCTATGTGGGGGGGCGGGGCGGCTGTGCCGGTTCTCGGGTTGGGGTCCAGTTGGGCCTTGGTGGGGGGGAGAGTTGAGACACATCTCGAGGGAGGGCCATGTTAGGCCTCAGGCGGAGGATCGGCGGGCCTCAGGGTGGGGGGAGTTGCATTGGGTCAGGTCTGGCTTTTGGTGGGGGAGCGATGGATTGGGTCGGATATCGGGTGAGTCGAGCCTTGGGGGAGTGGTACATGTCATGAGTTGGGCATTTGGGGAAGGGTCTCTGGGTGATGAAGGCGGTGAATCCCGTTTGTGGAGGTCTATCCCATGGCGGAGTTGCAATTACATGGTGGGGCGGGGGGAGATCCTGTTGAGTAGAACTCCAATGTGGGTAAGATGAGTCCCAGTGGGGATTGGGGTGGTCAGGTTGTGGGGAAACCCCCGCAGAGAGGTCAGTGGGGATCTATACATTGGCTACTGAGAAATTAAAAGTGGTTTTAATCTAACTTTTTCTGGGCAACTATTGATGTGACACAGTCAGAACCATTTGGAAGTTTGAAATTTAAATCGCATTTTCAGATGGTTCCCAGTGGAGGGGCAATTGCCCAGGGGAAGTTTACACTTCCCAGGCAATTGCCATGCAAATCCTACCTGGGAACGTCCGGGGGGAGGGGAGGCGTGGGAGGGAGTTCTCCAGTACATCTTTGGGGTACCCCCCAGTTATGATGCCCCAGAGCTGGGGAGATACGGTATTAAAAAGCCCAAGACGATAAGGAACACATAAAATCTGCTGACTCCAACAATACTGCAATGTTGCAGGCCTGTCTTGGGCAATTACAGGCAATGAATGGATTGTATGTTCAGCCTTTAGTATCCCAGTATCTGTGGTTGAAAATTGCACTGCCTGAGTGCTTGTTATGGACCTGATGTATGCTGTCCATCAAAGCTTCTGCTATTAAATATTGCAGAATTACGTTTCAGAGACATATATCAATAATAAATATATTTTGTGAGCTTTTGAGAAGCAATTGGGAATATGCTTTGCAATCACAAGAAAACTAGATATGTACAACGTCAATAGTATGAAAGAAAACTGCACTGCAGTAAAAGCCTCCGGGAGCAAATTAATCACTGACACACCCTTGTCAAATAGCCAAACAGATGCATGCAGAAAATGATTTGATATCTATTTTGAAAATTCTCACTTAATTTTATTCATCCACTCTCGACTATTTATATGGAATTTTCTAATATAATTATGTATTGGCGAGGGCAAGGGCTGAGTTCAGCCCATGTCCTACTGTATAAATTTGAATTATATTAATTGTAAGTGCTATTTTCCTCAATTCTAGTATATCTCAATTATATTATCACTTTTGCTGCAGCATTTTGGAATCTCCCAATTCATATGATACCCTTTGGAATGCAGCAGACTCACATTGGAAAATGCAACAAAATACTCCAAACAGTGCCGCATTTTTTTCAGGTTTCATGAAGAATTCTTGCTCATATTTTTATTTTTTTCACCAAATTCCTGCCAGGCCCCTCCCTCCCAAAGGTGTTGGCAGTTTGATGGACACTAAATCCCTCCTGCATCCTCATGAAATGTGAGGCTTTGAGAGTATCAACAGATATTTAACCAAAAGATGCATCACATCATCACCCGGATTTGTTCTTACCAGTATTTTTCAACACATGCTTAAAATTTGGCCAAATGTCTTGAATACATTTGAAGAACGGGAACCTTCGCCCGGATTTTTGCTCCCAGATCAGGGGCGAAATTCTCTGTAATCGGCGCGATATCCGCCGACCGGCGCCCAAAATGGCGCAGATCAGTCCGGCATTGTGCCGCCCCAAAGGTGCGGAATCCTCCGCATCTTGAGCGGCCGAGTCCTAACCTTGAGGGGCTAGGCCCGCGCCGGACTGATTTCCACCCCGCCAGCTGGTGGGAAAAGCCTTTGGTGCCCCGCCAGCTGGTGCGGAAATGACATTGCCGGGCGGAGCTTGCGCGGGAGCGTCAGCGGCCGCTCACGGCATCCCCGCGCATGCGCAGTGGAGGGGGGTCTCTTCCACCTCCGCCATGGTGGAGACCGTGGTGAAGGCGGAAGGAAAAGAGTGCCCCCACGGCACAGGCCCGCCCGTGGATCGGTGGGCCCCGATCGTGGGCCAGGCCACCGTGGGGGCACACCTCGGGGCCAGATCGCCCCGCGGGACCCCAGAGCCCGCCCGCGCCACCTTGTCCCGCCGGTAAGATAGGTGGTTTAATCCACGCCGGCGGGACAGGCATTCCAGCAGCGGGACTTCGGCCCACCCGGGCCGGAGAATCGCTAGGGGGGGCCCGCCAACCAGCGCGGCGCGATTCCCGCCCCCGCCGAATCTCTGGTGCCGGAGAATTCGGCAACCGGCGGGGGCGGGATTCACCTCAGCCCCCGGCGATTCTCCGACCCGGCGGGGGGTCGGAGAATCCCGCCCCAGGTGTGCAGAGATGGGAGAATTCCTGGCTTTGTGAAACCAACCTTTAAGAGTGGCCACCTGCGTTTTGGACTTTCATTCCGGGCGGTGGGTAAGGGGGAAGGTGCGGTTGAGGCAGGCTGGATTAAAAGTTGGGCACCCAGAACGAGTGCAGAGGTTGCTGGATGCAGAGGCAGGTTGGGAAGTAGGCCTGACTTTAAGTTCTAGCACTTTAAAGGTGAGATTTGCCTGAAAATCTGCAAATCGATAGCGAGCAGGAAAAGTGGTGTTTAGCCTGCCAAAGGCAATGATGGCTTTTCCTAACAGGGATGTCACTCACTATCAGCACAAGGGACACCACCACTCACTCTCCCACATGTCATGATATTCAGATAAACATCATGGTGCAAACACACATACACACTGATGGACAGATCAACGGACCAATCAATACACACACAACATCACAGCCAATCACAAGCAAGAGCAGACACACTATAAAACGGGGAACACGACACTTCCGGCTCATTCCAGCAGGAGACAGCTCAGGGCACAGAGCTCACAGCAAGCCACTCAGACATTCACCATGCGCTGGGTGCCTCTCCAAGATAGTGTTAGGGCTGGATCCACAAGTTAGAGGGTAATGCATGAACCACAGTAACCAGTTTACAAATATTAATATTGTTAGTAATAAAACTGAGTTGTACCTTCCGCAACCGTGTTGGTTCATCTGTGTACCAGGATTGCAACCCAGTACCTGTGAGACCTACCTATGCATCCTCAGGAATCTGCCATCCTGCGCCATGGACACCATCAGCCCGCCGCAGCCGCTCCAAATCGCTGGAAACCTCGGCGTTAACTGGAAGTTGTTTAAACAGTGCTTCCAGTCCTACGAGGCCGAGCGGGTCCAGTCCATCGAGTTCCTCCCGGCCTGCGGCCCGGACGAGGGCAGCCATTTTGCGTGCTTTTCGCGGCCTCCCGTATTTGTATGCGCCAAAAGAGACGTTGATGCAGAGGGATGTGATGCGCCGGCGCGCTCTACGCTGGACCGAACTGCACATGCGCGATGGCGCAACAAACGCCATCACGTCACGACGTGCGGCAACTGTGGATCCGCACATTTAAAGCGGCAATGTCCAGCAAAGAACCAACAATGCCTCCGCTGTGGCAAGATGGGCCACTACGCTGCCTGCTGTCGAGCAGCTCAACCTGCCAACGCTCCCCAATTCCGCCAGCCTCGCAGGGACATGCGGGCCATTCAGCCTCCATACACCGAGTCACATCCGGACGATATACAGACCGGCGATACAGACGACCGGGAAGCCTTCCGCGTTGCGGTCATCGACAAGAACCAAATGTCTCCAAGCAGGACCCATCAGCCGATGCCAGTGAACAGTGTCAGTCCGGGTGATGAGTGGTGTGCCACCCTAACGGTCAACTCAAATTCGTCGCCCACCTACTAAGCTGGACCTATGAGCCTGTTTGAACATTGGACTCACTAAAAATTTTATGCCACTATGTTAATAAATTTCTCTTTTGTCGTTACAGGAGTTTGTTTTGATTCTTGATGTTTACACTTGTTTTGTTGATGGTACAACTCCATTGCTATGCTGCACCTGACACCTTCCTATGTATATAGTTTAGCCTCATGTACATGTTGTAGATATTGCACACACACACATTCAGCTGCACTCAGTACACATCTATATTTATTACCACATAGGCACATATTCTTGTAAAAAATGGGGATGTCATGATATTCAGATAAACATCATGGTGCAAACACACATACACACTGATGGACAGATCAACGGACAAATCAATACACATGCAACATCACAGCCAATCACAAGCAAGAGCAGACACACTATAAAACGGGCAACACGACACTTCCGGCTCATTCCAGCAGGAGACAGCTCAGGGCACAGAGCTCACACAAGCCACTCAAACATTCACCATGTGCTGAGTGCCTCTCCAAGATAGTGTTAGGGCTGGGTCCACAGGTTAGAGGGTAATGAACGAGCCACAGTAACCAGTTTACAAATGTTAATATTGTTAGTAATAAAACTGAGTTGTACCTTCCGCAACCGTGTTGGTTTGTCTGTGTAGCAGAGCACCCAACACGACACCACACACATCATCATCTCCCCTGTCCCACTCATCACCTCCCTCCTACTCACCGTCAACACATGTCAGGCATCCTTATTATCTGCCCTGGCACGCATCCTGTCCACATTCTCCCCATCTGTATTCATGCGCGAGAAGCTGGCACACAACAAGAGGAAGCAATCCCAAATGGATCCAGAAGATGCCAGAGTTGAAGGTCCTCAAGGAGTTTGAGGAGAGAGCCATCCAGCTGGCCGAGGAGGGCGTTAACTGCTCCTATGCTAATGGTGAGGTCGGTGGCGATAAACCAAATGAGGATCCAGTACTGCATCATTCATCAGAGAACAACGCTAAGTCACTTCTCCTGTTTCTACAGACCCCTGCCAAGCACTAATGATCTCTCGGTTCTTTCACAGGCGTTTCTGTGAAGCAGCCCAGGGAGTCTACCAGCCAGGTCGCCGACTCCAACACTGAGAGCAGCACCGAGGAAGGATTCACTGACCCTGAAATTGAAGAACAATCACAGCGCTTACTCACACCCTCCACCAGCACAGAGGTACACACCTTGGTGGGACCTAGTTCTAGAGTAGTCTCAGGGGTCACAATCTGGCGAGCGCATCACAGTCTTTTTTTTAATTCGTTCTTGGGATGGGAGCTTTACTGTTGGGCCAACATTTGTTGCCAATCACTAATTGCCCTTGAACTGAATGGCTTGCAATTTCAGTGGAGGGCAGTTAAGAGTCAACCACATTGTTGCTTGGGTCTGGAGTCACATGTAGGCCAGACCAGGTAAGGATGGCAGATTTCCTTCCCTGAAGGACATTAATGAACTGGATGGGTTTTTACGACAATCTGAAATGGTTTCATGATCATCAATAGATTTTTATTTCCAGATTTTTCATTAAATTCAAATTTCATCACCTGCCATGGTGGAGTTCAAACCTGGGACACCAGAGCACTACCCTGGGTCTCTGGATTACTAGTCTAGCGGCAATATCACATCGTCACTACCTCCCCACAGCAGGCGGAGGTAGGGACGTCCAGGGTTGGCGACACTTGAAGGATTGCTGGAAGCCAGGAAACTGCTGAATATCAGTCAGAGACATGCTTGCTGACTCAGTTATGCCTCAGTTACTGGAACTCCAAAGACAAGATTGGGGGAAATCAGGAATAGATGTCTGGTATACTCCTCGAATTGAAAGACTGCATGACGAGTCTATCTGCCTTATGCCTGAGGTGATCGTGCCAACACTCCAATGCAACAATGTCAACAGAAGTAGGGCGGTGGCCACCGTGGACACCTTGGTGCAAGATATTTGTCCTGCACTTCTGCAGAACATGCACTCCAAGGTGTAGGCACTTGCTGGGACTATGAGTGCCAACACCAGAGGTTGGCAATGCTTCTCAAGCTCATTCCAGCTGCCCCTCTATCCCAAGGAGGAAGCCAGGGGCCCTTAGGAACTCATAAGGAGGATGATCAGCTGGTGCACACCCTGGATCAATCCACACAGATAACTCTGGGAATGTTCCGCCCATCTAAATTCCCTCTTCCTGTGACTACTTCAGCTCCAGCTCCACGGGCCGAGGAGGGTGGTAATCGCACACAGCAGGAGCCCGAAAGCGGGCCAGCGTTGCCTCGGTCTCAGCCGTTCAGAGGTTGCCTGCTAAGGTCATCACAGACAACAGAGCGTGGAGACAGCAGGCTGCCCCCACCTCTGCTGTGGATGTTGGGGATACACCAAGACATGGCAACAGGGTTAGAAAGGTTAAGAAATTTGAGTTACGCAGTGTAGGCACGGGTGTTGAGCACTTTTACATAATGTTCACCTCTATAATTAACTCCCCCTAATTGCATTTTTTCTATGGCTCCTTGATGTGATAAGTTATGTTCCTGTAGTCCCAATCTGAAAACATGATTCCTGTGCATAAAGACAGGGGGCAAAATTCTCCTACCCGCCCCGCCACATTTCTGCCCCGACCCGCCGGCGGGATGCTCCGTTACACCGGCCGGTCAATGGGGTTTCCCATTGTGGGGCAGCCCCACGCCGTCGGGAAACCCCCGGGCGCCGGCAAAACGGAGACTCCCGCCGGCGGAGAATGACGCCCCGGGAGCTGGATTCTCTGGTCGCCGACGCAGATGTCGCGTTTGGTGATCGGCCGGAGAATCACAGTTCCTGACCAAATCGGGGGGCGGCGCCGCTTTTGCGATGCTCCGCCCCCTCCAAAGCGGTATACTCGGACAGTATGCCACGCAATGTAACGACGGCCTCAGAACATTGCCTGAGGCCCACCTCCCGATGCTCCACCCCAGACCGGCCGAGTTCCCGACGGCATGGGTCTCTCATGATGCCATCCGTCGGGAACTTGGCGTGGCGGCTGCGGACAGTCCAGCGCCGCCACAGTCGAGGGAGGACCGATCCGTGGGCAGGTGGTCTTTATCAGGGGCTGGGGGCGTGTCCGGGATGTGTGAGCCAGCCAATGGGGGGGCACTATTTTGGGGGCCGGGTCTGCGAGCCGCTGCCATATAGCATGGAATGGCCGCTGCAGCCCGCCGCCGTGCGCATGCGTGGCCACGGACCTGGCAATTCTCTCAGCTGTATCGGCAGCTAGAGCCGGGTGCTCTACGCTGCCAGCATGCTAGCCCCCAGCTAAATGGAGGATTGGTGGACATATTACAACATTTTTCCAGGTGTAAAACAATACCGTTCCCACGCCGGCGTTGGGACTTAGCCTCAAAATCGTAGAATCCAGCCCAAGGTGCTCAATCTGGGGCTTCCTCCATGTCCGTGGTGCAAGATCCCCAGCACATTGGTGATGCCACTTCGCAGTAATTGAACTCATCAGCCATGCCTGCATCTCATAGGGAATGAATATATCTTCCTCAATGTACAGGGCTAACTTCACTCCAGTCATTGTCCATGTGTTCTATCTACACCTCTTCACGGCTCTGCTCCAGCCTTTGGCAAGCCAGGTGCCTCGGTTGAAATCTTCGTCTTTTGACTTGCCTTTAGTGAGAAGGATGAAAGCGAGTTCACCAGGCTCCATGTTTCTACCTTCGCACTGCAGGATCTAAGAGAGAGACTGGGTGGTTAACATTTGTCCCCAAAGGACCACTCTTTTTCCATTCATCATCTGAGTGAGCTCCCTCTGAAAGCTCACAGACCCATGTCCTGGCCACCACATTGATGACCAGACCTTCCTTCGCTTCTGCTTCTGCAAGGCTCCCACCACCTTGTTCACACACCACATGACCAAGTGGCCACAACGTTGTCCACTCTACTGCCTTCTGAGCTCTCATTTGAAGCATTGCCCAAAGCTTCACTCCAATGCCTTGCACTGGTTAATTGGGGGCATTTGTCAATATGTACCTCAGCACACAGCCAAGGATTAGGAGTGCTCTCCTCGGGCAGTGTACCTTTGCTAACCCTTTAAGAGTATATAGCTGTTTGCTAAGTCAGTCAATGGTACCAGCACACCACGACAGTCAGCAATTTTGGAAGTCATTGCACAAAGGTTTAAATTCTGAGCAGCAGTCAGTGGCACTCACAAACATAAGTGGTGCTTGAGTGGGCACAATTGTGTGACTACTTTGACTATAAGGCCTTAGCTGCAACAGGGTAATGATCACTGAAAAGTCTTTCCATTATCCTTGCCCTTGTCAGTGTCCTGCCTCCCGAAGCTTCCCTCGCCCTAGATTTGAGAGGAACTGTCAATCCGTGATGACGCCCCACCCCTCCAGGCTTTCCATTCCTCAGCACGGCCCTTCCAAGAAGCCCGCGCCCAGGCTTCCCTTCCTTTTGTGAGGCCCTTCCAAGGAGCCTGTGACCCAGCAGCAGAAGGCATCTCAGGAACGGTGCTTTTCACACTTTACAGTCTTCTCCCTGGTACCCACCCCCACACCCAGGGTCATTGCCCCTACACTCCTGAGTCAGCCCACGGTCTCCGGGTAGCCTACAGTCTTCACCCCGGTCTCTCCCAACTAGTTCTGCACTCGAGTATGAGCCCTGAGATCTACACCCTCATCGAGGACACGGACGATTTCGAGGCTGCAATGAATCTGCTGAAAGGACACTATATTTGCCCTGTAAACCAGATCTATGCCCGACATCTACTAGCGACGAGGCGACAAATCCCTGGGGAATCATTGGAGGAGTTCTACCATGCGCTCCTGGTGTTGGGGAGGAACTGTAACTGCCCGCAGGTTTCGGCCAGCGACCACACAGAACTTTTGATCCGGGACGCATTTGTTGCAGGTATGCTGTCCTCCCAAATCCGCCAGCGATTGCTGGAGAAAGAGACACTAGGCCTCAAGGAGACACGGGCCCTTGCTAACTCCCTGGATGTGGCCTCCCGAAACGCCCGCGCTTACGTCCCCGACCGCCCGGCAGCCCCTTGGGCAGTGTGGAACCCCCCCGCGGCCGACTCTGATGCATCCCCCAAGCTTGTGCTGCGAGACTGCCAGGCAACCCTGGGGGGCGCCGCTGCTATTTTTGAGGGCAAGCCAAGCACCCCCGACAGCGCTGTCCGGCCCGCTCATTCCTCTGCAAAGGATGTGGCAAAAAGGGCCACTTCGTGGCGGTATGCCAGGCCCGGGCGGTCGCTGCGGTCTCCGGAGGCGAATCGGGACCACCACCACAACCCTCTCCACGGGCCACATGCAGCCAGCGGGCGCCGCCATCTTCCTCCTTCAGGGCCACGTGTGGCCTCCTGGCGCCGCCATCTTGTCTCTCAGACACCACATGTGATGGATGGGCGCCGCCATCTTGTGCACCCCCAGCCATGGGCGACCAGTGCGCGCCGCCATCTTGGCTGGACTCTCAGGACCGCGACTCGGATGACCACACACCGCCCGAGGAGAACATCCAACTTCTGCCACGACTAGCCTCGGTGACCCTGGACCAGTCTCAGCCCTGAACACTCTCGACTGCAACGACGACCATGCTCATCAATGGGCATGAAACATCCTGGGAGCACGGAGAGCTTCATACACCCCAACACGGTAAGGCGCTGTTCTTTCCCCGTTCACCCAGTTAACCAAAAAGTCTCCCTGGCCTCCGGGTCTCATTCAGTGGAGATCAAGGGGTTCTGCATAGCGAACCTCATGGTCCAGGGAAGGGAGTTTAAAAATTACCGGCTCTATGCCCTTCCCCACCTCTGCGCTGCCACACACCTTGGGTTAGATTTTCAATGCAACCTCCAAAGCTTAACCTTTAAATTTGGCGGTCCTATACCCCCCCTCACTGTCTGCAGCCTCGCAACCCTCAAGGTCGATCCGCCTTCCCTGTTTGCGAACCTCACCCCGGATTACAAACCCATCGCCACCAGGAGCAGACGGTCCAGTGCCCAGGACCGGACCTTTATTAGGTCGGAGGTCCAGCGATTACTGAGGGAAGGTGTAATTGAGGCTAGCAACAGTCCCTGGAGAGCTCAAGTAGTGGTTGTAAAGACCGGGGAGAAGCATAGAATGGTCATCGATTATAGCCAGACCATCAACAGGTATACGCAGCTTGACGCGTACCCTCTCCCCGGCATATCCGATCTGGTCAACAGGACCGCACAATACAAGATCTTTTCCACGGTGGATTTAAAGTCCGCCTACCACCAGCTCCTCATCCGCACAAGCGAGCGCAAATACACTGCTTTCGAAGCAGATGGGCGGCTCTACCACTTCCTAAGGGTTCCTTTTGGTATCACTAATGGAGTCTCGGTCTTCCAACGAGAGATGGACTGAATGGTTGACTGGTACGCATTGCGGGCCACATTTCCGTACCTCGATAATGTCACCATCTGCAGCCACGACCTGCAGGACCACGACACCAACCTCCGAAAATTCCTCCATACCGCAAAAATCCTTAATCTCACATATATCAAGGCTAAATGCGTGTTCAGCACCGACCGTCTAGCCATCCTCGGCTACGTAGTGCATGATGGAGGTATAGGCCCAGATCCTGAACGCATGCGCCCCCTCATGGAGTTCCCCCTCCCTCACTGCTCCAAGGCCCTGAAACGCTGCCTGGGATTTTTCTCTTATTATGCCCAGTGGGTCCCCAACTACGCGGACAAGGCCTGCCCGCTAATCCAATTCACGGTTTTTCCCCTGTCGATAGAGGCCCGCCAGGCCTTCAGCCGCATCAAAGCGGACATCGCAAAGGCCACGATGCACGCCATTGACGAGTCCCTTCCCTTCCAAGTCGAGAGCAATGTGTCTGATGTAGCTCTGGCGGCCACTCTCAACCTAGCGGGCAGACCTGTGGCCTTCTTCTCACGCACCCTCCATGCTTCAGAAATCTGTCATTCCTCAGTTGAAAAGGAGGGCCAGGCCATAGTAGAAGCTGTGCGGCATTGGAGGCATTACCTGGCCGGCAGGAGATTCACTCTCCTCACTGACCAATGGTCGGTGGCCTTCATGTTCGATAATGCACAACGGGGCAAGATAAAGAACGACAAGATCTTACGGTGGAGGATTGAACTCTCCACCTACAACTATGAGATCTTATATCGTCCCGGGAAGCTAAACGAGCCTCCTGATGCCCTATCCCGCGGCACATGTGCCAACGCACAAGTGGACCGCCTCCGAGCCCTCCACGAGGACCTCTGCCACCCGGGGGTCACTCGATTCTTCCATTTCATTAAAAACCGCAACTTGCCCTACTCCATCGAGGAGGTCAGGACAGCCACCAGGAACTGTCAAATCTGCGCGGAGTGCAAGCCGCACGTCTACAGGCCAGAGAAAGCGCACCTGATAAAGGCTTCCCGTCCCTTTGAACGCCTCAGTATGGACTTCAAAGGGCCCCTCCCCTCCACCGACCGCAACACGTACTTCCTGAACGTGAGTGACGAGTACTCCCGGTTCCCATTCGCCATTCCTTGCCCCGACATGCCTGCAGCCACCATCATAAAAGCCCTCCACAGCATCTTTACGCTGTTTGGTTTCCCCGCCTACATACACGCCGATAGGGAGTCCTCCTTTATGAGCGACGAACTGCGTCAATTCCTGCTCAGCAAGGGCATTGCCTCGAGCAGGATGACCAGTTACAAACCCCGGGGAAATGGACAGGTTGAGAGCGAGAACGGAACGGTCTGGAAGACCATCCTACTGACCCTACGGTCCAGGAATCTCCCAGTCTCCTGCTGGCAGGAGGTCCTCCCGGATGCCCTCCACTCCATCCGTACCACGACCAACCAAACACCTCACGAACATCTCCTTGTCTTCCCTTGGAAGTCCTCCTCCGGGACCTCGCTCCCAACCTGGCTGGCAGCTCCTGGACCCATCCTGCTCCGCAAACACGTGCGGGCGCACAAGTTGGACCCATTAGTCGAGAGGGTCCATCTCCTCCACGCTAACCTTCAGTATGCCTATCCCGACAGCCGACAAGATGCGGTCTCCCTACAGGACCTGGCGCCCGCTGGATCCCCACCCCCACCCCCACCACCAATCCCACCCTCCTCCCACCGGCGCACCACACAATCGCACCCTTCCCAGGTGGATCGGTCCTCCCACTGGTCCCGTCTAGGGGTGATGAAGCTGCCGAAGATGCCGAAGCCACGCTCCCGGAACCACAGATGCCCGAACCGGCGCCTGCATCACCACCGAAGCTACGACGATCGCAGAGGACGACCAGGGCCCCCAATCGACTAATTGCTTCATTCTGAACTGTAAATAAATTTTGTAAATAATTGCGATGTAACGAGGCAAAACAACTGTACTGATGTACACCGGGTACCTCCATAACCTTAACCTCTACCACTGTGTAATGCGAGGTCACCACCCCCGCCGGACTCTTTTTTTAACAGGGGGTGAATGTGGTAGTTGGTATTAGACGTATTACGGTACCCTGTTATGCTGTAAGACCATTGGTGTACTGTTTTCATTGGTTCAGCTTGCTTGCTGGTTCCGCCCAGTAAGGCGGAGTATAAGAGCCCGTGTCTCCCCAGCAGCTGCCTTCTGTACCCGCACTGCTGGGGGAAACATCTGGTGCAATAAAGCCTTCAATTATCTCCAATCTCGCTTCTGGAATTATTGATCGAGCATCACCTGGTCACCCCGAGTCAAAGCCTGGTCACCACCAAGTCCAACCTTGATCACCCCTGAGTCAGAACCAGTACTCACGAGTCAAACCACTGAAGATGTGGAGTTGCTCTGCGAGCGCTGCGCTCACCTCTGAACTCCCCTCAGAGGTGTGTTCACCAAATGCATGCCTTTTGAAGCCAATCGTGATTTTCACCGTTAAGACAGCACGCTGCAATGTATGGATTTTTTGACAGCGGGGTGGGTGTGATTCAAGCATATGGGCCCAATAGTGAGATGAAAGTGTATTATAATTCTGTTCCTGATGTTGATCGGCAGGAAACACGGCCCGCACTGACGGGTGCGTGGTGTTCTTTGTGCTTCAGACCCCATAATGGTTGGCATAGTGTTCACAAAGACCACAACTAGCTGTTGTATTTAACAAAGCTAAAGATTTATTTGCACTACTTAATTGAATTCGACCTCTTACTTCTGTATAATAAACAATTGACAATAAACATACAATCTACACTCATCTCCCACTAATCTCTACACTAATACAATAACTATGATCTGTTCTCACTCACACTAGCTTTCCTACAGTCTTTCTCGTAGCCTTCTACTCAACACTCTCCAAAAGGCTTAGCATTGATGCTTTATGTCGCTCAGCATCTAGCTCCCTCTAGTGGTTGCTTCAGACATAACATTAACCCTTACAGTTCTGTACATTTCTCATAATCTCACAGGGTGGAGGTGACGATCACGGCAAGCTTTCACACTGACGTAAAACGCAACTTTGGGCTTCTCGCAACAGTTTTGCTCCCGTTGCCAAACCTTCCCGATATGAGCAGGAGAGTAAAATCCTGCCCTAAAGTATTTTAAAACGGATTTAAAAAGGATTGAAACAAAATACAGCCCTCCACCTCTCGCTCACTCACCCCCACACACCCGCCATGCCTCATCCATGCCAAACTAACTTGCCTCATGCACCCCATCCAACCCCCATGATCCCTCATATCCCCTCTGCCAATCCATCATCCATTACCCACCCCCCTTTACCTCAATATCCCCTATGCCAACCACTGCACTTCGACCCAATCCCATGGCCCATTATATCCACTCTACCCACCCATTATCCCTCTATGCAAAATCACCTAATATCGTTTGACAGCTTTGACAGTTACATGACAGTTTGATAGTTGTTTCACTGTTCTTCAACAGTTTTGACAGTTCCAATTAGTTTTTGCACTTTTTGCACAAAAGCAGGTTTACTTCTAACAACCCCAAAAGGTGCTTTACCTCTCCCAAATTGTTTGGCAAACACAAAGGTTGCCTTATCTCTCCCAAAGGTGCCCTGGGACCAGATCCAAAGGAGTATGTTACCTCTCCAAAAGGCTATCCAATAAAATCCATCAAGTTTAGACTTGCACACATCAGGTTTCATACTCCTGGCCTACCAAAATCCCACTTCAATGGAGACAGCTATTGATTTAAATGACCAGCTGTCTCCGTAAACCACACGTGCAAGCACCTCAGCCTAATTCCAGTACGCGACCGCACGAAAATTGGAAATGCCATATCTGGGGACGGGACGTTGAATTTCCAGCCACTTATGGACCTGTAATAACCCTCACGAGACCAATGGGTTACCTCAATTTATTTCCCTGGGGGACCCATGGAATACGAACTCCCCTGCTCATGGGAGGAGGCCCATCCAGCTGTGGCTCGTAAACCTACCTTATAAATGCTAGCCTGGTCAGGGACCGGTGTGATTGGTGGTCCCGGTTGGGACCTTTGGACTGGAAGCCACATTGCGGCCTTCACTTTGTGTTGGTTTATTTAATACTGTTCAATTTACCTTCTCGGGCCACCTGAGTTTTTATATTGGCGACAAGGAAAATGGAGGCTGTGATTCTGGATGTCTTGGCCTCATCGGAATACCTCAGCTGGGACCGGGTTCAGCAGGTGTTTGAAAATGCCTCTTTCCAGAAGACTAGTTTATTTTGATGCAGGTGTAGAAGACTGGGCCCAGTATACCGAACGGATGCGGTATTTTTTCCAGGTAAATAATATTGTTGGAGACAACCGACAGAAGGTAATACCTGCGGGGCCTCGACATTCACCGTAATCAAGAGCCTCACCTACCCAGTGACCCTGGGCTCACCACCAGTTACTTTGTGCCACCTTCATCTTTGTGAAAATGCAAAATCGCCCATGTAGGTCATGGTGACAGGTATTATCAACAAAATGCTTGTTTTACTCAGCACTGGATACTCTTCGGAGATGCTACTCCAGAATGTTAACAGCTTCATGGGCTTTTGGTGTGTTTTTAATGTGGTATCACAGGTCAGGTACAGCAGCAACATCTTTAATTTGGAGTCAGCTTTAAGTTAATAACTGATGCAGGGTCTCAAGCTTGAAAGGAATTTTTCACTCACCACTTCTCTTTTCAAAATCTGGACTTCTCTCATTTGCCAATACTTCCCTACATATAGAACATAGAACATAGAAAATACAGCACAGAACAGGCCCTTCGGCCCACGATGTTGTGCCGAACCTTTGTCTTAGATTAATCATAGATTATCATTGAATTTACAGTGCAGAAGGAGGCCATTCGGCCCTTTGAGTCTGCACCGGCTCTTGGAAAGAGCACCCTACCCAAACTCAACACCTCCACCCAACACCAAGGGCAATTTGGACATTAAGGGCAATTTATCATTGGCCAATTCACCTAACCCACACATCTTTGGACTGTGGGAGGAAACCGGAGCACCCGGAGGAAACCCACGCAGACACGGGGAGGACGTGCAGACTCCGCACAGTCAGTGACCCAAGCCGGAATCGAACCTGGGACCCTGGAGCTGTGAAGCAATTGTGCTATCCACAATGCTACCGTGCTGCCCTTGAGAACAAATAAATCTACACTATATCATTTTACCGTAATCCATGTACCTATCCAATAGCTGCTTGAAGGTCCCTAATGTTTCCGACTCAACTACTTCCACAGGCAGTGCATTCCATGCCCCCACTACTCTCTGGGTAAAGAACCTACCTCTGATATCCCTCCTATATCTTCCACCTTTCACCTTAAATTTATGTCCCCTTGTAATGGTTTGTTCCACCCGGGGAAAAAGTCTCTGACTGTCTACTCTATCTATTCCCCTGATCATCTTATAAACCTCTATCAAGTCGCCCCTCATCCTTCTCCGTTCTAATGAGAAAAGGCCTAGCACCCTCAACCTTTCCTCGTAAGACCTACTCTCCATTCCAGGCAACATCCTGGTAAATCTTCTTTGCATCTTTTCCAAAGCTTCCACATCCTTCCTAAAATGAGGCGACCAGAACTGTACACAGTACTCCAAATGTGGCCTTACCAAAGTTTTGTACAGCTGCATCATCACCTCACGGCTCTTAAATTCAATCCCTCTGTTAATGAACGCGAGCACACCATAGGCCTTCTTCACAGCTCTATCCACTTGAGTGGCAACTTTCAAAGATGTATGAACATAGACCCCAAGATCTCTCTGCTCCTCCACATTGCCAAGAACTCTACCGTTAACCCTGTATTCCGCATTCATATTTGTCCTTCCAAAATGGACAACCTCACACTTTTCAGAGTTAAACTCCATCTGCCACTTCTCAGCCTAGCTCTGCATCCTATCTATGTCTCTTTGCAGCCGACAACAGCCCTCCTTACTATCCACAACTCCACCAATCTTCGTATCGTCTGCAAATTTACTGACCCACCCTTCAACTCCCTCATCCAAGTCATTAATGAAAATCACAAACAGCAGAGGACCCAGAACTGATCCCTGCGGTACGCCACTGGTAACTGGGATCCAGGCTGAATATTTGCCATCCACCACCACTCTCTGACTTCTATCGGTTAGCCAGTTCGTCATCCAACTGGCCAAATTTCCCACTATCCCATGCCTCCTTACTTTCTGCATAAGCCTACCATGGGGAACTTTATCAAATGCCTTACTAAAATCCATGTACACTACATCCACTGCTTTACCTTCATCCACATGCTTGGTCACCTCCTCAAAGAATTCAATAAGATTTGTAAGGCAAGACCTACCCCTCACAAATCCGTGCTGACTATCCCTAATCAAGCAGTGTCTTTCCAGATGCTCAGAAATCCTATCCTTCAGTACCCTTTCCATTACTTTGCCTACCACCGAAGTAAGACTAACTGGCCTGTAATTCCCAGGGTTATCCCTAGTCCCTTTTTTGAACAGGGGCACGACATTCGCCACTCTCCAATCCCCTGGTACCACCCCTGTTGACAGTGAGGACGAAAAGATCATTGCCAACGGCTCTGCAATTTCATCTCTTGCTTCCCATAGAATCCTTGGATATATCCCGTCAGGCCCGGCGGACTTGTCTATCTATATAGCGCACATGGGCTTTGCATCCTTATTTGTATTGGCACAATTGACAAAATCAGACCTCAATAAATTATCTTTATACTGCTTTGCGCCGCAGTGAAATCTCTCTTTTGTAGGCTGTTCACCAGCGGCTCTGGAGTTTTGTACAGAGCTAACACTAGCGCTGCTCTGTCCTGCCCTGGACTCTCCTGTGCAGCTTTTCTCCAGCAGATTTTGTTGTGAGATCCTGTCCATTAGATACACTGCCTATTAGTATCTCTGGCTGTGTCTTACTTGTAAGAAAACAATCCATCATCATAGCCGATAAGGATGGATTGCACCCAGTGGAGGAACCCGACACCTGAGAATGCGACGGACCTGAGGTCATTTTTAGCGTGCTTCAATTATTATGGGAAGTTCATCCTGAGCCTGGCTACCTTGCTGGTACCCAAGCATGCCCTATTAAAGAAGAACCAGAAATGGGCATGGAAAGCGATGCAGGTGGATACATTCGCCAGATTGAAGCAGCAATTGTTATCATCCAACATGTTGACGCACTATGATCCGTTGAAGCCACTTGTCATCACATGTGACGCCTCTCGAAATGGCATTGGGGCAGTGTTGTCCTACCGATGGGACAGAACGGCTGATAGCTTACCCGTCCAGAACCCTGGCCGATGCAGAGCGCCGCTATGTGCAAATTGAGAAGGAAGGACTGGCCATGATATTCGCAGTAAAGAAATTCCAACAGTACGTCGATGGGCATCATTTCACAGTGATCATGGACCATAAACTTACTTGGCCTTTCTAAGGGAGACAAGATGATATCACCAGTGGCTTTGCCAGAATCCAACGATGGGGGCTGCAATTGGCAGTGTATGAGCACAACTTTGAACATCGCCCAGGGGCACAGATTGCACATGCAGATGGCCTCAGTCATTCCGCTGACTCTCTGCCCCCCGTCCCTGCCAGCAGCGGACGCACAAGTGGATAGCACTGTGGCTTCACAGCGCCAGGGTCCCAGTTTCGATTCCCTGCTGGGTCAATGTCTGCGTGGAGTCTGCACATTCTCCCCATGTCTGCGTGGGTTTCCTTTGGGTGCTCCAGTTTCCTCCCACAGTACAAAGACGTGCAGGGTGGAAGTGAGGGCTTAAGTAGGTCGGTGCAGACTCGATGGGCCAAATGGCCTCCTTCTGCACTGTATGTTCTATGTTCTAAAGTCGTATCAGCATGGAATTTTGTGGACACCCTACCCGTGACGGCCGCACAAATCAGCATGTGGACCCGAAGGGACCCTACGTTGGTGAAATTGCGCCACGTTGTCCCACATGGCGGGCTAAAAGGAATAACCCCAGAGGAACTGTGGGCTATCTCGCAAAACAGCAGGAGCTCAGTGTTGAGGACAAAATCCTCCTAGGGGAGCCCTTGTTGTCATCCTGCAGCCAGGTCAGCACACGCGCTTACAAGATTTGCATAGCGGACAGTCGGGTGTTTCCGGGATGAAGACGCTCACAAGGGGTTATGTGTGCTGGCCAGGGTTCATCGGTGACTTTGAGCGAATGGTGCAGCAATATGTCGCTGCCAAGATCACCAGAAGCTCTCACTGTCAGCCTCAATCCACCCTAGGGAGTGGCCGGGAGACCCCAGGGTGCGCTTGCATGCCAACATCGCTGGGCCCTTCATGCAGTCAATGCTTCTGTTCCTTATAGATACCCACCCAAAGTCGATGGACCAAATGTCTTCCACCACCTCGCAAATCACCGTGGACAAGTTATGCCAATCCTTCTGCACCATGGGATCCCAGGGAAACATATGGAAAATGGTACCCCTTTAGCAGTGAGGAATTCCAGGCATCTATGAATGCCGATGGGGTAAAACACATCCAAACCCACCCATATCACCCATCCTCTAATGGTGTGGTTGAGGGGGCAATCCAGACGTTTAAACAAGGCATGAAGAAACAGACTGCAGGTTCCACTGAAACTAAGCTGGCATGTTTTTTATTCAATTGTCGAATGGAGGCACACATCACAACCGAGGTAGCACCGGCAGAATTATTGATGGGCCGAGGCCTTCTCACCCACCTGAGTTTAGCGTTCCTGAACCTAGACAGGGAGCTGGAAAGAAAGTAGGACCTCCAGAAGATGATCACCGGATGAGCAACACTGGATTTAAACCAGAGGACGCTGTGCAGGGTTGAAATTTCGAGTACGGCGCTCAGTTGGTCCTGGGGACTATAGTGGAGAGAATGGGGCCAGTTCCACATAGAACATAGAACATAGAAAATACAGCACAGACCAGGCCCTTCGGCCCACGATGTTGTGCCGAACCTTTGTCCTAGATTAATCATAGATTATCATTGAATTTACAGTGCAGAAGGAGGCCATTCGGCCCTTTGAGTCTGCACCGGCTCTTGGAAAGAGCACCCTACCCAAACTCAACACCTCCACCCAACACCAAGGGCAATTTGGACATTAAGGGCAATTTATCATTGGCCAATTCACCTAACCCGCACATCTTTGGACTGTGGGAGGAAACCGGAGCACCCGGAGGAAACCCACGCAGACACGGGGAGGACGTGCAGACTCCGCACAGACAGTGACCCAAGCCGGAATCGAACCTGGGACCCTGGAGCTGTGAAGCAATTGTGCTATCCACAATGCTACCGTGCTGCCCTTGAGAACAAATAAATCTACACTATATCATTTTACCGTAATCCATGTACCTATCCAATAGCTGCTTGAAGGTCCCTAATGTTTCCGACTCAACTACTTCCACAGGCAGTGCATTCCATGCCCCCACTACTCTCTGGGTAAAGAACCTACCTCTGATATCCCTCCTATATCTTCCACCTATCACCTTAAATTTATGTCCCCTTGTAATGGTTTGTTCCACCCGGGGAAAAAGTCTCTGACTGTCTACTCTATCTATTCCCCTGATCATCTTATAAACCTCTATCAAGTCGCCCCTCATCCTTCTCCGTTCTAATGAGAAAAGGCCTAGCACCCTCAACCTTTCCTCGTAAGACCTACTCTCCATTCCAGGCAACATCTTGGTAAATCTTCTTTACACCTTTTCCAAAGCTTCCACATCCTTCCTAAAATGAGGCGACCAGAACTGTACACAGTACTCCAAATGTGGCCTTACCAAAGTTTTGTACAGCTGCATCATCACCTCACGGCTCTTAAATTCAATCCCTCTGTTAATGAACACGAGCACACCATAGGCCTTCTTCACAGCTCTATCCACTTGAGTGGCAACTTTCAAAGATGTATTAACATAGACCCCAAGATCTCTCTGCTCCTCCACATTGCCAAGAACTCTACCGTTAACCCTGTATTCCGCATTCATATTTGTCCTTCCAAAATGGACAACCTCACACTTTTCAGGGTTAAACTCCATCTGCCACTTCTCAGCCCAGCTCTGCATCCTATCTATGTCTCTTTGCAGCCGACAACAGCCCTCCTTACTATCCACAACTCCACCAATCTTCGTATCGTCTGCAAATTTACTGACCCACCCTCCAACTCCCTCATCCAAGTCATTAATGAAAATCACAAACAGCAGAGGACCCAGAACTGATCCCTGCGGTACGCCACTGGTAACTGGGATCCAGGCTGAATATTTGCCATCCACCACCACTCTCTTACTTCTATCGGTTAGCCAGTTCGTTATCCAACTGGCCAAATTTCCCACTATCCCATGCCTCCTTACTTTCTGCATAAGCCTACCATGGGGAACTTTATCACATGGTCAGGACTAGGGAATGGACTGTGCAAAAGCACGTGGACCTCCTCAAGGGCAAGGAACCTGCCCCAGAAAAAGCCACGTCGGATGAATCTGTACCTCGGCTACCCTGTTTGCCGTCCCTTTGTGGCATCATGTATAGACACAACATCCTCAGTGCTCTCGGAGGATGTTGCAATCAGAGACAGGTCCCTTCGGCATTCTGCCTGAAAAAGGGGGCTCTCCGACACGATACACATCCTCTGACCCAGCCCCATAGCTGATAGAAGCACAGCTACGGGCAAAAGGGCGAAGGAGACGCCCTCTACAATCTGTTGCAAGAGGAGGAAGAGACGTAATAATCCTCACGGGGACAACTGAATTGGTTTCCCCGTGGGACTTGTGGAATGCAAGCTCCCCCACTAGTTCGTTGTAAATCCGTCTTATAAAAGGTGGTCCGGACTGGGATGGTGTGATCGACAGTCCCTGTTGGGATTGTAAACTGGATGCGGCCTTTACTTTGTGTTGGTTTATTAAATACTGTTTAACTTACCTTCTCAGGCTGCCTGACCTTTTATAGGTTCTCCCTATATGAAACCATACTACACATTATTTAACCACTGATAGCACCTCAAAGTCTGTAACCAGTAGAAGTTGCCTAAACTTCCTCAGAAGGGCAATCGGCGACAGATTGCCACTCCCCTTTTAGTTTCTTACTCCAAACATTTTCGATCCAATCTTGCCCGGCCTTCTGACTCAGGCAAGGCGAGATCTGAGCAGTGCAGTACGCCACTGGGGCCTAGTGTTGAAACACAACTATGTCGGATGCAAGGCGGTAGTTTCCATAAACGAGGCACAGCCAAATTTAAAGGTACTAGGCAGACTAGGGAGAAGGTAAGTGTATAGGGTAAGTGTGTGGGATCTGGGGTGGGTGGGGGGAGGCCGGGTCCAGTTGTCAGGCCGGAGGTGGGGTGGGGTGGTGGGGAAGGGGGGTACGTAGGCCTGGTGTCAGGTCGGGGGTGGGGGCGGTGGTCAGTTTGGGCTCCGGGAAGGGTTTTGGTTGGACCTTGGAAGGCGAAACATCGGGTGGGGGGTGGAGGGGGGGGGGTGTTGCGGTGCGGGGGGAATCATACTTTGCATTTTCAGTTATTTCCCAGTGCAGGACAATTGCCCTGGGAAGTGTGCACTTCCAGGTAGGAGTGGGCCTATCGCCCCAGTATGGCACTCTGGAGATCTTTAGCTACAGCCCATCATCTCAGATGTTAAAGATATATTCATAAATCGGAAAGCAACAATAGATTGTGCAATTTTCACACACCTTTTCCAGGAATTGGCTACTTGATGACATATCCTCCTTGTTTTGGCTGTTCATTTTGCTTATTTTTTAACTAATAAGCAACGCCTTTGATATTAAACAGTCACCCGCTGTGTCATTCTCCCTTCTATTTGTTTTGTTTTCTAAGAGTCATAGGTTAAACATTCTGATGCTGCTTCACTTTTTGTATTGGCTAGCTGTCTAAATAATTTGTTTTGTTTACCAGCATGGTTTGCACTGCATCATTTTATGGGTCAATTGTGTTTATATGCAGCCATCTGTAAATCATTTTGGAAATCTATGACCAAGGCTTAATGGTCAGTGAATTAAAAAGCCACCAGTCAGGCGGAATGGTACTTATTAGTCAGCGTTCAATTGGGTTTCCCTTCCTTTCTTAAATATAATTGATGTGCCACACTCTCTCTGGTCGCATAAAACAGCTTCAGATGATTTTACTTTCAATTTCCGATTTACCGATTTTTATTTTACAAAAGAAATCTTTATTTTCCTGCTTAAGGGAAGAAGATAAAAATATTTGAGGAAGTTGGAAAGTGGGAAGGAGGCTGGGACACCGGACTGTGCTATGTGGGCGTGTGCAGTTTTATCCTTTCTTCTTCCTACTTTTTAAATCCGCCTTACAGAGCATCTCAAAAGAAAGGCCTGAGCAGATAACTGAGGTGGTTCTTCAATTAGCCTCCAAGAGGAGAGTAAAAACATTACAGGTTGATTCACACTCTTAATTATTCCCACAGTTACCATGAAAAAGTGCTTCACCCTTTTACTGACATTGAAGGTAGTCCAGAAAAGATTCACTGGGTTGATCCTGGGTATGGAAGGATTTTATTATGAGGAGAGGTTGGCCTGTACCCATGAGAGTTTAGAAGAATGAGAGGCCACCTTATTGAGTCATACAGGGCGTGATACAGCGGACTGTAGCTTAAAGCCCGCTGAACGGCACATTGCCTTTTCTTTGGCCTCAGAGAGCTTCTCCACACCGATGCAGCACTTAGAGGGATTTCTAAGAAAGGCTCCTCGCAGATCGAAGTGTCATTTTTTCCGGCAGCCCCGATATTTATCGCCACTTCAGGCCCCGACCTCATTTTTGACCCCTCCCTCACATCATCAACCCTGGGGAGGCCCCCAGCTGGGCACCCTGGCAGTGCCACCCAGGTCCTAAGGCAGTGCCAGGATGCCTGGCTGGCGCTGCCAGGGTACCATTTTGGAGGTGTTGAGGTGCCCAGGTGCCAGGGGAAGTACCATGGTGCCATCCTGCCCTGTTCCTGAGCACCCGGGGGTCTCCAATGGCCTGGAAGATATTCAGTATGTTCAAAACTGCGATAGACAGATTTTTAATCAGTAAATCAAGGTGTTATGGGAATAAGGCAGGAAATTGGAGTTGCGGATTATCACATCAGGTCAGTCATGGACTCATTAAATGGCAGAGCAGGCTCGATGGACCAAATGGCCTACATCAGTTCCTACATCTTATGGTCTACCTTGACCTGATACCTCTCTGACATAATCTAGGGAATATTTGGAGGGCGTGATTCAACCACCATGTTGCACCCGGTGCCGATCTGGCAATAGTGGGAAAGGCCAAAATCAAGATTCCCTGCGGGCATGAACCATTTCGCAATTCCCCAGACCCGCTCCCAGTGGCAAGTTCCGGATCAGGCCCCAAAAATGGCGAGAATAACATTAACCCTTGTTAGCAATCATTTCAATCTCATTAGCAAGATTGAAGTCGAATGCAGAGGCCTCCCAAGAATTATTCGACACACCAGCAGGAAGTCACAAAAGCGTTGTTTAGTACTCCTTTTTTAAAAAGTGAAGCTGGCATGATGGCTACTGAGGAGAAGTGAGGAGGTGAGTAGCTATTTCCATTTTCTGGCAAGCATATCTTGAAGACCCGACTGCCCACCAGGCTGAAGAGGGTACCAGAAGGGACCAGTGATGGGCCAAGGTGTACAGGCGTCATTGGTCTTCCGATGAGATGATGGATAGCATGTGCCGCAAAATAATAATAATAATCTTTATTATTGTCACAAGTAGACTTACATGAACACTGCAATGAAGTTACTGTGAAAATCTTCTAGTCGCCACACTCCGGCGCCTGTTTGGGTACACAGAGAAAGAATTTAGAACGTCCAATCCACCTAACAAGCACGGATTTCGGGACTTGAGGAAGGAAAGCCGGAAGAAATCCACGCAGACACGGGGAGAATGTGCAGACTCTCTACAGACAGTGACCGAAGCCAGGAATCGAAACTGGGACCCTGGTGCTGTGAAGGAACAGTGCTAACCACTGTACTACTGTGCCATCCTAGTGCTGCCCATAAGACTGCATCCCTGCAGAGAATCAGTGCAGTACCTGTGCCATGGCCTTGCAGATTTGGCACCCCCTGGAGAAGCAGGATACCCGCTCCCTGTGACCGTGAGGATCAATGCAGCCCTGAACCTTTATGCCACCGGCTCATTCCGAACCACGAGTGGGCAACCTGTCTGGTATATCCCATTCTTCCGCCCACAGGTGCATCTGGGAGGTTACCGATGCTCTGTATGCCCGGGCATCCAACTCTGTCGCCTTCCAGCTGGACCAGGCCCACCAAGATGCCCCGGCTGAGGATCTGCTGCCATCACCGGAATGCCCAGGTCCAGAGGGGCATCGATGGCACGTGCATTACTCTGCGAGCATCGGGGTCAGAGTGTGCTCTATATTAAGAGGAAAGGGTCCCAAGCCCTGAATGTTCAGATCATGTGCGACCACCACCTTCGAATCAGGCATCTGTGTGCCCACTAGCCTGGGAGCGTGCATGGTGTCTACATTCTGGTGTACTTGGAGATCCCTGGTGTCTTCGAGGACCACACCAGGATGACGTGTTGACTCGCATGGGACAAGGGATACCTGTTGAAGTCAAGGCTGATGACGCTGAGGGCAGCACGGTGGCGCAGTGGGTTAGCACTGCTGCCTCAGGGCGCTGAGCTCCCAGGTTCGATCCCGGCTCTAGGTCACTGTCCGTGTGGAGTTTGTACATTCTCCCCGTGTCTGCGAGGGTTTCGCCCCCACAACCCAAAAGATGTGCAGGGTAGGTGGGTCGACCATGGTAAATTGCCCCTAAATTGAAAAAAATTAATTGGGTACCTCAAATTCATTTTAAAAAAGGCTGATGACACCGGTGCAAAGGCCTGAGGCTGAGGCGGAAACCCATTATAATGAGGCCCATGCAGCCACCTAGGCAGTGCATTGGCCTGTTGAAAATGCGGTTCCTATGCCTGGACCGGTCTGATGGTGTCCTGCAGTACACCCCCAGAAGGTCTCCAGCTTTGTGGTGGCTGTGCCCTCCACAATCTGGCACAGTAGCTGGATGACATGCTGGAGGAGGAGCAGGAGAAGGAGGAGGGATATGTGGCCTCATCTGAGGAGAAGGAGGAGGTGGCCCAGGAGAGACTGGAGGATGAGTCCGAGGAAGAACTGGGGGATAGAGGACATGCACAGGGGCCCGATATGCGAGGAGGACTAGGGAAGCCCTCATCGTATCCAGATTCTCCAAGGATGAAACTGCGTCTGTCAGCTCAACCATGCCCCAATTTCCCTCCCTCAGCCCCAATCCCTCTGTACCTCCAATTTCCCTCCTCCGCCCAATTCCCCCATTTCCCTACTTCACACCCGTGAAAAGCACCCCCCCCCCCCCTGCCCCCATATTGCTTCCTCTTCCCAAACCCCCGCCCTTCCCCCTATTCCTCCACCACCCTACTTCCCTCTCCAAGCGTCTGAATACCATCACTCCAGGGTGGTGTAAGCTCTGGTGCTCCTCAGCTTGTGCAGGAGTCTAACTCCTGCCTTTCTGTTTCCAGCACGCTCACATCCATCCTCTGAACGGGGTCTGCATCAGAGGTTTTCATTTTGGACCATTGTGCTCTGGGGGACTGGAGGGTGGGGGGCTGGACGGTAACAGATGGTGGGGTGTAAGGCAGGCCCGCAGTGAAGAGCAATGTAACAGAGTATTCACAATAATCAGGGGGCACATGTTTTAATAGCGAACATTTTAATGTGACAGATTTTCATTCCCCTATCTACAGATAATGACCTCCCCGCTGCCCACTCAGTGCTCCTCACTCATCTTGATCTTTTGTGGTCTACTGCTGCATCTAGGTGTGTGACAAATGTGAGGTTATCCATTTTGGTAGGAATAACAGCAAAAGGGATTATTATTTAAATGATAAAATATTAAAACATGCTGCTGTGCAGAGAGACCTGGGTGTGCTAGTGCATGAGTCGCAGAAAGTTGGTTTTCAGGTGCAACAGGTGATTAAGAAGGCAAATGGAATTTTGTCCTTCATTGCGAGAGGGATGGAGTTTAAGACTAGAGAGGTTATGCTGCAATTGTATAAGGTGTTAGTGAGGCCACACCTGGAGTATTGTGTTCAGTTTTGGTCTCCTTACTTGAGAAAGGACGTACTGGCACTGGAGGGTGTGCAGAGGAGATTCACTAGGTTAATCCCAGAGCTGAAGGGGTTGGATTACGAGGAGAGGTTGAGTAGACTGGGACTGTACTCGTTGGAATTTAGAAGGATGAGGGGGATCTTATAGAAACACATACGATTATGAAGGGAATAGATAGGATAGATGCGGGCAGGTTGTTTCCACTGGCGGGTGAAAGCAGAACTAGGGGGCATAGCCTCAAAATAAGGGGAAGTAGATTTAGGACTGAGTTTAGGAGGAACTTCTTCACCCAAAGGGTTGTGAATCTATGGAATTCCTTGCCCAGTGAAGCAGTAGAGGCTCCTTCATCAAATGTTTTTAAGATAAAGATAGATAGTTTTTTGAAGAATAAAGGGATTAAGGGTTATGGTGTTCGGGCCGGAAAGCGGAGCTGAGTCCACAAAAGATCAGCCATGATCTCATTGAATGGTGGAGCAGGCTCGAGGGGCCAGATGGCCTACTCCTGCTCCTAGTTCTTATGTTCTTATGTCCCCAGGATGCACGTCAGAGGGAAAGGCAGCCTGCTACTTTAAGCACCCTGTGGCCTTTAATGCCCTTTGTGGATGTCCTCTGGAGGATCTGGAGCCGGGGGGTGCCCTGTCCCACTTACTGGTGACACTGGTGTCAGCATGCCACCCTGTTCTGCCCGCTGTCCTTGAGATGTGTTGGTGTCAGGAGGGGGGAGTTCTGAAGAACTGGAGACCACAGCCGTCTCCCTTGGATGTTCCTGCCTCCACGTATATGCACCAGCAACTGTGTGGTGCTGACCAGATTGTGCCTCAGAAGCCTGTCCACTAATGTCGCCCACCGAGGTGTGAGTCTCTGTGCCGATAGAAGGTGCAGGTGATTGCTGTGGCAGGCCCTGTGTTGACTTGCAGCGCTTCCTCCTTCCTGATGGTTCCCGAAGGGCCCTGGGGGACCCCAGGGTCAGAGCAGCAGCTGGAGTGAGTTCCAGAGGCCTCTGAGGCATCTGTTGCTGCCAGTCTTGGAGACTGCCCATTGTCTGCATCATGGTGTCAGCGGCCTCAGCAATGTGCCTCAGTGACTGGTCCATGTTCTGGAGTGCCTCGGCAAGTCCTCCTACATCGGGGACAGGTTCCCCAGTGACTAGGACATAATGATGAGGCCCTCAGTCATGGTTGTCACATGCCTTGGACACCACCACTCAATACACGGATGTTGTGCTCCAGGTTTTCCACTGCAGTCTCCACCCTAGCAGTGTTGGCCTCAGTGCCATGAAATATCGGCACCACCTCCTGTACCTGCAGCCTTTGGGACTCTCCAATCAGCCTTGCAGTCGCTGGAGTGTTGCTGACACCCCCTCCTGAATGTCACGGCTGTGTCCAATCATCTGCATCAGCTCTGGGAGAACATTGTCCAATGGCTCGGCATCTGACTGGGACCCAGTTGAGTCCTGGGATCCAGCACCCTCCTTCTCATGTTGTCCGCACTGACAGCCGCTGCCACTGCCTCTCAGGCAGCATTGCTGAGCATGCTGCTGGTCCTCCGAGCCCCTCAGGGGAACAGCCTGGCCTGCCTCTCATTCACAGCTACGAGAAGCCTTATGAAGTGGCCATCCTCAAAGCGAGGAGCTGGGCTACACGCTGCCATGCTTGTGTGTTGACTGGGAGTGAGTGGTGAGGGGGCATTTAAAAGTAGCTCCTCTTTGTTAGTGGTGAGCTGCTGAGGTGCAGGTTGGGCCAATCAAATGGCGAGGGAGCCAGTAATGTTGACAATCTCACGGGGGTTAATTTTTGGCACTAGGTGACATTGAATACGACCATGATCTCGCCAATGCGGCCAAAACAGGGCTTTGAAATTTTTCCATTTAATTAGGCCTGGTATTAACCATATTGGGAAATCAGTATGCATCATAAGAGTGCACACATCAGGATTTAAAAATAAATGTAGAGTATCCAATTCTTTTTTTGTTAATTAAGGGGCAATTTAGCATGGCCAATCTACCTACCCTGCACATCTTTGGGTTTTGGGGGTGAGACCCAAGCAGACATGAGGAGAATGTGCAAACTCCACACAGTGACCCAGGGCTGGATTGAACCCAGGTCCTCGGCACCGTGAGGCAGCATTGCTAACCACTGCACCATCGCGCTGCCCGCATATTAAGAATTTTAATGATGAAACATTCAGTGATAAGTTCAGGCTGGGAAAAAAACCCGATTGGACAAAATTCGCCACAATGCAGGCTTGAGAGAACGATCCAGAGAGGTTAGCAAGAATGGGGCGATTTAAAAAATCTTCAAAGTACCACAGTCAGGCTGTGATGGCGGCTGGAACCATATACTTCAAAAAGAATCTGAGATATTTTAAACCTATCCCATGGAAGCTTTTGGCCCAGTGATAGGACTGCCATGCAGCGCAGCAGCAGGAATTACAGCTAATACTTACATGCCCACAATCCAACAAAAACTCAAGAGAGGAAGCTATAAACTTTAAACATATTAATTGCAAACACGTGTCATCACATTCGTTAGAAAGCACAGCAGCAATCCAAGCTGATCTACTCCGGATGCAGTTCTGTCCCTAAAACCACAGCGTTTAAATCTGCCGTTTTTCCTGGTAGCCCTGGACATCCAGTTGAACCAGCAAATGTCTCATACGTCCTTCTTGCTCTGGAAGAATGTTTATTTTTTAGTGCTCAGATACGTTAAAGTGTAGGCCTGTAAAACATCTGAAGAATTCATTCCTCCCTGAGCAAGGGTCAGCAGTATTTACAAATTCAGTTTAGTTTCTCATTTATGATTCATGATTTTTTTCAGGAAATCCCAAATATCAGCAGCAGTGTAGACAAAATTCCTCCCTGTCTAGCTTACTTGATGGTGTCTCTTCACTGAACTTATAATGGTAACTGTATATTAGTTCTTGGCTTTGTTTCCTGTGGCAAACATCCTCCTGGGGAAGATGTCCAAAGGATGTGGGGCAATACTCACCACAGATGGCTTCTCTCTCAGACAACTGGTGATGCCAAATCTGTCAAGTGACTATATCCCTTAAAACCTCCCTCAGATTTTCAAAGTTTTCCCTTTATTACTCACTGACTAAATAAAATGAAGGCTTGTAATTTGTGGATTTGAATAATAAGGGGGTCTACTATACTTTCATTGGAACTGTGCAGGCACGGAGGCTTCATGTTCAAAACAAACTGCATTATGTTTTGAGAATGTCATATGGGATGATTTATTTTTGAAATGAATTGAAAAATAGGCCTTTAAGTCTTATGAGTTTTGTACTCTTCAATTAGAGAAACACTAATTCTAGGACAAGCAATACAATTAGTTTCCAAGCAATACAATTAGTTTCCAAGCAATATCTGCATCAAGCACGCTGAGATGGCGCTCTGACCAGCCTCCCCACTGGATTGTGATGCCAGGGAGATTTTTCCATTTGAATGCCACCATAGAATCATAGAATTTACAGTGCAGAAGGAGGCCATTCGGCGCATCCAGTCTGCACTGGCTCTTGGAAAGAACACCCTATTTAAGTCCACACTTCCACCCAATCCCCGTAACCCTGTAACTCAGCAACCCCACCTAACCTAAGGGCAATTTAGCATGGCCAATCCACCTAACCTGCACAACTTTGGACTGTGGGAGGAAACCAGAGCACCCGGAGGAAACCCACGCAGACAAGGGGAGAACGTGCAGGCTCCGCACAGACAGTGGCCCAAGCCGAGAATCAAACCTGGGATCCTGGAGCTGTGAAGCAACTGTGCTAACCACTGTGCTACCATGCTGCCCGCCACAGCACCATTCAAAGCCATAAGAGTTTTGTTTTATTGTAAGCATGAGTAAAGGGTTGGCAGATAATTTGATTTATAAAAGAAAGCACCACTTCTAAAATGGATAATGTGTCACATGGAAACAGGTAAGAAGTCTGTTTAAATAGATACCTTTGTTTAAAACACAACTAAGTGGAAATGTAGAATAAAAAGCCTATTTTTTTTCAAATTGACATGGGGCACGATTTTTCCACAGCTTCGCGCCCAGCTCTACGTTAGGTGAATCACAGGGCAGGCGCAAATCGGATTTCACAACGGGCACAAAATCTTGCACGAGTCACTCGATTTGCGTCGCCCAGTGTGAGGGCTCATTTAAATATCCCAATGTCATATTCATCTGGAGCCCGGGAGTCAATGGCCGCGCCTCAACTGTGTGCCATTCAGTACTGGTTTCCACAACCGTGGACCAGGCATGATGGCACCTCGGGGTTTTCACAGGCCATTAGAGCCCCTGGGTGGTCGGAGACTGGGCAGGGTAGTACCCAGCACTCCCTCTGGCACCCTGGCACACCCAGCCTGCAAGTGTGCCAGGCTAGCAGTGCCAAAGTGCTCGGCTGCCTGGTTGGCACTGTCAAGGATCGGGCCCTGGGAAACCATGCCCATGAAGGGGGAGAGGGTGTGAAGGGTCCTGAAAGCAGGGTGTCCTGAAAGGGAGGGTGTAGAGACCAAGTAAGCATTTCAGAATGGTGCCCCGATGTGTGACGAGCCAGTCCTTCTGGCGAGTTCACCTCCCAGTGCCAGATACTTTCAAAGTGTGGCCTTGATGGGGAGAAACTTCCTAGGGCCCAAAGAAATGGCTAAGTGCAGTTAAATAGTGTTGTAAATCACGGCACTGTAGCCGTCGCAAAATACCCCGCCAATTGTGCCCGAAAACAGATTTGACATTTTTTCGCTGAATCGCGACCGTAGAGATTAAGCCCCAAAACAGTTTTAACAAAAGCTTTGTCAGAGATTAGTGTTTGCAATGCTAGAATGCCTGAAAGGCGTCCATTCTCCAGGTATATGGACAGCGGGTAAAGACAACAATTAGACCGGTTTCATTGGCTACTGAAGGGATTGTGCCTGCTTTAGGACCAATTAGGGAAATTGGGCTGCCCTGTACAGAGTAGATGTTGAGATTTGGTTCGTCAGATGTGTATGTAACCAAAGACCAACCACTACCAAATAGTATAAGTTTTCTTTAGGTTTGACATGGAGCCAGCAGTAGCTCGAAGGCTCCCCTGGACTCTACCGTGTGCCTGAAGACCACTACACATCTCCGCAGGACTCACCGACAGGTTCAAACCACCAGCACCGATCTTTATTAAATGGTTGAGCTGCACTCTCCTTGCCAGCTCCGCTGATCATTTCATTTTCAAATCCTCCCTCCTCTTTCCACCTTCCTTACCTGGCCACTTTCTCATCTCTCTTCCCCATCCTCCTCCTCATCATCCTCCCTACTCCTTGCTCCCATCTGCACCTACCTCCCTCATCATTCCCTCCCTTTCCCCTCCCTTCCCCATATCCCATTTTCTCTTCTGGACCACATTTCCTCTCCAATCTGTCTCTGCACTACTGCCTTTGTCCCCTTTAACTGTTTTGCCCATAGTAAACCCCACATCCTCTCGTCCTGCTTCATCTGGATACAGTAACTGATTTTGAATTCTCCATGTACGATGCAAGAGAAAATCGACTAGCATTAGAAATAAAGTCTAAATAATAAAAATAGATGAGAGTAAAAATTGACAAAGAGTATGAAAAGAAAGGAAACCAGTAACGCGTTAGATGTTAAAACAAACATATTTAAAATTATTCTCATGGCTATTTTATGAGCATAGAGTTAATATTATGTAATAAATCTACTTTTGATCTCTAGGCACTTTTATTACTGTAATGCTATAGTTTATGTCAACATTATGGTATGTGAATTGCAAACTTGTAAAAATGGTCACTCTGCTGTTTCCTGGAGCTGCCAGCTGTTTTGCATTGTCTTTGTAAAGAGTTGGCATGGTCAGGGTTGGCTCAATGGCCTGCTTCTTTGCTGTGGGCATGGATGGTTCTCTATCGAACCCCCAGTTTCAAAAAAATCGAACCCCTCTTTGTGCCTTCTGTTATTTCACTTGCAGCCCTTAAATAACTCGGACAGGGTTTTAGACTGGCTGCTGCACATCAGCATTAACAAGTCAATCCTCTTAAAATCACACAGGCACTCACTACTGGTAGTCCCTGCTGATCAGATGAATACTTTCATTCAAAGTGCAAATTTAGGTTTCTGTTGTGATGTTTCTAGGTGCCAGCAAGTCAAAAGTCCCCCAATTCAGGAAATTTTGTGTTTTAAAAAATAGTAGGCAAAGGGGATGTACTTTGCATTTCATTACTTCCTCACAGATCATTCTTTCCCTTTAGCAGCTGCCAGAGGAGGAGGCTTGACCCCATGAGCCTGAGATATGTTTGAACGTAGGGCCTGGTTCATGGTCCAGTGAACTAAAAGATGCTCCTCTTATGCTCACATGATAGAAGTCATACTGTAAAACTATACGCATATTCAAAACATGAGTGGTTTCATTTAATTTAACTGTGTATTTGGAAGTAGAACCTGACTAACTTTTATTTATATAGTGCTTTTAACCTAGCGAAATAAACTTGGCCTATCAACAAGAACAGCACTTATCATGATAGTAATGCCAGCATTGATGCTGGGCCGCCCAGGTAGCTCTGTGCCGACATCTTCATTTCAGATATGCCCGGGTGAACATTATGCAATTTCTCCAATAACAGCTGTCTACCAGGACCCGGAACGACGACACATGGACCCCACAGGAGCTCCTCGCAGCTCATCTCGTGTCCCCTAGCCAAATAAGGCTTTAACGTTTCTGAAACAGGATCAAGGACACCATTGTTCAAAATAATTATGCTTGATTTTTGACAGGATAAGGACTTTTTGTGTCCATGACAGGATTTGCCTCGTGGACATCGGTAACGTTTCCAGGACATTTAAGGTCATCATGACTTCCCCAGGCACCAGTGGGGACGTGGAACTTACGGGTAATGGGAGATGGTTCAAGGCATCGGCGTGACATATCTGGGTTCCAAGCTATATTCATGGGCTGACAGTAGCAACACCCAACGATGTATTCGGGCAGAGGCAATGAGAGGGAATTGCCTTATCCTCCTTGAATAATCCTAACAAGGGTTTGTTATCCATCACCAATGTGAAATGCCATCCATATACATATTGTTGGAATTTCCTAACACTGAAAACGACCGCCAATGCTTCTTTTTCAATTTGAGAATACGCTTTCCCTGTCTCAGAGAGGGTTTAGGATATGTTTCTGTTCCATGGAACCAGTAACCAGGACATCAGCTAAATAAATGGCAACTTTGGACAATCCCTGCAACAAATTCTCCATGGTGTATTGGAAAATGTCACATGCTAATGATGATATCCCGAATGGTAACCGAGTATACTCATACAAGCCTTCGTGTGTGTTGATGGTAGTGTACTCTCGGGATACCTCATCTAATTCCTGTTGCACATAAACATGGCTCAAGTCCAGTATGGTGAATGTAAAACCCCCAGCATGTTTAGTGTACAGGTCCTCAATCTTAGGTATGGGTACCCAGCCCAATCTGGCCGCTCGATTGACTGTTAGTTTATAATCCCTGCAAATTTGGACTGCCTTGTCTGGTTTGGGGACGGGTACAGCCCATTCTGAGCTCTGTTTCCACTTTTTCTTCCATGGAATAAGGGCCCTAGAAATCATGGTGTGGCCTCTGGGTCTGCATATATTTTGGCTTGAAACCCCTTTATATTCCCCAATTTGTCCTAGAAAACCTCAGAATACCTTTGGATCACTTTGTACAGGCTCCCCCTCATGTAGTTTGAATATTGGAGCCAGTTGCGTCCCGTTGTGCTATCGTGGTGCCCTTGATTTCTGGCACCTCTCCTGTATACGTGGCTAACTGGGCTGCAGTGTTCTTCAGCCTCAATGGTTGGACCCCATCTTGCAAGTTATCATAGAATGAATCACAGAATCCCTACATTGCAGAAGGAGGCCATTTGGCCCATCGAGTTTTCACCGATCCTTGGAAAGAGCACCCCACCTTGGCCCACGCCACGATCCTTTCCCCGTAACTCCATCAAATCCTTTGGACACTAAGGGCAATTTAGCATGGCTAATCTACCTAACCTGCACATCGTTGGACTGTGGGAGGAAATTGGACCACCCGCAGGAACCCACGCAGATACGGTGAGGAAAGTGCAAACTCCACACAGTCACCCAAGGACAGAATTGAACCCGGTTCCCTGGCGCTGTGAGGCAGCAGTGCTAACCACTGTGCCACTCATGATAAACTTGTTCCCCTAAAACGGTTGCTGAAGCCCCACTGTCTGCTTCCATCTTTAAAGGACATACGTTGACAAGCAGCACTATGGTTTTTAGAGCCACTCTGCCCATGTCAATCTGGTTCAACGTTAACACGTTCCGCTCAGGTGACTGGTGTTCCCACATTGTGTGAACAGCTGCCTGTTATTTCCCCCTTCCTGGGCTGGGCAGGCTCTGTTTGTCTCTGCATCGATGCCTCAAGCCCTCTTTTACCGCATCGGAAAAACTCGACCTCTGGGATCCTGCATCTGTCTGGGACATGGCTTCCCCCGCAATAAAAACACTTGTTTAAACTTGTCATCCGATCAAGGTGGCAGCTCCTGCCCAGTTCCCTCCATGGGTGAATCTTCCCCTGACCACACCGTAAGATCAGTTCCTGGTGCTGCCATTTGTTACAATTGGTGGACCTCACCCCCAGGCAAGTTTTGCAATTTCTGGGTGCCTTTCCATGGATAAAACTATTTCTATCGCCCTTTTTGGTACAGCTCTGGTTCTGCCAGCAACTTCTTCTGAATCGCTGCGTTATTCACCCCACACACCAGCCTGTCGTGTTACATATTTTTGAGGGATGTCCCGAAATCACAATATTGACAACTTCCCCAAGTCGGCCATAAAAACCGTAACGGATTCACTCGGGACCCTCTCCTTTGAATTGAACATATACCGCTGAAAGATGATGAAGGGCTTTGGGTGATAATGACCTCTAATTAATTCCACAAGATCATTATATGATTTGGAATCAGGGTCCTCAGGGTAGGTCAAGCTTCTTATTACACTATAGGTCTGCATGTCACAGGCCGTGAGCAAAATAATTTTTTTACCTTTTGTCCATTCTATGCGGTTTGCTCTGATAAAGTAAAACATATGCTCCACGTGTTTCACCCAATCCTTCTCATCTGCATTGAAAGGCTCAAGCTTACCAAAAAGCGGCATGATGGTGTTGATTCTGCTGTGCAATGGAAATAACTGAGAAACAAGCCTGGAAACCTTACCGTGCATGACCCGCAATTGGGTCCTTGTACCTCGTTGCCAATGTAGTAACAGGAACTCCAGGAGACCATCAGCGGATAACAGCAACAGGTAGTTTATTTCGAGGAAAAAACTATTTACAGAATGTATAGACAAAATCAGCCAGTGACTATCTCTTCTCGATGACTGGATCTGTCCTGCAGGATTTAAAGGCACCCAGCCTGCTGGAATCGTGTGCGTTTAGCCCTGATAGGCCGGGCTTTGCATGGCCTCCCACGTTTGCCGAGGCCTTTGTCGGGGAGGTCACGTGACCCCCTATGTTCGCCACAACATCCATATATGGTAGTGGCATGGTGGCACAGTGGTAGCACTACCAGGGACCCGGGTTCAGTTCCGGCCTTGCGTGGAGTTTGATAAGATTACGAGGATAGGGTGGGGTGGGTGGGGGAATTGACCTGCGTAGAGTGCTCTTTTGGAGGATCGTGCAGACTGGATGGGCCAAATGGCTTCCTTCTGTGCTGTAGGGATTCTATGATTATCTATGATTATATCATAATCTTTAATGTGGTAAAACATTCCAAGGTGCTTCCGAGAAACATTATCAACTGCCACCCAACAACAACTTGCATTCATATAGCACCCTGAGCACAATAAAAAAATCTCGGGGGCTTAGGAGGAGAGCACAAGCACATATACAAATTTAGAGGTGGGCTGCACATGATTTCCTGGTCATTATAGTTGTAAATCCTGTGAATTTTTACATATTCCCAGTATGGATTCAGTAAGGCTTGCAGCAACACGTCAAAGTTAGAATATTGCCTTAACCCTCAACAGCCAGAAGACTAATTGCCTACACTTTCCTCTCTTTCCCTTTCCCCTTTCTTGAACAGAGGCGTTACATTTGCAGTCCCTGAGCCTGCGGCAGAATTCTTGCTTCGAAAGGTTAGCAAAGTATTATTGGCTTAGCGTTATCACAACTAAATTAATATAACTCTGAGCTAGTATTATATGGATTCTGCGAAAGTTAGAGATTACATTACTCATGCCAATTAATATTAAATTATGCTAATTAACCTCCTCATATAAATTAGATTATGGAACGTGCTTATCCCCGCCACCGAAAAACCTTAATAAGCATAAGTCCTAACTATTTAAAACTTGAGGAGCATCTTGGTTATGTTGTTTGGCTGAAAGGGACAACATAAATAAATATGCTAATTAGACTCGATTTACATATCCTAACCAGCTGAATCAGAAAATTGGCTATCCCAATAATAGAGTTGTAAGCCTTAATGAAACGTGGGGTAGATTCAGTTTGCTTTAAAGAATAACCAACTAATAGGATATGCTAATTGGGTCTTATTTAAATACGCAAATCACATTTGTTATAAGACAGAGCTTTAAATGGAGCTCAAAGATTACACTGACGGGGCTTCCCCAGTGGTTTGGCATATTTACTTAGAAGGAAACCGAGCTGTGCAGACGAAGAAATGCCCCAAGGTTAGGATTCTGCTTAGGCTGATGGTTCAGTGGTTCCTGCGAGGACAATGTGCTGATGTGGGTCTCAAGTGATTACCTTGAAGAGAGGCCGTGTGAGTAAGCTAAGTGGTATTTGTCAAGGTTCATCCCGAGCAGCTCTGTGACACAGGACTCTGTGCTCTACGGACTGTTTCCAGGGACACACACCGAGACAAACATCAACTGCTGCTGGAAGGTCATCAACTCGGTGAAAGACGCTCTTTGGTCTGCCTGAAACTTGCTGATCTTCCAGTGCAAAGAATTGTCCTCGACCGAGTGTTGCAGACTGGCACATTCCAAGGTCCAGGACTACGTGCTGAGGGACGCATTCAAGCTTGGGGCAGCTGCCGCCAAGGTGCAATGGGGAAAGACCACTGTGTAAGGTTTTTCCAGCAAATGTACACCGAGGGGCGGGTAACAGTGTAAAACCCCCTCGGTTTGGGCCACCAACACTCCACTGCATAAAAGAAACATGACAATGTAAATATTTAAGAAGGAATTGTAACGTAAAGAGTGATATGTGTGTAATATTATCAAAACTGACTGGAAGAAAGTCAAGGCAATGTGTAACTCTGATGGAAATGTACAGTCAAGACAATTCAAAATGTTCTGTAATGTTTCTGATAGATTTTATGAATAAAGCATATTTTTTTGAATAAAAAAAACAACAAAACAGATGGCTGTGCTGAGTGTTGAGCTGTGTTCCAGTGGGTCCCATGTTCTGATGGCTCGGTAGGGTGCAAGCCTGGCAGATTTAACGAATGGGCGTATGGAACCTTGTGAGCATCCACCAGTTTACGGCACCTCAAATTCTGATGAGTGTATGGTGCTGCTTTGGCTAAATTGTAACCAAGCTGTTGATGCATTTAAAGTAGGATGTCACCGTAAGCCTCAAATTCCAACAATTATGTTCTGGGATGAGGTACAAGAAAAAAACCTGTGATAACTTAGAAAAGCATCTGAGTAAAGGTTGATGTAGGTATCTTAAAGGCGTGTTGCTGTGTTCAATTTTGCTTTTGGACAGTTTCTGCTCGTTTATTGGTTGAAACAAAGGATTAAGTTCAAGCTACATCAAGTGTAAATGGAGTTTCTGTAATCTTTAGTGCTAGTTTACAAAACTGGCCATATCTCCATATTCTGCTGGGTGTATGATGCTTGCTGTAGCTAAATTGTGGCCAAGCTGTTCATGCATTTAAATTAGGATGTCACCGTAATCCTCAATAATGGGCGCGGGCAGCTCCCACCGATTTCATGCATTTGTGGCCATTCAAAGAGGCTCGAAAAGATTTTAAATATTAAATAGTATTTAACTTACCAGGAAACTAATGAAACCAGTAAATGGTTTAGCATAGTTTCTTGAAATCATTTTCAGTGAGCTGTTCACAGTTAATGGACGAGACATTAACGTAAAGTGTTTCTTTATTATAATTGTAATTTTCAGCCGTATTCATAAAACTGCACCCAGATTACTACTTTTGAACACATCAATGAATGTCTTTGAAATGCAAGAAAAACATTATTATGTTTCATTCTGCTATCTAATTGCACTGATTCATGGAAGATTTTACATTTGAGATTATGGAATGTGTTTCGAGAGGACGTTGCCCCGGCTTGGTTGGACACTGGTATAGATGATGGTCGAGGCCTTGGGAAGGGGGTCATCCACTCGGCATTTTTAGCTGCATATACTTGTCCTGAGTCCTAACCTCTTGCATTCCACCATAAGGAGTGAAAACACTTCATTCACTGGGCCTGAAAAGCATGTTTTCCACAGGACAAACCAAGCACATGAATTATGAACTATTAATTTCTTTACAGATTGTAAAAGTGCACTATTCTCTTCAACTGTATTTTCCCCTGGTGTGTATGTATGTGTGTGTGTGTGTGAGTGAGACTGTGTTGTGTGAGTGATATAGCAGTACCTTTTTTTCGAAGAGATCATAAAGATGATTGATGCAGGTAGGGCAGTGGATGTTGTCTATATGGACTTCAGTAAGGCCTTTGACAAGGTCCTTCATGGCAGACTGGTACAAAAGGTGAAGTCACATGGGATCAGGGGTGAACTGGCAAGATGGATGAAGAACTGGCTAGGTTCTAGAAGGCAGAGAGTAGCAATGGAAGGGTGCTTTTCTGATTGGAGGACTGTGACTAGTGATGTTCCGCAGGGATCAGTGCTGGGACCTTTGCTGTTCATTGTATATATAAATGATTTGGAGGAAAATGTAACTGGTCTGATTAGTAAGTTTGCAAACGACACAAAGGTTGGTGGAATTGCGGATAGCGATGAAAACTGTCAGAGGATACAGCAGGATTTAGATCGTTTGGAGACTTGGGCGGAGAGATGGCAGATGGAGATTAATCCGGACAAATGTGAGGTAATGCATTTTGGAAGGTCTAATGCAGGTAGGGAATATACAGTGAATGGAAGAACCCTCAAGAGTATTGACAGTCAGAGAGATCTAGGTGTACAGGTCCACAGGTCACTGAAACGGGGCAACATAGGTGGAGAAGGTAGTCAAGAAGGCATACGGCATGCTTGCCTTCATTGACCGGGGCTTTGAGTATAAGAATTGGCAAGTTATGTTGCAGCTGTATAGTACCTTAGTTAGGCCACACTTGGAGTATAGTGTTCAATTCTGGTCGCCACACTACCAGAAGGATGGGGAGGCTTTAGAGAGGGTGCAGAAAAGATTTACCAGGATGTTGCCTGGTATGGAGGGCATTAGCTATCAGGAGTGGTTGAATAAGCTCGGTTTGTTCTCACTGGAACGACGGAGGTTGAGTGGCGACCTGATAGAGGTTTACAAAATTATGAGGGGCATAGACAGAGTGGATAGTTAGAGGCTTTTTCCCAGGGTAGAGGGGTCAATTACTAGGGGGCATAGGTTTAAGGTGCGAGGGGCAAGGTTTAGAGTAGATGTATGATGCAAGTTTTTTATACAGAAGGTAGTGGGTGCCTGGAACTCGCTACCGGAGGAGGTGGTGGAAGCAGGGATGACAGTGACATTTAAGGGGCATCTTGACAAATACATGAATAGGATGGGAATAGAGGGATATGGACCCAGGAAGTGTAGAAGATTTTAGTTTAGACGGGCAGCATGGTCGGCACAGGCTTGGAGGGCCGAATGGCCTGTTCCCGTGCTGTACTTTTCTTTGTTCTTTGTTCTTTATTCTTTGGGTGCTACTGTGAAAAATAATCCACTTTGTTTAAACTCGCAAAAGCTTATTGTTGGTTATTGAATATGACCACACACTCAAGGGTAAAGGAACACAGGTCTTCTTTTTCAACAAATGCACTGATTATGTGCAGTAAGGGAAGCAAATTGGGCTTTCATTTCTTTCTCATCCCTGTCCATAACAGTTTGGAACAAAGAACAATACAGCACAGGAACAGGCCCTTCGGTCCTCCAAGCCTGCACAGGTCATGATAGTTGGCCAAACCCTCAGCACTTCCTAGTGCCGTATCCTATCACTAATAATAGTAAATATGATTTGAAATAATTCATTTTTATGTATTATTAGCATTAATGTTTAACTTTTTTTACTGTGGTTATTGAATATAGTGCAGTCATCTATTGAGGCAATATAGTGGTACAAATGGATGAAGTCGAAAAGTGAATCAGAAAATCCATTTGATCCATTTGTGCCATTACATTAGATTACCGCACCATAAGCAATATCTGCTTATAACTAGCCCACACTGTAACTTACTGAGATTTAGCTTATTTCAAAGAACTCGGTATGAAAATATCAAAGCAGCTAATCTGATAGTTTTGTAAGGAGAACGGTCTTTTATATTTGCTTCCCACGGAGAGTCCAGTAGTAACAGCAGGACAAGCATGAATTTTTGAAAATAACAGGTTTTCCAAATGTCCTGGGAGCTGTCAATTATACATATTCTGCCACCTGTCCATCTTTTGGAAAGTTATGTAATGCAGGTGGCCTGTGACACCAAGCATAAAACCACCACTCCAAATCCACTCATAATTGGACATTACCTTCTGCTTCACGCAGTGGGTGTCTCTTTATCGGTGAGTCATGCTGTCAGCTAATGCTTTGTGCAGTACTCCAGATCTTCTCACTTTTGTTTGATATCCGTGATCGTCTCATATACGTGTTTATCATGTGCAAATATTTAGCAAACACCATAAACGTTATGACTGCTTTCCCACAGCGCATAGGTGGTTCACAACTTACAAACTGCATACCTTCTCATTTTAAGAATATTTTATTCCTTTAAATGAACACTTATTTATTGACTTAAATCTGGGTGCATTTAAATACATAAAGAACCATCATTTGGATTTTTCTCACCAATCTTTTAGATTAGCATAACCCCACTTCAGTTTGGGGAAGACAAAAGAATATCTACCGAAACGTGTGTTTTGTTACTCCCCAGTTCCCATTTACTAGAAGACACTGAAGTGTAGTGTGTGATAACTGAGTCATCGATCTTCAACCCTGAATGGAGGGAGGAGACCTTCCAGGCATATTCACTCTCTTCAAATCTGGCTGAGGTCTTACTCTCAGCTGGGGTTTATAGTGGAAAGACAGTAGAACAGCAATGGCAGGAGTTTCTGGGAGTAATTGAGGACACAGTACAGAGGTTCATCCCAAAGAAAAGAAAGGTTATCAGAGGGGGGATTAGGCAGCCATGGCTGACAAAGGAAGTTAGGGAATGCATCAAAGCAAAAGAGAAAGCCTATAATGTGGCAAGGAGTAGTGGGAAGTCAGAAGATTGGGAAGGCTACAAAAACAAACAGAAGATAACAAAGAGAGAAATAAGGAAAGAGAGGATCAATTATGAAGGTAGGCTAGCCAGTAACATTAGGAATGATAATAAAAGTTTCTTTAAATACATTAAAAACAAACGGGAGGCAAAAGTAGACATTGGGCCGCTCCAAAATGACGCTGGTAATCTAGTGATGGGAGACAAGGAAATAGCTGAGGAACTAAATAAGTACTTTGCGTCAGTCTTCACAGTAGAAGACATGAGTAATATCCCAACAATTCAGGAGAGTCAGGGGGCAGAGTTGAATATGGTAGCCATCACAAAAGAGAAAGTGCTAGAGAAATTAAGACGTCTAAAAATTGATAAATCTCCGGGCCCAGATGGGCTACATCCTAGAGTTCTAAAGGAGATAGCTGAAGAAATAGTGGAGGCGTTAGTTATGATCTTTCAAAAGTCACTGGAGTCAGGGAAAGTCCCAGAGGATTGGAAAATCGCTGTTGTAACCCCCCTGTTCAAGAAGGGAACAAGGAAAAAGATGGAAAATTATAGGCCAATTAGCCTAACCTCGGTTGTTGGCAAGATTCTAGAATCCATTGTTGAGGATGAGATTTCTAAATTCTTGGAAGTGTAGAGTCGGATTAGGACAAGTCAGCATGGATTTAGTAAGGGGAGGTCGTGCCTGCCAAACCTGTTAGAGTTCTTTGAAGAGATAACAAATAGGTTAGACCAAGGAGAGCCAATGGATGTTATCTATCTTGACTTCCAAAAGGCCTTTGATAAGGTGCCTCACGGGAGACTGCTGAGTAAAATAAGGGCCCATGGTATTCGAGGCAAGGTACTAACATGGATTGACGATTGGCTGTCAGGCAGAAGGCAGTGAGTTGCGATAAAAGGTTCTTGTTCGGAATGGCAACCGGTGATGAGTGGTGTCCCGCAGGGTTCAGTGTTGGGGCCACAGCTGTTCTCTTTATATATTAACGATCTAGATGACGGGACTGGGGGCATTCTGGCTAAGTTTGCCGATGATACAAAGATAGGTGGAGGGGCAGGTAGTATGAAGGAGGTGGGGAGGCTGCAGAAAGATTTAGACAGTTTAGGAGAGTAGTCCAAGAAATGGCTGATGCAATTCAACATGGGCAAGTGCGAGGTCTTGCATTTTGGAAAAAAGAATAGAGGCATGGACTATTTTCTAAACGGTGACAAAATTCATAATGCTGAAGTGCAAAGGGACTTGGGAGTACTAGTCCAGGATTCTCTAAAGGTAAACTTGCAGGTTGAGTCCGTAATTAAGAAAGCAAATGCAATGTTGTAATTTATCTCAAGAGGCTTGGAATATAAAAGCAGGGATGTACTTCTGAAGCTTTATAAATCATTAGTTAGGCCCCATTTAGAATACTGTGAGCAATTTTGGGCCCCACACCTCAGGAAGGACATACTGTCACTGGAGCAGGTCCCGCGGAGATTCACACGGATGATCCCAGGAATGGTAGGCCTAACATACGATGAACGTCTGAGGAGCCTGGGATTATATTCATTGGAGTTTAGGAGGTTGAGGGGAGATCTAATAGAAACTTACAAGATAATGAATGGCTTAGATAGGGTGGACGTAGGGAAGTTGTTTCCATTAGCAGGGGAGACTAGGACCCGGGGGCACAGCCTTAGAATAAAAGGGAGTCACTTTAGAACAGAGATGAGGAGAAATTTCTTCAGCCAGAGACTGGTGGGTCTGTGGAATTCATTGCCACAGAGGGCGGTGGAGGCCGGGACGTTGAGTGTCTTTGAGACAGAAGTTGATAAATTCTTGATTTCTCGAGGAATTAAGGGCTATGGAGAGAGAGCGGGTAAATGGAGTTGAAATCAGCCATGATTGAATGGTGGAGTGGACCCGATGGGCCGAATGGCCTTACTTCTGCTCCTATGTCTTATGGTCTTATGGTCTTATGGAAACTCAATGCTGTGTTGAGGGTACTTTTCCTATTTAAAGACCATGTGCTACCCCTTAATGCTGTAGCAGCATCAGGAAGCTCCGCTTTGCACTGGCAAACTATCTCTTGGTGACAGAAATCCTGTAGGGTACCTGACATACATCGGAAATGATCCTTGACACAGGGAAATAGATCTGATTTCAGAGGGTGGAAGAAGTGGAGAATGATTTCACAAGTATGACCTGTGTGCACTTGCTGTTAATGTCACACTTATTTCCTGTAACAGTTCCCCCAGTATACTTTGTTTTTGTTACCTTTTACCCGTCAGCATACACTGTGGCTTGCAGGGCAGAATTTAATGGCTCAGCCCAGTGGTGAGTTTTTGAGGTGGGAGAATTAATTGAGTGAGAAGGCGGCGGGTGGGACTCCCACTGTCTTCCTGCTATCTTCTTGCATCCATGTGGTTAAGTCCAGGGCAAGAAGACTCAAGGAAGGCCTTCCCATTGAGATCTTAATTGAGGCCCCCAAGCGGACAATTAATGCCCATTAAAAGGTCTGATCCCACCATCGCTGATATTTCACTAGCGGCATATGGTAGAGTGGCCAAGCGAGAAACCCAGAAAGCAAACATTGTTGGGTTTGCTTGCAGGCTCACAGAGCCATCCCTCGTTCAAAGGCACTCAGTGCCTGATTGGAGGTCTTGGCTTTGGGAAGGGGAGGGTGGAGGGGGGGAGCTTCTCTGTAACCCTTTTTCTCTTTCCCATGGCGCCCTTTGCAACCCCTGTCCCGCCCTTACTTCAATTTGGCATTGGGTCCCTTGTTGATCTTTGGCCTCTGATTGTTGCATTACTGGCAGCCACCAATGGTAGTGCTGCCTGCAATGTAGATCTGCCGGCCTTTGATATACCAACAGCTTTTGGGGGACAGGATATGTACCCATGTTGTTTTTTTTATCCCGGGGTTGGTCCGACACCGGTCAGTTATGGCGGGCCATCTCGGAGGCGATGTGGGGCTCTCCAGCTTGTGGGTGAGACCCTTATCAATTTGGATTAATTTCCATCCATTGTGTGCACCCCTGTGGGAGATTAAATAAACCCTGCTTTTGTTTACTGCTATAATTTCTAAAACAAAAGCAGAACTTACTAAAATAAAAGCAAAATATGGCGGATGCTGGAAATCAGAACTTACTGTCAAACGCTGTCCAGAATGAAGTCCATGCTATATTCTTGTTAGTCGAAACGAACTGATGAAAATGGAGTACAAATGGGACTCCACTTCTTCTTAAATAGTTACACGTAGGAACATGCACCATCTACAGCAGTCTGATTTTAATTTTTAACTGATCGATTGACTATAAATGCAAGAATATTACAAAAATGCGCTTGCTACAATCAAACTCACTTGACTGAAAAACAGACATCAGTTACAATTAAAGTTCGAGTGGCTAGAGTTGTGCTAACTTTCAAAATAAAAAGGATGTTTTATGTTAGCATTCAAACAGAATGCCATAAAAAACATAAAATTGCCACTTGACCTTTAAAATGTGCTTTTTGCAGTGCACAATGATCACAGTGATGTTAGCCCATTGTCTTTGTGTGTTTAGAGTGGAAGACAGAAAGACAAGCTAACCACATACATCACATACCAGGTAGTCAGCACACAAAAATGCTCACTGTCCACATGTAGGAAAGTAAAATGCACTCTGAGAATAGACATTTTTGTGGTCAGCATGAAGCACCTTTATTTTGGTGTGCCATTGTTAGTTGCTTGTTCTGTGGCAATAATTGAATGTCACTGTTGGTGCCAGTGCTACGTTTAAAAGATTGCACCAACTATTTTCAGTTCTATGAATTGAGTGCTATGAATTCAATACAATAAACTAAAATATAAATACAATGAATTCAATGTTCATTCCTGATTTCCAAAAGGTGAATTAAATTGATAAATATCTGTTCAGAGACTGAACCACAAAGGGGTAATTACTATTCAACTGCTTAATATCACCGTGATTTAAATTGTTGGTGATGTGGCAGAGGAAATGATTGCTTCACTTGTACTCTTCTGACCAAAACAATTTCACATGATTGACGTAATGAACCCTGATGTTAAAACTGTAAGGGTTAATGACCTTCACTTGAACCCATATCCAATAAAGCATTTCTTTGACAGAAAGAATTGTGTGTGTGTGTGTGTGTTTCACCCGCGTGGAAACTCTATTGAGAGCGTTGATGACTGAAGTGGCCAATAACCTGAACTACTGCTTTAGAATCAAGTAATGAAATAAGTACAAGTGCCACCAATAGGAAAACCATTTCGGAAAGAACAATCTTCATATGCACCCCACTAATTATATGCTATAAATACAATATTGACCTTGAGGGCTGAGAACCACTTCCCTTTGTATCATTGCAAGCATGTCTGCTCTACCAGCTGGCCCTCCCGTCCATGATGACCTTGGCCTTAAAACACCAAAGTAATGGTCAGCAATTTGTATAATCCAGTTCTTCAGAGTTCAAAGATATTAAAAGGGATTGATAGAAAGTGAATGATGCCATTTGTGGTGCTCATGAATCTTTGAGCGTGACCCCACATGGTCTCTAATTGCTAAAGGAATCTCCTGCAACTAGTTTTCCTGTTTACGTCGCATGAACAATGTTTTAAAATATGACAAAGATGTTTTCCGTTTTCTCTGAAATCATGAGGCATGCTTCAAAAATCAAAATATGTGCCCCACCCCCTTCTTTCCATTTCTCTGTCTCCTTGCCTGAAAGCAAATTTAAATAGTTGCTTTTTAAATTCAAGGAATCTTCGCAAAAAGGCATATATTTAAAGAAATTGTGGCATGGTTGTATTTCAATTAAATGCCTCCCCCTTAAGTATTTGGTGGGTAACCAACCAAGTAATCATCGCATATGTGTATCGAAGTTGATGTTAATGGTGTTTCCACTGATTTTGTACCCAAGTTATGGCGACTGATCAGGAAAAGCTCTGAGGACGTTCCCAGGAATTATTTTTGTGGGCAAAACTAGCTTATCATTTTCCCTGAAAAAGATCAATCTCAAACCAGGCAAAAGTGTTTGGCTGATGTGATGACCCATATGCTGGAAACAGCCTTATTTTGGTTCATGTGATGTCTCCTTAAGACTAAAGTGGGCAGAGGGATATTCTGAAATGTTTCACAAAAATGCCCATGTGACCCAAGGTTGCCATGGGGGTAACCGGCTAAGAAGCAAATGGTAAACAAAAAGCTAATTGCAATGGGATTGGGTAGCCTGTATTTTCTGCTTGACAGTTCAAAACCCATTGGGAATTTGTACAAAGAAGAACCAAGCAAGGTTCTCTCCGAATGGAACGGTTTCATGTTTGGCAGTCTTGGAATAAATCCTGGTGTTGGAGCCGGTTTCTGAAAATAAAGTACAGTCTGTGGCTGGGATTTTCCAGTCCTAAAAGCAACAGACGGGGGAAACAATGTGGTGGGTGTTGAAAAATTGTTTTTCTGTTGGCATGAGATTATGATGGGAACATGCGTTCCTGCCCGTCATGGTGGGTTGCCATTCCTGCAATAGGTCAGCATAAAGCCATTTTGCATCCCGTTAACGGGATGCAGATGAAGGCCAGATCGGAATTGCCCACACGCTCTCCTTCCGATTATCCACGCTGCCAGTGAGATATCACACCAGGCTAGAACATATCCAGATCAATGTGGTATGGCCATGTCAGTACTCACCTGGAAGGTGGCCTGGGGCTGCTTGCAGAGATAGAAAGGTGGAAGTCTCCAGCTACTGTGGATTCCGGAACACCACGTGCAACAGTAGGTGGATAAAGCAATAACCACATGGATCTTCCAGCTGCAGGTGGATAGCTGTGTGAGGTACTGTTGGGTCTGCACTGGAGAGGGATTAGGTGGAGAGGAGAGAAATGAAGTTGGAACTGGTATAGAGGCCTAGAAGGGGGCATGCGACAGTGGAGATGGTCGGGAAATGAGAGATGCGGGGGCCATGGTATGTGGTTGGGGGGGGGGGGGGGGATTCTGCAGGTGCGAATGAATATGGAGGGATGTACAGATGAGATTGGGCAGGGGTGTCTGAACGTCTGAACAGCCATGAGGGATTGTGCAGGTATGGATGGATATGAGGGTGGTAGAAGAGACAGGGGTTCAGAGGGAGGGATCCGTGGTGTCAACTGATGAATACTGGGGGCTATGCTGAGAGAATTATTGATAGGGATGGAGGGTGAGTGCTAAAGGGGACAATGGGAGCCTGTAGGTGAGTGAGGATCCAGTGATGATGGGTAAAGGGATGGTTAGGGCTGCTGGAGGGGTCCAGATTTTGGTGTTAGGCAGGACGAGGGGGAGCATGCATATTTACATGGGGGTGGGCTCCTCAGGATGATAGAGAATGTGGACATTCACCTGCATGGACTAGAGGGTGGATGGAATCCTCCACCTCACATGCTACTCTGTTGAGGGCCTCAGCCTGATGTTATCCTGCCTCTCACAGCAGTCCCTGCATCCTGGGCAGGATTAATCCCAGGACTAATCATCATCTGACTTGGGCACAGATGCCTCTTCTCCAGCAGTCCGCTGACTCTGCCTCCTCCTGCTGCTGCCATAATGTGAGACCAGACCAAAATTCCATCGAGCACCCTTGAAAGTGTTTGTCTTTGCACTGGTGGAGGTTGCAGGTAACTGCCGTGATGCCTCTATAGGTGCAATTTTGTCATCCCCCACTTAATGTCTTTGGTCCTCTGTGGGCTGGAGGACCTGCTGGGCAGAGCTTCCTCTTCCTGTGGCACCTGTAAGTGTGAGTGGTATAACTGGATGAGCTGCCTCCAACATGGAGGAATGCACAGCCCTTTGGTTTCTATGTGACTGTATTATGCATGGATCATTACTGGATGGAGGCCGCATGCCAACCTTTCCATCTGCACAGGCTCAGTCCAGTTCCTCCCCAGCCTGTTGGAATGCCTGGTCCTTGAACCCAGTGAGGTTCTTGAGGTTTAGCTGCCCCCCTCCTGTCTTCTCTCTCTACCTCTCTCCTGTTGTGCCATAACTTTACCTGCACAAAGATAGAAGATGTGGTTGAGTGCAATTGGGTTTCATATATCTTTCTCATGGTTCCAATTTTATTAATAACTCACTGAGTTGTGTGCCATGTGATAGTCCATGTGATAGTCCATGCTCTGTCCAGAAGGGTTCTAGGGCAACACCCTCCAGAGCAGTGAGCCCATGCAGATTTAAATATAAGGCTCACAGAGGCAAATCATTGCAGTACTTGCTGGTGCCCTCAATACCTGATCCCCTTATCATCCCTCTCCCCTCACATCCCTGCTAGCAACTGAATTATCTGCTTGGAATGGTCAGGCATCCAACCTGGCTTCTCCAACTGAACTGCAGAGGCATCACCTTATCACATTGGATAGCTATTTTATGCATAGGTTGCACGGATGGTGCCCTTACCACTGAGGTCCATGTTCCCACTACCATTCAGTGAGGTGAGTGTGCGCAGTTGATGCTTCACTTACCTTGGTGAAGGGGATGAGGTCATTCATCGTTTCCCAGCAATACAAGGCAGTTTCTCCAGTTAAAGCCATGAGCACTGACCACCCTGGCAACTTACTCCCATGCACTGTTTGGCTTTCTCCTTCTGTCCTTGGATGAGAAGATACTTCTTCTGTCCTCCATTGCATTGAGAAGCACTTGAGGGAAACGTCACTGAATCTGGGGGAGGGAACCCCCGGGGATCGCCGGACCATCTCTACTTTTAACGGTGGATTTACAACAAAGACATTGCTGCCCTGGCACCTTTTAAATATGGCATCCGGATATGATGGTGGGTTGTGTCATCCAGTCCGTCCCGCCACACAATATTTCAAGAAACACCCGACTCCACAATTAATTAGGCCAGCATTGCGCAATTCAGCACTAATTCCCATTGGCCTGGGCGCAAAACATTCCCAATTCTCACCCCCTCCATGGTACGTGGGCATAGAATGGAAAATTCCTTCCATTGTTCATGTGTGTGATGTACAGTTGGAAAAAGTAGAGATTTGAAGACAGGAAGGACAATGGATTGTGGATTAGGAAAGACACATTACTGTTGTTTCAGTGTTGCCAGAGCTTATCAGACACTCTAAAGGGGTCAGACAAGGGTGTTTCTGGGATTCTTTGGTGACCTGAGTGAGAAATGGTTCGTAGACTTGGACCTTGTCAGTGGTAGTTGGTCCGGAACAGATTACTGATGAATGCAACAAAGGGGTCAAGATGATTGAGTGGGAAGTGACAGATCATACATGACGGAGGCCAAGTTGGAAAGACTGTGTAATAGCACGTGGGCCCACATTTGTGTGGGAAGTAGTGCGAGTGCTTGTAACTATGTAAGGCGTACCTTTGCTCTATCGATATTTACAGAGAAATTTACCTTTTAATTTGAAATATCCTTCAGCTATTAATTAATGCTTGAATTATGCTGATAATGAGGATTCCTTTCTTTTCAAAGAGTTATTTGTCTCTCCGGGGAAATTCCTCAGAACTGCTGTCGGGCTGCCACGGTTACGTCACCTGTTGTGTGATGGAAACCTTGTTTATGCCTGTAAACAAGAATTCTTCAACCCTTTTGATGAAATTCTGAGGGATTTCACAGCCTTCATTTTTGTCACATAGTCATCCTCTGGAACCACAGCTAAGTGATCATTTGTCACGTGCAAACCCTGACACTGAACTGACAGGCCAACCAACCACAACAGGAATCAGGAGATGATGTTCTTGCTATCAAATTATCAGACAGAAAGGTTACTGGATAATAATCGGGAATGCAAATTCCGTTCTCTTTTCCTCCCTGTGAATTGGGTTTCTGAAGCCAACACAACAAATATGACACCAAGCATGATTAATGCAGAGAAACATTCCAAGACAGTTCAGAAGCAAGAGGAAAAACAAAATGGGTGCCAAATCAAATAAAGGCATACGGAGACGTTTGTCAGAGACTCCGGGTTTGAGGAGAGAAAGGCTGAGCAATGAGGGAATTTTAGAATGTAGTGGACGAGGTGGATTAAGGTAAGACCATCAACAGTGGGACGAAGGGAGGTCGGAGTCAAAGCACTGGAGTTTTTGTGGGGATTGGAACCTTGGAGAAACCCCTCGAGATCAAAAGTGATGTGAATGTGAAGCTATTTAAACATAGGCATGAGAAAGTCATATTTGAGTTTTGGGAAGGACTGGGAGCCCATGTAGATCAGAGCGAACAGGGCTTTGAGTGACCAGGGCTTTGTGCAGAATACAGGCGGCAGAATTATGGACGGACAGCACTTTTGTAACCACTGAGCGGGGTTTTCCAGTCCTACTGAAACTGACCCTCCGCTATGGGATCCCCGGGTGGATGGCCAAGGAATTGTCAGCTTCGGAGAATACAAAAGCACGAATTAGGCTGTCAGCAGTAAATAGGCTGAAATAGGGGTGAAGAAGATCGAGGAACCTGGGCAGGAAGGTTTTGGGGCACGTCAGGGATGTGTGTGCGGGGTGGGTTTACGGCTACAAGCTGGTTGAACTAACAAGGGTTTGAGCTTGGTGGGTGGAAGGGGGGTGTCACCCCTTTGTGGTGTTTGTTGTGTTGCTAAATTCAGGTTGGTTGGCATAGTGTTTACTAAGACCACAAAATAGCTTTAACTTGAACAAAGCTATTAATTTCTTAACACTACTTAAGTGGTTTCGACACTTACTCCTATATAATAAAATGTATGGGACTGGTTTAGCATAGTGGGCTAAACAGCTGGCTTGTAATGCAGAACAAGGCCAGCAGCGCGGGTTCAATTCCCGTACCGGCCTCCCGAAACAGGCGCCGGAATGTGGCAACTAGGGGCTTTTCACAGTAACTTCATTGAAGCCTACTTGTAACAGTAAGTGATTATTATTATTATGTTAGTTGATAATTAACATATAATTACACTCATCTACTACTAATCTCTACACTATTATAAACTCTGATTTGCTCTCACTCACACTATCTTTCCTTCAGTCTGTACTCTAGCTATCTCCTTCACTTCCCTCCCCACAAGGCTTCACATCAATGTCTTATATACTTCTAACTCTAGCTCCCTCTAGTGGCTGATCTAGGCATTTCATTAACCCTTCCAGTTCTTACATTTATGATAATCATGATGTGGAGATGCCGTGGTTGGATTGGGGTTGGCACAGGAAGAGGTCTTACAACACCAGGTAAAAATCCAACAGGTTTGTTTCGAATCACTAGCTTTCGGAGCGCAGCTCCTTCACCTGATGAAGAAGCTGCGCTCCGAAAGCTAGTGATTTGAAACAAACCTGTTGGACTTTAACCTGGTGTTGTAAGACTATTTATGATAATGTCACACCCTTCCCGCCTGATCGGCAAAGAGCAGACCCCAAAGATCAAATCCCCTTCCCTCCCGGCCTTTGAAAAACGTAGTTTTTAAAAATTGGGCTGCCTGCTCCCACCCAACTGCCCATGCCATAAGTTTTATGTCGTGGGCAGTGTAATATCAGGGTCACTTGACTCAGTAATAAGTAAGTAACCCTTGATTACTTAATTTATTATGGTGGGTGGGTTGCCGATTTCACCGCCCACCCCTCGTCTTATGCAGGTAAGCTCGAGGTCAGGCGGGAAGCTGGTGATACGACAGCCACCCTACGTTTCGTGCCCCCCACCCAAAACATACTTGGTGGGGAGCATGTAAAATACAGCCTTCAGTCCATTTAGCTGGTGGAATTTATGTTTTAGCCAATGGCGGACAAGCAATGGAACAGGACATAAGTGCTATAGGGATTGAAAGTGTCATGATATTCAAACACACACATCATGATGGACACACTAACAGGCAAATCAGAGTACACAACACCACAACCAATCACAGACAAGAACACCAACCACATAAAAAGCACGAGCACGACACCTGGAGGTCAGTAGGTCTGGGGAGAAGGGAACAAGAAAGAGCTGTTGAAACACCACAAGCAGGGAGCCCCCCACGTGCAGAGTGCAAAGACCAAGTTGTAAATAGTGAGTTTAAATAAAGAAGCGTTGTACCATATGCAACTGTGTTGGCTCTTCTGTGTGTTAGAACACCCAACACCACATGGTACAGGAGTGGATCGATACCTGCCTACCAACCTGCCATTCTGGACATGGACCACACCGGCAAACCGCAGCCGATGCAAGTCACGGGGAACCTAGGCACCAACTGGAAGCTCTACAGGCAGCGATTTGACCTGTACATCCGTGCCACCGAAAAACAGAATGTCTCGGATGATTCGAAGATTGCAATGCTCCTCTTCTACGCAGGCCCCCACCCAAACGATGTCTTTAATTCACTGGTGTTCGAGGAAGGCGAAAACCAGGCCAAATATGACACGGTCATCCTCAAAATGGACCAGCACTTTCAAACTGAAGTAAACGAAACTTTCGAAAGATACATCTTTCAGCAACGCCTGCAAGGTAAGGAGGAGCTTTTTCAACCCTTTTTGACGCACCTCCGGATTCTGGCGCAGTCCTGCGGTTACGGCACCACCACAGAGTCCATGATCAGGGACCAGATTGTTTTTGGCGTTGCCTCTAGTGGCCTACGCCAGCAGCTTCTTAAAATAAAGAGCCTCACCTTAGCGTCTGCTGTGGAGGCCTGTGTCCTCCATGAAAATGCTGCCTGCCGTTTTGCCCGATTTCAGGCGTCCGAGTTGGCACGGAGGGGGTCCCCAGCCGTCGAATCGGCAAGCCAGGCCGCCCACGACGTTGAACGCATCCAGGCCGTCGATTTCTTCCCGCCCCACGGCCCGGACGACAGCGGCCGCTTCCCGCGCTTTTCGCGGTCTCCCGCGCAGGTGCGCGCCAAGAATAACGGCCACAACGAGGGACGCACTGCGCAGGCGCGCCCACCGCAAGATCGCACTGCGCATGCGCAGTGGCGCAACGAACGTCGTGACGTCATGACGTGCAGCAAGTGTGGAGGTCTACACTTAAAAGGGCAATGTCCTGCAAAATACCGACAGTGCAACAGATGTGCCATGATAGGCCACTACGCAGCCCGCTGTCGTGCGGCTCAACCCATGGATCCGGCGCATCCTCGACAACCTCGCACACGAGTCAGGACCGTCCAGCCCACGCATCACGACTTCCAGTTAAGTGATGCAGATGACCAGGATGACTTCCGAGTTGCCGTCATTGATGTCAACAAGGTCAATGCCATCAATCCAGACGATGAGTGGTGTGCCACCCTGACGGTCAACCGATCGCGCGTCGCCTTCCGTCTGGACACCGGCGCATCCGCCAACCTGATTGCTTACTCTGCAGTCCAGGCCATGAAGGTCAAACCACCCATCACACCATCCCGGCTTAAGATGGTTGACTATAACGGGAACGTTATCCCGTCCGTAGGATCTTGCCAGCTACAGGTGACTCACAAGAGGTACACGGCCACACTCCCCTTCGAAGTTGTGGGCTCATCAAAGGACTCGTTACTGGGCGCACAAGCGTGTAAGGTCCTTCACCTGGTACAGCGCATCATGTCTCTCTCTCCAGATGAGATATCCGACTTCCCGGATGCTGAGTTCCACGCGAATCTCCATTCCCTCCTCGCTCACAACCAGGAGGTTTTTGAAGGCATGGGGACATTGCCACACACGTACAAGATTCGACTCAGACCGGACGCCATCCCTGTCGTTCACGCACCTCGCAGGGTTCCTGCGCCTCTCAAAGACCGCCTCAAGGCACAACTGCAGATTCTTCAGGACCAAGGGGTCCTATCCAAGGTCACGGAGCCCACGCCATGGGTCAGCTCCATGGTCTGTGTAAAGAAGCCCTCTGGCGAGCTCCGTATATGTATAGATCCAAAAGATCTGAACAACAACATCATGCGGGAACACTATCCCATCCCGAAACGAGAAGACCTCACCAGCGAGATGGCGCGAGCCAACATATTCACTAAATTGGATGCGTCCAAAGGATTCTGGCAGATCAAACTGGACCCGGCCAGCCGAAGACTATGCACATTCAACACCCCTTTTGGCAGATTCTGCTACAACCGGATGCCATTCGGCATCATTTCGGCATCTGAAGTATTCCACCGCATTATGGAGCAGATGATGGAAGGCATCGAAGGGGTACGTGTATATGTGGACGATATCATCATTTGGTCCACCACTCCGCAGGAACACATGCATCGTCTTCGACGTGTCTTCACCCGCATACGGCAAAATGGCCTGCGTCTCAACCGTGCGAAGTGTGCTTTCGGCCAGACGGAGCTGAAATTCCTCGGGGACCACATCTCAAGGTCCGGGGTCCGTCCCGATGCAGACAAGGTTAGCGCCATCACAGCCATGCCACGACCGGCTGACAAGAAGGCTGTCTTAAGATTCCTGGGCATGGTCAACTTCCTTGGGAAGTTCATTCCCAACCTGGCTTCTCATACAACAAACATGCGCCATCTCGTAAAAAAATCGACGGAATTCAACTGGCACCAGTCGCATCAGCGGGAATGGGAGGAGCTCAAGCACAAACTGGTCACGGCACCAGTGCTGGCCTTCTTTGACACGACTCGCCCTACAAAGATCTCAACAGACGCCAGCCAATCTGGTATTGGAGCGGTACTCCTGCAAAAAGACAGCACGTCATCATGGGCCCCGGTTGCGTATGCCTCACGAGCCATGACCCCTACCGAACAGCGCTACGCGCAAATCGAAAAAGAATGCCTGGGCTTGTTAACTGGACTGGACAAGTTCCACGACTATGTGTATGGCCTGCCACGATTCACGGTCGAAACTGACCACCGCCCCCTGGTCAACATCATTAACAAAGACCTGAACGACATGACTCCTCGCCTCCAGCGCATCTTACTTAAACTCAGGAGGTACGATTTTGAACTGATCTACACTCCGGGGAAGGAACTCATAGTGGCGGACACTCTTTCCCGAGCAGTGAGCACACCACCAGATGCGGAGGGGTTCGTGCGTCAAATTGAGGCACACGTGACTCTGACAGCAGCAAATATGCCAGCTGATGATCCTTGTCTGGCCCACATACGCGCAGAGACGGCGACTGACCCTCTGCTGCAGCGAGTGATGCGCCACATGACGGAAGGGTGGCTAAAAGGGCAGTGCCCCCAGTTTTATAATGTGCGAGATGATCTCACCAATATAGACGGGGTCCTTATGAAATCGCATAGGATCGTTATTCCGCACAGCGTGCGCCAGATGATTCTTCGTCAACTACACGAAGGCCACTTGGGCGTCGAAAAATGCAGACGAAGGGCCCGGGAGGCGGTATATTGGCCGGGTATTAATGAAGACATAGCCAACATGGTGCTCAACTGCACAACCTGTCAGAGGTTTCAGCCAGCGCAACCTCCGGAAACACTTCTACCACACGAGATGGTGACGTCCCCCTGGGCGAAGGTGGGTGTTGACCTATTTCACGCGCTCGGCAGAGATTACATTGTTATTATAGACTACTTCTCAAACTACCCGGAAGTCATGCCTCTCCATGATCTGACGTCGTCCGCAGTCATTGGGGCCTGCAAGGAAACGTTTGCTCGCCACGGCATTCCAAGGACTGTCATGTCAGACAATGGACCTTGTTTTGCCAGCCGTGAATGGTCGTCCTTTGCCGCAGCATATGGTTTCACTCATGTGACATCCAGCCCTCTGCATCCACAATCGAACGGGAAGGCTGAAAAGGGTGTCCACATCGCAAAGCGGCTCCTGTGCAAGGCGGCTGATGACGGATCGGACTTTAACCTTGCCTTGCTGGCCTATCGATCGGCCCCGTTATCCACGGGCCTCTCGCCAGCGCAGCTACTAATGGGTCGCTCCCTCAGGACGACGGTACCTTCCGTCCTGGCACCGACAACAGACCATGAGGCGGTTCTTCGGAACATGCAACTGCAGCGTGATCGCCAGAAAGGTCGGTACGACACACGAGCGACGGACCTGCCCCCCCTGTCCTCCGGAGACAAAGTACGCGTCCATCAACCGTATGGTGGCTGGTCAGCACCGGCCGAAGTCCTCCGACAAGTGGCTCCCCGCTCGTTCCTGGTTCGCATGCCGGATGGTTCCGTGCGTCGCCGCAATCGGCGCGCCCTTCGCCGACTTCCACGCTCACAGCCACACAACACGCCAGATCCTCAACAGGCTTCCGAGGATGACTTTGTGGAGCTGCCGCACATCACGCCCTTTCCATCGCCACCCATGGCCATGCCTGCACAGCAGCCGGTGGTTCTTGATCCACCCTTAAGGCGGTCAACCCGAATTCGTCGCAAACCCATTAGAATGGACTTATAATACAGTTCATATGTTTAATAAGTTGGACAATTTTACATGATAACCTGTTGTTGTTTATCGTTCCAGATGTCGTCTGACTGGACAACTGTTCAAATTTTTTTTTCTTCTTCTCTCGTTCGCATTTCTGTTATGTTATGGTACAACTGGATTCATGTGACGCACTCGACATCGCCCCATGTACATAGTTCCGTCATAGACACATGCTGCACACGACACACACACACTCTTAGATGCACTCACGTCACGATCATATTTATTACCACGTAGGCACATATCTTTGTAAAAAGGGGGGATGTCATGATATTCAAACACACACATCATGATGGACACACTAACAGGCAAATCAGAGTACACAACACCACAACCAATCACAGACAAGAACACCAACCACATAAAAAGCACGAGCACGACACCTGGAGGTCAGTAGGTCTGGGGAGAAGGGAACAAGAAAGAGCTGTTGAAACACCACAAGCAGGGAGCCCCCCACGTGCAGAGTGCAAAGACCAAGTTGTAAATAGTGAGTTTAAATAAAGAAGCGTTGTACCATATGCAACTGTGTTGGCTCTTCTGTGTGTTAGAACACCCAACACCACAGAAAGAGGTTCCCAAAGGGTAATATTAATAAGTAAGAGCAACCGGCCATGGATGGAAAGACGGCCAATAGAAATGTCCTTCTTGCAATGAAACAGTTCGAGTGGAATGAACCAAGGGAGGCAGCATTGAGTGAACTATAGAAGGGAAGTGTTACAGAATGATGCCCTGGCCAACTGTGCCAAAGGCTACAAAAAATGTTAAGGAGAGATAATGCATCATAGTCAGTGGGTTTTTGGTTAGGGCTGTTTCAGTGCTGGGTGAGATTCAATTTCAGAAATTCAAACTAAATGTTGTGGAAAAGATGGGAAGGATCTGAAAGGTAACATGTTCCTATTGTGGGAAAGGAAAGGAAGGTTGGAGATGGGGTGGTAATTAGCCAGGAGAGGGGGAACTGAGGGTGCTTTTGAAATCACGGAGGGTGAGAGGTCACTTAGCTTGGAGGCTGCGTGAGTCGAGGCCATCTTGGAGAAAAACTGAAGCTGGGGTGACAGCAGACAACAATGATTTTGAGCGTAGATGAAAGAAGGGGGAACTTTATTGGGTGCTCAAAAGCCGTGAAGACGTGACTGGATGACAAAGGTTTACTGTGGCAGCTTGTATTTACCCAGCTTGCACATCTCTGCCTATGCAAAATGGCTATCCCCAAAAGCCTTCTACATTACAACAGTGACTACACTTCAAAACAGGACTTCATTGGCTGTAAAGCACTTTGATCATTCTGAGGTTGGGAAAGACACTGTATAATATCTTTCATTTTCTTTCTGACTGGAGAAATATTCCATAAAAGGTCCGAAATCATAAATTTTTAGAGGCACTTTCAAAATATGACATAAGTCACGCCATCAGCAACCCCAGAGACATGCAGAAAAGATTAAAAGCTTCCTCCTGTGTCCCTCCTTTTGTAGGTTTATATTGCTTGGATGTGGCTTATGATACAGTACGAATCTGATGTTGGTTTGAGAGGAGGGATTCAGTTGCATATCAGATTCATTCCTCCAATTTGTGGATCTGCCCCTTTATTTTATTGTTTTTCTTTCACAGGGGAATATGCAAATAGTGTTCTGGCAGGTTTGGATTCCAGCCAATCCTGTCACGCACATGTTGTTCCAAACTAAAACCAGGCTCACTCCAGTGAGACCTTGGTCTCTTTCTTTAATCAGTCCTGCTTCTGTTAGATCTGTATTCGAATCATTTCTTTTGTAACCTTGTTTATTTATAGGGCTTCTATTTGATGCACGTTGTGGATTAAAAGGTGCTTTGTGCAACATGTACAGCAATGGTTGCGAAAAATAAATTACATGTTCGTGTTATTGCAAAAGCAGCAGGAAGGTTAAAGTTCAGTTGTTTCTGGACAAATAAAAGAAGCGGTGTCTCGTTAAAATATTGCAATGTTCATGGTCTCAGCACTTGGAAGTATAAAATTTTGATAGATGATTTCATGGAATCTCCAGCTGAGCCCGATCATCTGTCTCCACTTAATTATTTGGGTTCATAAATCAAATTTATGATTTAGAAAATGCTTGTCTTGGTCGTGGAGGGTTAAACAGCTGATGGAGCACTTATTCATTTTGTACAGCAGAAAATGCGAGGCATTTTCAGTGCACAAGCTGTTAAATGTCTAGTTTATTTTCACTTTGTTCAGTCGGGTCCCCTGTTTCTCCTTTTTAGTCTCTGGTGCCAGTGAAATACTTGTACCTGAAGCAGCTGGAGTTTCTCATTCATGAAGTATCTATTTCCATGCCATTCCAAACTGCTCTTGGTCAGTCTTTCATATGTTTATCCTGGGTTGCCAACTTTGGTTGGGTGTATTCCTGGAAGTTATATTTTCTTGCTTCCAAGAGATTGGATGTGGGAGGCTGTATTGTCGTGGTATTGTCGCTGGACTAGTAATCCAGGGGATTATAATTTTCCAGGGACGTGGGTTCAAATCCCACCACAGCAGATGGTGAAATTTGAATTCAATAAAAATCTGAAATGGAAAGTCTAATGTGCACCATAAAACCATTGTCGATTGTTGTAAAAACCCATTTGGTTCACTAATGTCCTTTAGGGAAGGAAATCCACTGCCCTTACCTGGTCTGGCCTACATGTCACTTCAGACCCACAGAAATGTAGTTGACTGTTAAATTCTCAGAGATGGGCAACAAATGCTGGCCCAGCTAGTGATGCCCACATCCCTTTAATGAATAAAAATGCCCCTCCCCAAACATCACTTTTTCCCATTCTAAAAGTGTTATAATAAATAAAAAAAGTGCCCCCCCCAAAAAAAGATTTTTTTAAACCAAATTGGCCAGCTGTAGGAGACAAAGTGTGGTGACAGACAGTTGCTTTAGTGACTGGGCAGCCCAGTAGCACAAGTGGCTAGCACTGTGGCTTCACAGCATCAGGGTCCCAGGTTCGATTCCCCGCTGGGTCACTGTCTGTGTAGAGTCTGCACGTTCTCCCTGTGTCTGTGTCGGTTTCCTCCGGGTGCTCGGTTTCCTCCCACAGTCCAAAGACATGCAGGTTAGGTGGATTGGCCATGATAAATTGCCCTTAGTGGCCAAAAATGTTAGGAGGGGTTATTGGGTTAGGGAGATAGGGTGGAAGTAAGGGCTTAAGTGGGTCGGTGCAGACTCGATGGGCCGAATGGCTTCCTTCTGCACTGTATGTACCATGTTCTATGACTGGAAGTTAGTGTCTAGTGCTGTACCACAGGGATCTGTTCTGTGTCCCATATTGTTTGTCATTTATAGAAACAATATAGATGGTTATGTTGAGGGGGGGGGTAGGATCAGTAAGTTTGCGGATGACATAAAGATTGGCTGGGTGGTTAACAGTGAGGTTTAGTGTATTGGGTTACAGGAATATATAGACGGGCAGAAAAGTGGCTGATGGAATTTAACCCTGAAAAATGTGGTGATATGCTTCGGAAGGAGTAATGTGACAAGGAAGCATTCAATGAATGGCCTGACACTGGGAAGTTCTGAGGAACAAAGGGACTGATGCACGATCAATTAAACTCAAAGACGAGGTTGTAACATAACTGAAGGCTTTAATAGACCAGATCTGTTCCCCAGCAACTTCGGTACAGAATGAGGGCTGCTGGGATGGCCCCTGTTCTTATACCCCGCCTGTCAGGGCGGAGCCACATACCAAACAGCCAATGGTAAACTCCTAGGTTTACCCAATGGTCTACAGCCTCTCGGGTACTGCAATACCTGATACTACCACAGACCCTCTCTGTTAAAAAAGAGTCCGGCGGGTGTGGTGGCCAGTGGTTCCAATTGAATTTAACATGGTATGATCAGATATGGAGGTACCATGAGTATTTACAAGTGTGGAAGATATATACAGTAACTGTTCATTTACAGTTACAGTTACAGTGTAGCAATCAGTCGGTCGGGTGGCCTGGTCGTTCTCCTGGATCATCTGAGCCTCTATGGTGATTCTGGTGGGGGTCCGGGCGTCTGCGACTCCGGGAGCATGGCTTCATCGTCCATGGCAGCTTCGTCACCCCTAGACGGCGCTGGTGGGGCAAATGGTTGACACGAGAGGGGGGCGCCTGTAGAGGGCGTCGGTGGGTGGGATGGCCTAGGTAGGAGCGGCGGGAGGACCGACCCTCCAGTGAGGTGCTGTGGGGGAGAGGGGGTGGGGGTAATGGTTCGGGTGCGCGTGGGGTTCCGGCGAGCGGCAGGTCCCGGAGGGAGACTGTATCTTGCTGGCCATCAGAGAACGCCACGTAGGCGTACTGGGGTTAGCGTGCAGCAGGTGGACCCTCTCGACCAATGGGTCCGACTTGTGCGCCCGCACGTGCTTCCGAAGCAGGATGGGTCCGGGTGTCGCTAGTCAGGTTGGGAGCGAGGTCCCGGAGGAGGACTTCCTGGGGAAGACAAGGAGACGTTCATGAGGTGTCTGATTGGTAGTTGTACAGAGCAGCGACCGGATGGCGTGGAGGGCCTCCGGGAGGACTTCTTGCCAGCGGGAGACGGGGAGAGTCCTGGACCGTAGGGCTAGTAGAACGGTCTTCCAGACCGTTCCGTTCTCCCTCTCTACCTACCCGTTTCCCCGGGGATTGTAACTGGCCGTCCAGCTTGAGGTGATGCCCTTGCTGAGCAGGAATTGACGCAGTTCGTCGCTCATAAAGGAGGTCCCCCTATCATTGTGTAGGAACACGGGGAACCCGAACAGTGTAAAGATACCCTGGAGGGCCTTGATGACGGTGGTTGCGGTCATGTTGGGGCAGGGGATAGCGAATGGGAACCGGGAATACTCGTCAATCATGTTCAGGAAATACATGTTGTGGTCGGTGGAGGGGAGGGGGCCTTTGAAGTCCATGCTGAGGCGCTCAAAGGGACGGGAAGCCTTTATCAGGTGCGCCCTCCCTGGCCGGTAGAAGTGTGGTTTGAACTCTGTGCAGATTTGGCAGTCCCTGGTGACTGTCCTGACCTCCTCGATGGAGTAGGGCAGGTTGCGGGCCTTAGTGAAGTGAAAAAAACAAGGTGGTCCTCGTGGAGGGCTTGGAGGCGGTCCACTTGTACGGTGGCACACGTGCCACGGGACAGGGCACAGGAAGGCTCGTTTAGCTTCCCAGGACGGTACAAGATCTCGTAGTTGTAGGTGTAGAGTTCTATCCTCCACCATAAGATCTTGTCGTTCTTTATCTTGCCCCGCTGTGCATTATCAAACATGAACGCCATCGACCGTTGGTCAGTGAGGAGAGTGAATCTCCTGCCGGCCAGGTAATGCCTCCAGTGTCGCACAGCTTCTACTATGGCTTGTGCCTCTTTTTCGACCGAGGAATAGCGAATTTCTGAAGCATGGAGGGTATGGGAGAAGAAGGCCATGGGTCTGCCTGCTTGGTTGAAGGTGGCGGCCAGAGCTACGTCGGACGCATCGCTCTCGACCTGGAAGGGGAGGGACTCATCGATGGCGCGCATCGTGGCCTTTGCAATGTCTGCTTTGATGCGGCAGAAGGCCTGGCGGGCCTCCGTCAACAGGGGGAAGGTTGTGGACTGGATTAGGGGTCGGGCTTTGTCTGCGTAATTGGGGACCCACTGTGCGTAATAACTGAAAAACCCGAGGCAGCGCTTCAGGGCCTTGGAGCACTGAGGGAGGGGGAATTCCATAAGGGGGCGCATGCGTTCAGGGTCGGGGCCTATAACTCCATTTCGCACTACGTAGCCAAGAATGGCTAGGCGGTCTGTGCTAAATACGCATTTATCCTTATTGTACGTTAAGTTAAGGATTTTCGCGGTCTGGAGAAATTTCCGGAGGTTGGTGTCGTGGGCCTGCTGGTCGTGGCCGCAGATGGTGACGTTATCAAGATACGGGAACATTGCGCGTAAGCCGTACCGGTCAATCATTCGGTCCATCTCGTGTTGGAAGACGGAGACCCCATTAGTGACACCAAAGGGAACCCTTAAAAATTGGTAGAGCCGCCCATCTGCTTCGAAGGCAGTGTACTTGCGGTCACTAGTGCGGAGGGGTAGCTGATGGTGAGCGGACTTTTGGTCCACCGTGGAGAAGACCTTGTATTGCGCGATCTTGTTCACCAGGTCGGATATGCGGGGGAGAGGGTACGCATCCAGCTGCGTAAACCTGTTGATGGTCTGACTGTAGTCAATGACCATCCTATGTTTCTCCCCGGTCTTCACCACCACTATTTGAGCTCTGCAGGGACTGTTGCTAGCTTCAATGACCCCTTCCCTCAGTAGCCTTTGGACCTCTGACCTGATGAAGGTCCGGTCCTGGGCACTGTACCGTCTGCTCCTGGTGGCGACAGGTTTGCAATCCGGGGTGAGGATCGCAAAAAGGGAAGGCAGGTCGACCTTAAAGGTCGCGAGGCCGCAGACAGTAATGGGGGGTATAGGGCCGCCAAATTTAAAGGTCAGGCTTTGCAAGTTACATTGGAAGTCCAACCCCAGGAGTGTAGCCGCGCAGAGGTGCGGCACAACATAAAGGCGGAAATTGTTGAATTTCCTACCTTGGACAGTGAGGTTTGCTAGGCAGAACACCTTTATCTCCACTGAGTGTGATCCGGAGGCCAGGGAGATTCTTTGGTTTACAGGGTGGGTAACAAGTGAACAGCGCCTTACCGTGTCGGGGTGTATAAAGCTCTCTGTGCTCCCAGAGTCGATCAGGCAAAACGTCTCGTGGCCGTTGATGAACACCGTCGTCATTGCAGTCGCGAGTGTCCGAGGTCGATTTTGGTCCAGCGTCACCGAGGCCAGATGGAGCAGTTGTGGGTTGTGATCGGGCAGCGTGTAGTCGGCCGTGCTGGGGGCCTGGGGCCCCATCCAAGATGGCGTCTCCCATGGATCGCAAATGGTGGTCGGGGATGGACAAAATGGCGGCGGGGATGGACAAAATGGCGGCGCCCGTCTATCCAGCGTGGTGTCCGAGGGGCAAGATGGCCGCGCCCGTGGGTCGGACGTGGCCTTAGGATAGGGGGTGGCGGTGAGTGCTGGCCGCCTGGGGCTGAAGGGAAGGTTGCCGTGGCGGCCTGGAGTCGTTGGAGACCGCGGTCACTGCTCGTGCTTGGCAGACCCCCACAAAATGGCCCTTCTTGCCGCACCCTTTGCAGGTGGAGGCGCGGGCCGGGCAGCGCGTGGGGGGATGCTTCGCCTGCCCGCAGAGGAAACAACGGGGCCCAACACAGTTAGCGGGCCGTCTTACGGCGCAGGCCTGTGGGGACACGGGCAAGGTCAGTGGGGCTGCCGCTGTGGGATGCCACGCAGCCCAGGGGGCCGCTGCGTGGTCGGGCGCATAGGACTGCGCATTTCTGGTAGCAACATCCATGGACGCTGCTAGGGCCCGTGCCTCTCTCAGTCCCAGGGTGTCCTTTTCTAAGAGTCTTTGGCGGATCTCTGAGGAGCTCAGACCTGTTACGAAGGCATCCCGAATTACAAGTTCCGTGTGCTCGCTGCCCGAAACCTGCGGGCAGCCACAGTTTCTGCCCAGCACCAGTAGCGCACGGTAGAAGTCCTCCAGGGATTCCCCGGGGCTTTGCCGTCTAGTTGCAAGCAGGAGACATGCGTAGACCTGGTTTACAGGGTGTATATAATGTCCCTTTAACAGTTCGATCGCATCATCATAGTCCTCCGCCTCCTCGATGAGGGAGAAGATTCCAGGGCTTACTCTCGAGTGCAGGAGATGCAGTTTCTGTTCACCTGAGGGGGTGCCTCTAGCCGTCTCGAGGTAGCCTTTAAAACACGCCAGCCTGTGCTTAAATATCGCCGCCAAGTTCTCCGCATGGGGGCTGAGTTGTAGACACTCGGGCTTGATTCGGAGATTCATTCTTTCAGCTTAAGAGTAGTCTATTAAATTGATGAATGATCAATTAAACTCAAAGACGAGGTTGTAACATAACTGAAGGCTTTAATAGATTAGATTTGTTCCCCAGCAGCTTCGGTACAGAATGAGGGCTGCTGGGACGGCACCTGTTCTTATACCCCGCCTGTCAGGGCAGAGCCACATACCAAACAGCCAATAGTAAACTCCTAGGTTTACCCAATGGTCTACAGCCTCTCGGGTACTGCAATACCTGATACTACCGCAGAGACCTTGGAATATTTGTCCGTAGATCTCTGAAGGCAGAAGAGTAGGTTAATAGGCTAGTGAAAAAGGCACATGGGACACTTGCCTTTATCAGTCTAGGCATAGATTATAACAACAAGGAGGTTATGTTGGAGTGGTATAGAACTTTGGTGAGGCCATAGGTGGAGTACTGTGTGAAATTCTGATTGCCACATTATAGGAAGGATGTAATTGCACTGGTGGGGGTGCTGAGGTGATTCACCAGGATGTTTCCTGGGATGGAACTTTTAAATTATGAAGAGAGGTTGGATAAGCTTGGGTTGTTTTTGTTGGAGCAGAGGCGACCTATTCGAGGTGTACAAGATTACGAGGGGCATGGACAGGGTGGATAGGGAGCAGCTGTTCCCCTTAGTTGAAGGATCAGTTATGAGGGGACACAAGTTCAAGGTTAGGGGCAGGAGGTTTAAGGGATATTTGAGGCTATGGGAAAAGTGCTGGCAAAGGGGACTCGGTAGGCGGGTCAGGTGTTTTTCATGTATCAGTGCAGACTCGATGGGCCGAAGGGCCTCTTCTGCACTGGATTAGTCTGTGATTCTGTGATTCACCTGCGTTGCATGTAGCTATGTCTAGGGATTAACGTATAATTCTTGGATACTCTTAGACATTCCTAGAGTGTTGAGAACCCTATATTTATGATTAAGTTGCAAAGGTCTTCCCACTCACCAGCAACAAACATATAGAGCTGGATTTTCATCTTCAAGATGGGTAATGAGGGGTCAGAAAACTTCCTGGCTTAAGACAACTGCCTCGGGAGAAAGTACCTGCAAATTTTCATACCGGGGATGAGAGGTAGCTGGAGTTGGGCCAAATGACGGGTGCCAAGGCGGTTTTATTAAACAGCCCTGCCTCAGTGCTCTGGGTCTTCATCTCAGTTACAATAAAATTAACAACACAAAAGACAGTCCTCCAGCCCTCACAGCCACCTGTACACTCCCCAAGCCCTCATGACTCCTCAAACTATCCATGTCAATTAATGGCACTCCAATGTCTATTCACACAGTATACACTCTGTACTGAAACATTGAACCCTATAGTAACATGAGCATTTGTGTGAATAAGTTTTTTTTAAAAAGTCATTGATTCACAAAGATTGCTTTTTTACAACCTTATAAAAATGTCAATCATCTGGACCCCTTGAAACATCAATTGCGTAAACTGCAAGCACTTGAAACCACTTGTCTACATGTTTGAAATCTTGAGAGGAAGAGCTGTCAATCAAGCAATATTTTCCCTGGAACACAGTTGTTTCAATAGAGTGCTGGATGTCTGAGCTCTCAGCCAAATCTCAGTCTGCATTCTTGGCTATTGTTACTATTGGGTTCAATGGTTCTGTACAGAGGGTATACTGGGTGAATGAACATGGAAAGGCCATAGGTTGGAATTAATGGTATGACGGTCCATGAGGAGTGGATGGATGGGCATAAGAGGTTATGAGGGACTATGGGGAAGTTGGGTGAAGGGGCATAGTTTGGCAAGGGGCGTGGGTAAGACTTTTTGAACTAACCTTTCATAAAGTTCCTTCATACAGACAATTTTTATGGCACCTATGAGGGGCCATGAATCACAAATCTTTAAAGGCTGTCTCAATTTCTCAAAAAGTACGGAGGGCTACAAAATGCCTATCCTTGTTATCCATCTCTGGTGAAAATTTGACTCCATGGAAATCCAGCCCATAAAGTTGAACATCTTAGACACCAAGGCTATTCATGTGGCTCATGATACTGTTGTGACATCCATATATGTTGCTGAACATATATGTTGTGGAATCTTCCATAATAATGACTATTGCTCCAAACCTTACCTCTCAATTATAGCAACCATCCATGCACAGAAAATATTCTTCCATTATGAACAAGGACCTGAAGTCTCTATCTATGTCCCCCTCCTGGTTCTTCCTACATCAAACAACCAGCTCTTGCTCACTGGTACTCTGGATCTCATCAGTATGCTTTTCCCAAAGTAACTTCCGATGTTCTACAGTGGGGATGTCCCTTGGCTGGTGCTATTCAAAGATATAAAAAGGGTGGTGCCTGGGCATGCTTTGTTCCAGCATTTTCCTCAATTGCAACTCCTATTTGTGTAGTGTACACCTCAAGAGGAACAAGGTGCAAATTTGACAATAATCTTGCTTCCTCATCTTCATACACGTTTGACAGCAATGGATTTTAAGACTTGCAACAGGATGTGGTTCAAGTTCCAAGTCCTAACATAGCTGGAGCTAATGACCCAGTGGCAGGGAATTGATTGCCATTGTCCGTGCTCCAATTAGTGAGGCAATTAACAAATAAATACCCTCAAAAAGAAGGAGCAAAAAATTGGGGCGCCAACTCTATGTTGGGAGAAGACCTGATACTTCTACACCTTTGCTTCCTCTATATCCCCACTCTTGATGTCTCAGTGTCTCAGGCTGCCTCCTCATATGTGTGTGTGTGTGTGGAGGGAGGGGGGAGGTGGGGGGGGGGGGGTTCTTCTTGCTGTGCAGTTTCATTTCTTTCTCACTTTGAAAGTACTTTCTTGCAATAGAGGATTGAATTATAGACCATGGCTTAGGAACATGCAGACCTCACTCATGCATCAATCTTCTGCCCACAGTAAATATGATTACATGAACAAACAGTATGCTGCTTCCAGATCAGAAAATAATCTCCCCAGTGCAAAATGGCGTTGTAGCAACACCTTCTCTTCTGCCTAATGAACAACTTTTGATAGCTTTCAAGATGCTGTCAGGCAATGTGAAATGCAAGAGCGTACATCAGGTCCTTCAAATTCCAAACAGTGCATTCAAGTGAGATTTTGAGATTTTAACGGGGCTTCCACTGTGGAACATAGGGAGGTCCTGAAACTTCCTCTGCAGTCTGGTCCTCACAATAATGCTATTAAAATTGACACACTTCATCTCTTCCTGTCAGGTATCCTGACTAAATAAAACTGAGGCAGCGTGATCATCATCCTGAGGATGACCTCTCCTTCCTGCTGCAGTTGTCCAATGGAATCTCCATCAGTGAATCCAGCTATTTGCAAAGCTGCTCAGGACCACTTTCTGCCATCCCGCTTCCCCCATCTTCATACACTTTGGACAGTAATGGATTTTAAGATTTGTAACAGGGTGTGGTTTTGAGTTCCAAGTCATAGCACAGCTGGAGCTTCTCCAGTATAAGTTATATTTTTAAAAATCTACTTGCCCTATTACTGGACAAGAGTTCCATACCCTTTGCGTGCTGTCCCCGCCCAGCCTCAGGAGGACCCTTCAGTTGGTGGGTTCCCAGGTACAGGCCATAGTGTCACATTTCAATTAGTGACACAGAACTTGGGCACTCAGCAAGATTCCAGGAAAAGTAGGTCGGAGATCCTTTTCTGTCTCATCACGGCAGAGAATGGTTCAAAACAGGATCTATGAATCCATGTCCAATGTGCACATATGCAGTCAGGAATCTTCACTGCCTTATTTCAATCCTTTCTAGCCCAAGGATACTAAAGATATTTGCAGGTCTTCACCACACTTGATACAACAAATAACTCATCATCATGAGAGGGAACAGACCGAGGATATTTCATTACATTCAAAAAGAACCTTTACCGCAGTAAAATGTCCTGAGGTGCTTCACAGGGATATAATCAGAAACAAATTGACACCAAGCCAATTAAAGAAGTATCAGGTGGGTAACCAAAAACTTGGTCAAAGGAGGGTCTTGGAAAGGAAGCTGGGGAGGAATTCCATAACCTAGGGCCCAGGCAGTTGAAGTTACAACCATCAATGGTGGAATGAAGACTTTGGGATGCACAAGAAGCCAGATTTGGAGCATCCCGGAGTTATAGGAAGATTGCAGGGCTAGAAGAGGGAACAGAAATAGGGAGGGGTGTCTGCATGAAGTGAAATTGAAGCCTTAGGGGACCAGGAATCAACTTTGCCAGGGATTAAATGGGTGATGAATGAATGGGACGTGGCAAGTGTTAGGATACAAAGAACAAAGTTTCTGATAAATTCAAATTTACGGAGGGCAGAATACAGCAGGCAGCCCAGGAGAACATTGGAATGGTCAAGTGGGGAGGTAACAAATAGTTTTCAGCATCTGGTAAACTGGGGCTGAGGTAGATAGTGACAATGTTAAGCAGGTGGAAGTAGGGAGTCTTTGTTATGGAGAAGATATCAATTTGGTAGTTCAGCCCTAGTCAAAAGACATTGAGAGTACAAACAGTTTGGTTCAGCCTGAGACATTAGCCAGAGCGAGGGAAGAAATCAGTGGCAAGGGATCATATTGTGTGGAAGATGCTGAAAACAATGGCCTTCGTCTTTACGACGTTTAATTGTGGCTCACCCAGAAATGGGTGTCAGAAACAGCAGGTAATGCAGAGGTTGACATAGGTGGCAGTGAGCTGGAACTGGATCAACACAGAACCTGATGGTGTGTGTAAGCTTCAATTCAGCCTTCCCGACACTTTCACTTTACAAATTCAATCACTGTTGTAAATAATTTTTAATATCATATCACATTATAAAAGACGTATTCTTAATTCTTTTGGCACATGAATCATAAAATTCACAATTTTCTGACAACCTTACCTCATGTCTTTGACTAGGGGTACAGTAGTGCTGTGGTAATGTGACTGAGCTGGTAAACGTGAACTCAAATTACACCATGGCAGTTTGAAAATTTGAGTTCAGTTTCAAAAAAACCTGCACCTGTACCAGTTCCAATGAAGCTACTCGATTGTTGTAAAATTCCACTTGATTCACTAGGAATTTTCAGCGAAGTCAATTGGCTTCACCCGGTCTGGCCTATCTGTAATTCCAATCCCACACCACTAACTGCTCTCTGAAGTGACCTAACGAGGCACTCAGTTGCATTAAACTTTCTACGGCAATAAGGGATGGGCAATAAAATTAAATCCACATCCTGAGAAAAGAAAAAAAAGAGGAAGAAAAACGTACATTTAAATGTAACGACCACCGGATGTCCCAAAGCACTTTACAACCAATGAAGTACTTCATAAGTGTAGTCCTGTTGTAATGTGGAAATGCTGCAATGATAATGAATAATAATAATAAAGAACAATTAGCCAGAGTATGAGATTCTGTCAATCAAGCAGAGTTTACACGTCGACAGATTGCATATGTCAAATCTTCCATTTTCAGCTCAATTTTAATCTTCTCCACACTTGTAATCATAGAATTTACAGTGCACAAGGAGGCCATTCAGCCCATCGAGTCTGTACCGGCTCTTGGAAAGAGCACGCTACCTAAGCCCACACCTCCACCCTATCCCCGTAACCCCACAACCCGTTGACCCCACCTAACCTTTTTGGACGCTAAGGGCAATTTAGCATGGCCAATCCACCTAATCTGGACATCTTTGGCCTGTGGGAGGAAACCGGAGCACCCGGAGGAAACCCACGCAAGGAGAACGTGCAGACTCCACACAGACAGTGATGACATTAATGGTATTTCCAGTTAAGCACAATATGCAAATCCCATGATAAGAATCAAAGCATAACAATTGATTGAAACAAAATAATTATCATGGAGTGTTGCTCATAGGATGTTCACGTTAAAACGGATGTAAAAAAAAATTGGCTGTTTTCGGAGATGTTATGGCCAGGAATGTTCACATGATTTCCATCCAGATAGTGGGCAGAATTCTCCAGTCTCACCTGTAGTGGCTTTAATGGCAGACGGGAGCAGAGAATCCAGCAGCAGCCAAAAAGTCAGAAACCCGCCGGCATAAAAACAGTTTGAAATTCTCCCAATGGAGGGTCAGTTCTCCCGCTGGCGGGTGACGTGAATGCCGTTTACAGTTACAGCATTGCATGAATGCTCATTAAAACAGCTGATCATTGGGATCTTGTCAGGCCGTCCAATCCTGTGTTCCGCCAGTGGGAAATATCGTCAAACTCAAACCCTTTGGAAAAAGAGTGACATGCACAAGGCGGGCATCAGTTTGCTCAAGACTTTGAGGTGGGTGCAACATACATAGCCTACCTGCCATAACGCTGCGCCGTTCCTGCTGTGCGGAATTTCCCTTTACAGGGGCAGATAGGTTCATGTCCTCCAGCTCCGTGCCGGGTTATGGGACAAATGAACCCTCCACTCCAACGGACCAGAGTTCAACCAGGGATGAGGAGGGTGCGAGGTGAGGAGGGTGGTGGAAGACGAAGGCAAAGAGGGTCATTCAAGGGCAGGTTGGGGGGTGGGGGGAGGATGGGGGTTCATGATTGCAGCCAGAGGTGCAAGGAAGTGGATAAGAATGAAAAACAATGGAACGCAGAGGGAAGACTGAGGAGAGGGAAGCTGGACCCTAACCAGTCTGCATGAAATTCTCACAAACAAGAGGGTCAAAGGGATACCACATTGTTTACTGGAAGGGAATGCATGCAGACTCCAGCTGGAATTAGTAGAGGTCCTTGTGGGGATAGGATGTCTTGCAGGTGATGGGTTCAGGTGCAGGATGGGAATATCCATCACAATGCTGCTCACACTCCCTCAAAGAGCAGACGTTAGGACTTCTGAGGATGCGATCCAGATTCCGGACCACTCATGTGCACAGGAGAGCATTTCCCACAGTTTCACAATTTGGCTATGTAAAGAGATAAACCCTCCCAGAGAATGCATTGTGAGTAGCAAGACAGCTGGGATTGTGGTGGTGTGAAAGTGTCCATGGAGAGAATATGTATCCCCTGCGATTAGATACATAAGATCCGTGAAGAATGTCATGATATCCAGATCAGCATATCAAGGTGCAATCACACACACACTGATGGACAGGCAGTTGGACCAACCAGCACACACATAACATCGCAGCCAATCACCAGTGAGAGCACACGCACTATAAAACAGGGAACACCACAGTCCCCCTCATTCTACCAGGAGATAGCTCAGAGCACAGAGCTCACAGCGCACCACTCAGACATAGACCATGTGCTGAGTGCCTCACTAAGATAGTGATAGGGCTGGAAGTCAATGAGAGCTTCGAGAGGTACCTATTCCAGCAGCACCTGCAGGGTAAGGTTGAGCCTTTCCAATCTTACTTAACACACCTCCGAATTCTTGCGCAGTCCTGCGGCTATGGGGCCACCTTCGACTCCATGATACGGGATCAGATAGTTTTTGGGGTCATCTCGGACACCCTACGCCAGCAGCTCCTTAAAATAAAGCGACTCACCCTAGCGACTGCCATTGAGACCTGCGTCCTCCATGAGAACGCGACCAGCCGGTACTATCAAATCCAGGAGGCCGAAACGGCACGGCAAGGGCCCCACGAGGCGGAGCGGGTCCAGTCGATTGAGTACCTCCCGGCTCGCGGCCCGGACGAGGGCAACCATTTCGCGCGCTTTCCGAGGCCTCCCGCGCTTGTACACACCAAAAGAGGGGACGTTGACGCAGAGGAATGTGATGCGCAGGCGCGCTCTACGCAGGACCGCACCGCGCATGCGCGGTTGCGCAACGAACGCAACGAATGCCATGACCTCATGATGTGCAACAACTGTGGCTCTGCCCACTTAAAGCGGTAATGTCCGGCCAAAGCGCGACAATGCCTACGATGTGGCAGGATGGGCCACTACGCTGCCTGCTGTCGAGCAGCTCAACTTGCCAACTCCTAACAATTCCGCCAGCCTCGCAGGGACGTGTGGGTGATTCAGCCCACCTTCACTGAGTCATATCCAGATAGTATGCAGACCAGTGATACCGAAGACAGGGAGCCCTTCCGCGGCAAGAACCGGATGTCCCCAAGTCGGAACAACCAGCCGCTGCCAGTGCACAGAATTCATCTGGGCGATGAGTGGTGTGCCACCCTAACGGTCAACCCGAATTTGACGCCCACCTGAGAGACTTGACTTATGAGCCTGTTAGCACATTGGACTCACTGAATTGTTTTACAGTACTGTTAACGAGTTTTTTTTCTTGTCGTTCATTGTTCCAGAGTTTTCTCTTGTCGTTTGTTGATTGCATTTGTTCTGTTATTGGTACAACGTCGTTGTTCTGTTGCACCTGACACCTTCCTCTGTATATAGTTTAGCCTCATGTACATGTTGTAAATACTGCACACACATACTCAGATGCACTCAGTACACATTTCTATTTATTATCATGTAGGCACATATCCTTTGTGAAAGGGGGGGATGTCATGATATCCAGATCAGCATATCATGGTGCAATCACGCACACACTGATGGACCGGCAGTTGGACCAACCAGCACACACATAACATCGCAGCCAATCACCAGTGAGAGCACACGCACTATAAAACAGGGAACACCACAGTTCCCGCTCATTCTACCAGGAGATAGCTCAGAGCACAGAGTTCACAGCGCGCCACTCAGACATAGACCATGTGCTGACTGCCACACTAAGATAGTGCTAGGGCTGGGTCCACAGGTTAGCTGGTGAAGCACGTACCCAAGCCAGTAGTTCGTTCTTACCGTTGATTAGACAATAAAACAGAGTTGTACCATCTACAGCCGTGTTGGATCATTTGTGCATCAGAACACCCAACACGACAAAGAGAGCTGCCATTTGAGTACACAATGTCAAGATAAGAGTTTGATAGTGGAGGGAGCTGAGCGAGGACTTACCCTGGTGGAGCAGATGAGATCACTCATCTGTTTCCAGCACTACGTGGTGCTTCTAGCACGGTTGCCAATCTCGCTGATCCCGCGGGCAACAGCCTCCCAGGCTGGAGAGGTGAGGTCAGCATGCTTCCTGGAGCCTTCCCTTGGGTAGGGGACAAGCCTCTGTGCCCAGACTCCTGGAATCAAGGCCTTGAGGGCATTGTGATTGAGTAGGGTTACAGACTTATTTTGAGGCTGCTAGCCTTTTGCATCTGGGTTCTGGACATGGTTCCCAGTCTCGGGAAGACTGGTGGAGTGGAGAGAGTGATATTAGTGTGCTGGTCTGACATTTACCGATGGTTCACAGACCTTAGCTCCCTACCCTCAAGATCATTTAGAGAGTTGCTCATTCCTGCGTAATTTATTCGGCTTATTTATGTGAGATATATGTTTATGCAACAAAAGGGTGGAAGAATTTTCATTAGTTTGAAACTGACAAAATAAAGCTGACTCATTAATCAGTTCTGTTGGTAATGTCAATATATTTTTATTTCTGTGTAGATTTAGATTTTAGGTTAAGATTTAAATAATCTAAATTACATAGGAAACACCTAGGCGATGTCAGTACTCGCTTTCAGGCAATTATATCACTACTTCACTCTAGGGAACTTGTATTAATTTTGTGTTAACAGCAAGTATTGATTCAAATAGAATATCTACACACACAACAATTGATGTCCAAAATAGTGTGCAACATTATGAGGGGAAGAGATAGAGTGGACAGGATAAATTGTTTCGCTTGGTGGAGAATTCTAGAACCAGAGGACATACATTCAAGAAAAGTGGCAGAAGGTGTAGAGGTGACATGAGGAAGAATTTCTATACGCAGAGGGTAGTGGGAGCCCGGAATTCGCTGCCCGAGTTGGTAGTAGAGGCAGAGACCCAAAAGTACCAGGATCTGCACCTTAGTGCTGTAAGATACAATGCTACGGACCGGGTTCAGGAAGGTGGGATTGGAAAGCGCATCTGGGTGTCCTCTGGCTAGCATGGACAAGATGGGCCAAATGGCCCCCTTCTGTGCTGCTAATTTATATGAGGCTGTACGCACAGAATCAGATGCGAATTCCCGTCATCTGACCAACAGGAATGGTGCCATTAGAACAGCCCACCACCACACTTAGAAAGCGAAATTGAGAATTTTGCTCAACAACTGTGGAGAGTTGTGGCAGCAATTTCATTACATTGGGCCCAGATTTTCAGGCGGACAGGCATCCATGGTCATATGAATCCAATGTTAACCACCTACGCAATGATGAACAACAATCATTTGAAGATACGGATTACGTTTGCCCTGTTGCTACTAAAATTAGTTTTAAAAAAAGGCCCAAAACATTCACTCAATTGATCAGCCTTGCAGCTGCAGAAATATCAATTTGTTAATTGAAGATCAGTGATCAGTCGTCAATTGAAGCCACTGACCTGGTCTGCCCTGCTCTGCTGCTAAAATCACCAATTAGTTTAATAAGTTGAAGAATAGCTAATATCTTGACAATCCCACTCCACTTTGTGATGCTGGGGGATGGGCTGTTTCAGTCATGAAGTGAATACGATTGATCAGATTACACTGCTTGATTATTTTGATTAATGGAGGATTTTACGTCTGAATTGATGCTTTCCAGTTTGCATGAAAACTTGGACACTTCAGCAAAACCGGGCACACTCGTGGTGCATGTCCCCGATTGAGCCACTAGCGGAACCTCCAAGCTTACACGTTTAACTGGGGATTCATTACCATCTTAATGCTCTCTCAGTTCCAACCTTTGGCTGCTCCCCTCATCCAACACATTAATTTTTCATGGGCACAGCTTAAATTGAACTCACTGTGACTTACAACTCTATAAATATTTTAAAAATGTGAGGAAATGAAAGGCACAGTATGCCTTCCTTTTAAATAAGCTAACTTTTTAATTTAGCCAATTGTGGCCTTATTCCCTGGAAGGATCTCTTCCATAAGATGCTCTTTGAAATGTTGTTGCTGGACACTGTGTATTCACAGAGCCTCATTGCTCCCTGTCCGCCCCCTCCCTCCTCATCTGCTGGGGAGGCAGACAGTGAGCCTGTTACATTCACCGACAAATTACATAAAACCAGAAAAGTGAACTCTGGGTGCAAATGGACAGAAATGAACAACTGTAGTGGACACGGGATGAATGCACCTTTATTACCTATCCTTGCAAGGCAGCAGGAATTTGATTTTCCTGGAAATTAATTTCACATTTGATTGCATTTAATTGCTGTGAGCATCATATTAATGATACCACATGCAACTGACAATTGTTACAATTTTGATTTGATTTGATTTATTATTGTCACATGTATTAGTATACAGTGAAAAGTATTGTTTCCTGCATGCTATACAAACAATGCATACCGTACATAGGGGAGGAGGGAGAGACTGCAGAAAGATAGAATTAGAGGGTATGCTGGGCACAGCTTGCAAGAAGTCGCCTCACTCCGGCGCCATCTTTTCTGACATGCAAACCATCTAATATGCAAACCATCATCATGAGCTTCAGCAGACTATTTAACCCCAAGGGTATCACAGCATCCCACGCTGGCTTCACACGCATGTCTCTCACAGGGTTGCTATTTAGCTATCAGCTACAGGAAACCTCAGTGATTTTCCCCTCAACAAGGACCAATGAGATCAATTGTAGCTAGCTTTTTACTGCCCAGACTGAGATCAGCCAGCTGAGTGCTGACCAAGGATTAAAGTAGCAGCTATCTGGGCAGTCTCACTGAGACTTGGACTCGGACTCGACCATCAGGGAAGCTCTCCTTCAGAATATTAAATGAAAAGTTTGGCATTGTTTGCAGAACTAGGATTGCCGGAGTCTGCAACATGGGGTTTACAGCAAGCATTTCTTTCTTTGCTTCCGATTTTACATTTTACATTAAAGTATATTAAACATTGTTATGTTTAATATACTTTAAAAAATCACAGGGCTAGAAATTGAAGATACCTCACAATGAAAGAGTGGAATATAACTCTTCAAGATTCTGGCATTTGTGCATCTTGTATTTTAATCGCTCTTGCATTCGCAACCGTGCATTCAGTAACCTAGACCCCTAAGAACTCAAATTTCTTTCTTAAACCTCTCTGCCTCTCTCATGCTCCCTCCTCCTTTAAATTGCTTCTTAAACTGCACATCTTTGGCCCACTTTTGCTCACCATGGGCGCGATTTACCAGCCGCATTGCGCCCTCAGGACCACTGTGCCTTCCATTCTGGCACCCACAATCGACCATGCTCTGGTAATGCACAGGATGCAACTGCAGCGCGGTCGCCAGAAGAGGTTATATGACACACGGGCAACTGATCTTCCTGCCCTGGCCCCTGGAGACGAAGTCCGCATACACCTACCAGAAGGTGGCTGGTCAGCACCTGCCGAAGTTCTCCGACGCTTGGCTCCCCGCTCGTTCCTGGTTCGCATGCCTGATAGAGCCGTTCGTAGGCGCAATCGCCGGGCTCTTCGCCTGCTTCCACGTTCGCTACGAGACCTTACACTGACACCGTGCCCTCCTGTTGTTCCTGATATCGACTTTGTGGAGCTGCCTGCTACCATAACCTTCCGTCGTCGCCCGTGGCCAGGCCCGTTCCTCAGCCGGTGGTTCCAGACCTACCCTTGAGGCGGTCAACCCGAATTCGTCGCCCACCTACTAGACTGGACTTATGAGACTGTTTATACATTGAACTCATGCAACCACTTTGTTAATATGTTTATGTTCTTATCGTTACAGGAATTCATTTTATCGTTCACCATTTCCCCGTTCTTTGTTTATGGTACAACCTCGTTATTATGTCACACCCGACATCGCCCCTTGTATATAGTTAAGCCCCATGCTGTAAATATTACACACACACACATTTAGCTACACTCAGTACACATCTCTATTTATAACCACGTAGGCACATAATCTTGTAAAAAAGGGGGGATGTCATGATATTCAGGTGAACATCATAGCACATACATACATACATAATGATGGACAGATCAACGGACCAATCAACACACACAACACGACAGCCAATCACAGACAAGAGCATACACAGTACAAAACAGGGAACATAACACTTCCTGGGCGCTCGAGCAGGAGACGGCTCAGGGCACAGACCTCATTGCCAGCCACTCAGACATTCACCATGTGCTGAGTACCAGAGTTTACTATGTTAATAGGTGATTGAAATAAAACTACGTTGTACCTTTCGCAACCGTGTTGGTTCGTCTGTGTATCAGCGTACCCAATACTTCAGACACCATTTCAAAATGGTGTCTCTATCTCCTCCTGTAATGAGGAGTCCCGGAGAGTGGAGCTCCACAATGCAGGAAACGGGACTAAGTTCAGCCTCGGCCGCTGAGGCCCCAGATTGCAACAAAGTCCTGATAGATAGCATAGTGTTTCTCGGATCTCCAAGCGCCGGAAAACACCCAGCTAAACATGCTCATCGCGGGACTTTGTTGCAATTTGGTTACATCGCACCCCTTATGCGGCTCAATGTTGAAATTTGCTGAAGAATTCTGTGAAGTTCTTTGGGACATTATACTTTACTATGTTAACACTTAATTACAAGCTGTTGTTGCTTCAGGTGCATTGATTGTGAAGTTCACTGCCCAAACAGGACCAATAATAGATGTGCTCAGGAATATTTAAAAAAAAACATTTGTTTGAGGCTCAATTTTATACTTACATTTTATGCTTGTCTTATAATATGGTCAGCCAAATCATCAATGGATTTTCCAGTGATTCCTCCTTCTTTTCCCCACTGTTAGAAAGAAACAGTTTGCAAGATGTAATGGGGAGTGTGGAAAAGCATGAAACCCAAACAGTCCCGATTAGAATGAATACACATAGAATGAATAAAAATAAACTAAAGTTTTGAAATAACAAACAGAAATGTATGGGAGACATAATATGGACTCATGTTGCTACCTGACATTTATATGGGAGTATACCTCATGAGTTATCAATCTCCTAGTGCATCTTTTAATGTTGTAGAACATCCATGTACAATATTTTTAGTTTCCAGATTGCTAAGAAAGCATGTTGCTTTTAATTTTTAGATTAAAGGTCAATATCGAGTATGTTCAGTCTACTGACACACTGTAGAATAACTCATTTACCTCCAGAAGGCTGATGTATAAGCACCAACAGGTCTAACACTAACACCTCTTCCCTGTATTTGTATTGTTAGTATTTAGGTGTGATGTTATGTGGTGTATCAACTTCAATGGAATAGCACCTTCAGATCGCAACCCATTAAACCTTTGAGGACAACAACAGGATTTCAGTAAACTGAAAGCAGAATGCAATTTTCTCACCATCTCAGAGTGCATTTTCTCTTAAGAAATGCTTTGCTGTTTGAAGCGTTCTCATAAACTCATCATTTAAATTACCTCTCCGCTTGATACAGTTTAACTTTGTAATGTCACAACCAAGAAAATTTCAAACTGTGTTGTACTAGAAAACAGGCTGAAATATGTAATAATGAATATGAAGCTGTATGGCTGTTTGAAATGTGAAGATAATAAAGAGATTGGGACACCAGGCAGTAAATTAAATGCAATGACTTTTTGACCCTGAAGAACAAAATTGAAATTGAGCCCAGCATCACAGAATTAACCATTTCTCCCCATTAGGTCGTTCATATTCCACCCTTTTAAGGTAGGCTGCTGTCAGAGATTGCTATTGTGTTGTCTCCCCTTGAACAATACAAGTGTAAATAACTGGATAGAGGCTTATATTTAGTTAATATTTTAATGATCCATCATCACAGAAAGCAATTGGCATGGAAATGAAAATCATTGTCCTTAGAAGCGACACAATTATTTTTTTAAAATCTCATCAGGTACAGAGGAGCTTTGACCTTACTTAGGAGAATGGAGACCATGTTCGATTGTGTGGTCTCAAGTCTACATGCCTGAATGCTAACAACTTAAGTGCTGCTATGGTTATCGTAACATGGCCTGCTGAAAACATCCAGTAGAGAAGGGTTACATCTGCAAGCATCCTCCCGGTGTTGCAAACTCTTGGGTATTCCTCTACCGAAAAAAACAACCCTCAGAAACAACAATGCCAATCCCTTGAGTGCTGAAAAGTATTAGGAGTAAGCAATACAGTGAACTAGGTGAGCACCGTACTATCGTCAGACCTACAAAAACATTGAGGGTCGATGGACCTCATGACTGAACCATACAAATTTGGAAGGTCTCACATCTTCCCCCTAGAATGTGCAAATATATCAGGTCTGCAGTAGAAGGAAAGCAATTGTGCTTAACATTCCAGATGAAGGAAATGTTGACTTCCTGTTCATTATCCAGATTGATTAGCAGAAGCATGAGTGTCGCTATTTGATGAGTAAAAACATTTTTAAAAAGTGTCAAATGGATCACCTATTTTTGCAGTCCAGGGGCACATGAAGAATGGTCATTTAGGTGAGATACTTTATTCATTCAATGGATGTGGACTTTGCTGGCCAGGCCAGCATGCTTCGTGAAAGTGGGTGTTTAAGTGTCAAACTAGGTAAGGACAGCAGATTCCCTTCCCGTAAGGGACATTAGTGAACCAGACGGGGTTTTAGAACAATGGCATTTTTGGACTTTTAATTCTCGATTGTTTATTCAAATCAAATTTCACCACCTGCCGAAGTGGGATTACCCTGGGTCCCTGGATTACGAGCCCAGCTATAATATCACCACGCTACCACCTCCCTGGAAGTCCTGTTTGTTTTTCTCTGTTTTAGTCTGGGTTCTTACCGCCAAATGTAGTGCAACCCAGGCTGAGATTGGCTAACTGAAGTTAGTTGGGCTGCATGACACAGTGCCTATGACACACTTTGCTACGGAATCTACAAAAGCACAAAAACTTTTCTTGGCTCCTAGTCTAATAGATATGCTTATCTCAGTTTTAAAAAAATCAGAGGTTCTAACTACCTCTCTTTGTTCTGAAAGTCTGAATACTGCTTTATACTAATTACCTTTCCAACTGTTCACTATCACTTTAGGAGACACCGTGCTGTATTCTTGTTTAGCTCTTTGATGCCTGTGTGAAAACTTGTTACTTGTCAGAGATATATGAGAGGAAGATGCATAAGTATGTTGTGGTGTAAATGCATTTCCATGGAAAAAACATCATTTGAGGCAGAATTTACCTCCTGGTCATAGTACAGTAGAAAGTTACCATCAAAAGAGCAAATCAGGACAGTAGAACTGAGTCATCAGAGCTATGGACCTGCCACGCACTTAATTTTATGTGGCATCAGTTTGAATTAAAGCAAACCATATGTTCAGTATGTTAATACTTTAATTTTGGCCCTATTTCCACGTTTTATTTTTAATAAAAGGCCGTTCTTCAGGGAAAATAACTTGAGACCTTCCCTGAGCAGTACTTTTCCAATAGTATAATGGACAGGAAGGATTAAAAGACAAATTTTTATTCATTGAACTCAGTTCAAAATTCCAATTTGGACAGGCTTTCGATTTTCTCTGTACTACTGGTGGTGACTATAAAAAGAAATGAGAGCGCATTATTGTCAGCAGGCTGCCAGGCAGCATTTAAGCCTTATCTTCACCATGTCTCAGAGAGGCAATGCTCTGCCTGGTCTGACATGTTACTAGACAGACTAGGAAGGTGTCATGCCTCAGTATAGTCTGAACTTCAAACTAATTTTTATATTTTAAAAATGACAACAGGGTGCAAAATATGGCTGTCTAAAGGTCACATGACTTATTTTATGGATTGAAACCACTCCCCTGTCTCAAGAGGAAACAAAGGGGACTTTCCAGGCTGATGTTGGATCAATGCCCTTTCCTGAAACTAATCCAAAAGGGTATTATCAAATTGAATGAAATATTCAAACACAAAGACACCGAAAACCTCAAACTCTCAAGCTGTTAAACAACAATACAGGATGTGTAATCAACATGACCACCCACCTTATTTGGAAAAGGCCTTTGAGCTTGTAAAAGACCACATGATGAGACAGCCATGTTTTTTCTCTCTTCTCTTAAAAAACAGTAAAAGATGGCCGAGTTCCACCAAAAGCCATCAAATTAGTTACAAGCCATCAAACAACTACCTTTAAAGTGAAAGATTCCAACCGAGAGAAGGACTCTGACAACCTGTGCAGTTAATGTTCACCTGAGGACCAACCTCCTAGAAACTTCACAGCCTCCTGCTTTTCCTTCACTATACCCTTCATTTCAACGAAAGCCTCAGCTCTATCTACGAAAGTACAAGACAGTCACAAAAAGGACTGAATATGCATGCAAAATGAGTACGTGAAATGGTGCAATATGTTTGGGTTAAGTGTGTGAAAATAAATAACCTTTTTATGAATTTACAAAAGCTTGCTGCTGAATTTTTTTGGGACCTCACACTCTGAGGTTACGGAAGCCCACACTTCATGCCTGAATTTTTTTGGGACCTCACACTCTGAGGTTACGGAAACCCACACTTCATGCATTGAAACATGCTTATCACAGGCAGTAAAGCAAAATAAAAATGATGACTGTGACAAAGGTAACAAGTTAGCTAATCTTCAGCAAGGCAATGCAACTGGCCTCAGTATTCTTGAGATAGGAAGTGGAGGGGGGGGGGGGGGTCTGCAATTCCTGGTCCTAATCAGTACCCGGTGATGCTTGCCTGAAGTATTCATGAATTTCAAATAGTGATAGAATTTCACATTGATATGCCTGTCATGATAAACTGGCCTGTTGACATTAAATGATGACATTTAATGAATTACTGAACAAAAAATGATTTTTTTCATTCTTTTGTTGAGGAGGGAATGTCACCATTTAATGTCAACTGGTCAATTTATCATGAAAAGCATAGCAATGGGAACTATCTCCATTTGAATCCATAAATACATTAGGCAGGGTAACGCTGTTTTATCTCCCTACAGCTGCTGTCGGACCTGCTGAGATGTTCCAGCATTCTCTGTTTTTGTATCTCTGGGTACTAATTAGGACCAGGAATTGCAGATACTTTTCCCACTTTCCTATCCCTTCCTACAAGAATGCTGAGCTTAGCTGCATGGCTCTGTCAGTTTTCTGCTGAAGATGAGATGTTAGATAGAACATTGAACATACAGTGCAGAAGGAGGCAATTCGGCCCATCGAGTCTTCACCGACCCACGTAAGCCCTCACATCCACCCTATTAAGAAGGCGTATGGTGTGTTAGCTTTTATTGGTAGAGGGATTGAGTTTCGGAGCCATGAGCTCATGTTGCAGCTGTACAAAACTCTGGTGCGGCCACATTTGGAGAATTGCGTGCAATTCTGGTCGCCGCATTATAGGAAGGATGTGGAAGCATTGGAAAGGGTGCAGAGGAGATTTACCAGAATGTTGCCTGGTATGGAGGGAAGATCTTATGAGGAAAGGCTGAGGGACTTGAGGCTGTTTTCGTTCGAGAGAAGAAGGTTAAGAGGTGACTTAATTGAGGCATACAAGATGATCAGAGGATTGGATAGGGTGGACAGTGAGAGCCTTCTTCCTCGGATGGTAATATCCAGCATGAGGGGACATAGCTTTAAATTGAGGGGAGATAGATATAGGACAGATGTCAGAGGTAGGTTGTTTACTCAGAGAGTAGTAAGGGCGTGGAATGCCTGCCTGCAACAGTAGTGGACTCGCCAACACTAAGGGCATTCAAATGGTCATTGGATAGACATATGGATGATAAGGGAATAGTGTAGATGGGCTTTAGAGTGGTTTCACAGGTCGACGCAACATCGAGGGCCAAAGGGCCTGTACTGCGCTGTAATGTTCTATGTTCTATCCCCGTAACCCAATAACCCCTCCTAACCTTTTTGGTCACTAAGGGCAATCTATTATGGTCAATCCACCTAAGCTGCACGTCTTTGGACTGTGAGAGGAAACCGGAGCACCCGGAGGAAACCCACGCAGACACGGGGAGAACGTGCAGACTCCGCACAGACAGTGACCCAGCGGGGAATCGAACCTGGGACCCTGGAGCTGTGAAGCAACTGTGCTAACCACTGTGATACCGTACTGCCCGACTTGTTACACTTCTGGTCTATATAGTTATGTATCCCATCAGGCACAGCATTTAACAACCAAAACATTGAGAAGTTACTGCACACTGCTGAAAATAGAATAATCATTTTTCTTTACAAGTCGCTGCCACTGGTAAAGTGAAGGTTAAAAGTCTTTCCAAATAATAATATTGCAGGAATGCTTGGACTTCAAATGTGCAATTGATAGCAAATCATTGGGGCAATTTTCAGCCCGTGTTAGCCGTCAGCATGAAGGACGATGCGGCGCAATATACAGCAAGAATTGGGAAACATGAACCTCGCAGGCGAGATCGCGGTTTACGGATTTTCCAGGTACCTTGCCGGTGGCATAACAAAAACATCACCATGGAAGGTTGGGGACCTCATTTAAATAGATCAGCATATCATTAACATGCCCTCCTGCCGGGATCCCCCCCCCCATAAATGTTCATCAGTCGCCAGTGTGGCATCATGCCAGCACAATATACAACAGCCGTGTAAAAACAAGAATCTGGCAACCTTGCCTCCAAAGGTGATATTGGAGGTGCGCCCTCATTTTGCCATTACCGTCCGGAGTGCCAGTCACAGAGGGGACACGGGGGTTCCAGATAAGCACAACTTGGGGCCCTGGTGCCGCGGGTGTGCCAGTGATGTTCAGTCTTGGTACCTCGGGTGGTGGGGGTGAGGTCACTTGCAGGACTTAACTGCCCTTCATGGCTGTGAGCGTCTATGTTTAAAGGTGTCTGGTGGTGGTTTGCAGGCAGCGCTTCCCATGTCCTCTTTACTGGGCATGTGGGGATATCACCACTGAGGGATTGCCCTTCTAGAGTGGCAACTGGAAAGTGGGTGGGAGCAGGTGAACCGACAGGGTCAGCACAGGGTACAATAAGGAGGTCCATGGGTGGGATTCCATGAGATGCCAGGTTGCATGAGTAGAATGGGGGCATTGACAAGGGGTATTTTCTTGCCTCATGAGGACTGAAGACCTTCACAAAGGTGGAGGATGAGTGCATTCAGAATAAATCCCCACACTCAGGCTGTACTTTGAAGCCTGAGGGCATGAAATATCTGGAATTTCACTGTTTATGGAAGCCAGGCTCTCAGGGATTAGTGTCTGGGTGGCAGACTGTCCAAGTTGGAAGGCTTGTTTAATTCCCAGCCCATTAGAGCTGTGGGAATGGGGGTGCCCTTTAAGGATGAAGTTGACTGCAAATTGCACTCTTCACATGCATCAGCGGTGCCTTACCTGCCGATCGGCTCCGTGACCCATCCCTGATGAGATAATTGCGCCAATTTAGTTTGCATAGATGCATGAATGTGGCACTGATTGGCGCTCAATTGTTAACTATTTGTCCCTACTGCTGTCAAGCAGCTATTTTCCGGTTTAAAGGAAAATGTATATTATTTGTATGTGTAATATGATATGATTTTACATCAAAATAGTTGGAAGAATAGCCCCCAAGCATTTAACCCCAAGGCTTAAACTTACGTTTCCATTAGAAGGGAGATAACACAAAGCAAGGCGTTATGGTGAAGGTGCTCATCAGTTACACCATTCAGGAAATGATGGGTGGCAGTGTATCATTCCTCTGTGAGGTTAGAATGCAGGTGCATTGAATGCACTCAACTGCCCTATCTACTCACCCTCGGGAGGAGGCATGCAGACCCAAAGGGTCAAAGCACTTTGATATACCTTCAATTCACCGAGAGGCAGAGAGAGCAAGCTTTATTAATCATGAACTTGCCTAGCCAGAGTCGGTTGTACAGATGAATGCCGCCCACAGACGGCCGGTCTATATATGGCCCCAGTGAGGGCGGAGCCAGAGGCGGAGCCCACCGGGGTTACAGTACAGTACCTGGAAGCAGCTCATATCACCACTTCCAAGTCATAGGTCATAGGTTACAGTATCATACATGCATTAGGTGAATACATTCACCACACACTTAATTCAGGAGAAGTTGAGAGGGACAACTGTGGGGAAGTGGCTATTCTGTAACAGAGGAGGGAGTGAGGCTCATTAAAAAGGTGCTCACAGGGGGGATGTGCATGGGTGGATGTTGCAGATCCTGAGAGGGCTGTGAGTCAGGGTATTGTCAAAACTCCTCATTGCTCACTTTAATGTTCTCTTCCTTTCAGTTTTGACTTGAGAGAATCATAGAGCCGGTCGAGCTGGCAATCTTTTTGATTGCGATCAACCAGCAGCAGTGACATCAATGTGCTGCTGTTCACAGCCAGGACCAGAGCACTGCAGAAGAGGGGGAGGCATGGCCCATTGATTTTCTGGGAGCAAGGCCACAGAAGGTGGAGCCTTGGAGGAGTACAAACAGCCAGGGGTATTCCACCACTGAACCTTCTATCTCCAAATGTCAGAGATCCAATGCTGGAGAAAAATGCCTCGATCCCCGGGGATGGTGGAGCACCTTTGCCAGATCGTGCAAGAGTTGACACCACATGGACTGGGAGGTCACCCATTGCCTGTGGCCCTGATAGTTACTGCCGCTCTGAACTTCTATGCCAACAGCTCGTTTCAGGGCTGCTTGAGTGACATTCGCATCATCTTCCAGTCAGCAGTGAACAAGTGATATCTCCCGCCATGTTTTTCTTTTTTTTTTCTTTTTTTAAAATAAATTTATAGTACCCAATTCATTTTTCTAATTAAGGGACAATTTAACGTGGCCAATCCACCTAGCCTGCACATCTTTGGGTTGTGGGGGTGAAACCCACGTAAACTTGTGGAGAATGTGCAAACTCCACACGGACGGTGACCCAGAGCCGAGATCGAACCTGGGTCCTCTGCGCCGTGAGGCAGCAGGGCTAATCCACTGTGCCACTGTGCTGCCCACCTCCTGTCATGTTGAACACATCCTGCACCAAGATCATCACTGCGGACGGCACCCTCGCAGTGTAGGCCTCATTGCCAAGCGTTGAAAGCACCATCTCCTCGGACAGAAGGCAATGGGACTCCTCCAAACGGCCTCGCAGAGATTCTATTAGCCCTTCCTGAAGCTCGCAAATCTGTCTTTGTAGCTCCAGCTGCCTTGGGATGAATGCACCCGGGACATGTCATCAGCCTAGGCTCAGCAGAGTCCTGGACTCCGGGATCCCTGAGACCTTCTTTCCACCACCTGCTGTGAATCTGCTGTGAGTGGCCCAGAAGCCTATCTACTTGTTAATCCTACTGAGGAGTGGGTATTTGTCCTTGTGGATGGTGCAGGTGAAAGCTTTGACAC